>NC_057397.1:1782078-2086450 GCF_019320065.1 Cervus canadensis | reverse complement strand
AAAAGAGCTCCAGAAAAACATCTATTTCTGCTTTATTGACTACTCCAAAGCCTTCGACTGTGTGGATCACAATAAACTGGAAAATTCTGAAAGAGGTGGGCATACCAGACCACCTGACCTGCCTCTTGAGAAACCTGTATGCAGGTCAGGAAGCAACAGTTAGAACTGGACATGGAACAACAGACTGGTTCCAAATAGGAAAAGGAGTACGTCAAGGCTGTATATTGTCACCCTGCTTATTTAACTTATATTCAGAGTACATCATGTGAAATGCTGGGCTGGAAGAAGCACAAGCTGGAATTAAGATTGCTGGGAGAAATATCAATAACCTCAGATATGCAGATGACACCACCCTTATGGCAGAAAGTGAAGAGGAACTAAAGAGCCTCTTGATGAAAGTGAAAGAGGAGAGTGAAAAAGTTGGCTTAAAGCTTAACATTCAGAAAACTAAGATCATGGCATCTGGTCCCATTACTTCATGGGAAATAGTCGGGGAGACAGTGGAAACAGTGTCAGACTTTATTTTTGGGGGCTCCAAAATCACTGGGGATGGTGACTGCAGCCATGAAATTAAAAGACGCTTACTCCTTGGAAGGAAAGTTATGACCAGCCTGGACAGCATATTAAAAAGCAGAGACATTATTTTGCCAACAAAGATCCATCTGCTCAAGGCTATGGTTTTTCCAGTGGTCATGTATGCATGTGAGAGTTGGACTGTGAAGAAAGCTGAGTGCCGAAGAATTGATGCTTTTGAACTGTGGTTTTGGAGAAGACTGTTTAGAGTCCCTTGCCCTGCAAGGAGATCCAACCAGTCCATCCTCAAGGAGATCAGTCCTGGGTGTTCATTGGAAGGACTGATGTTGAAGCTGAAACTCCAATACTTTGGCCACCTCATGCGAAGAGTTGACTCACTGGACAAGACCCTGATGCTGGGAGGGATTGGGGGCAGGAGGAGAAGGGGACGACAGAGGATGAGATGGCTGGATGGCATCACTGACTTGATGGACATGAGTTTGAGTAAACTCTGGGAGTTGGTGATGGACAGGGAGGCCTGGCGTGCTGCGATTCATGGGGTCGCAAAGAGTCGGACACGACTGAGCGACTGGACTGAGCTGTGTTTCTCCAGTGACCATCTGGTCCGGTCTCATGCTGCTGTTACATGTGAATGATCAGCTGATGGGGAGAGAATTCTTGGGTTGCAACCCTTCCCGTTAAGCTTCTGTGTGGATGCTCCACTGCCCTTTGAGGTTTACCATTCTGCCTCGCAGTCTTAGGGCCTCGATTCTTAAATCTTTCACCAAATACGGCCTCTTTGTGCTTATTGAGTTGTCTCCAACCTGGGATCTCAAAAATGCCATCACATGACTGCAAAGTGTTTACTTCCCTTCTGTCTGCTCTCCAGTTGGAATCACTCATTCATTCTTTTGTTTCTTCCTCTTTTGAAATGTGCTGTGTTCAGTCTCTGCTGGACACAGTGCTGGGTGATGCATGCACAGAGGTAAGCCCACCACGGCAGCCCACATGGATGAGAAGACAGACATGGAAGTAGTTGCCTTGTGGTAGGCATGAGCTGGGGAGATGGATCCCTGAGTTTGGGGAGCAGGCCTTAGGGAAGAAAAGCCTTGTAGGAGGTGAGCTCTGATTAGGGATTTGAAGGATGCATAGGAGTTTGTCAGGTGGCATATCAAAGCTCTTGTACTGATTCCAAGTCTCCCCAGTTGGGCTTTTTCCCTCACCAGGGAAGCTCAACAAAGTCCATCACAGGAACCATAGTTAATGTCTAATGCAGAAACACTGTAAATATTTTTCCTCTGCTCACTCATTTAATCCTTATCTTTCAGAGGAGAAATGAGGCCCAGAGAGGTTGCATGGTTTGCCCAAAGTCACACAGCCAGGAAGTAAGTGACTGAGGCACTGTTTAGTCCCGTCTCGTGAGGCTGGGAGGGAAAGTTGGAACCAAGGCTCAGAGACTGACCAGGGTCATATTGAGAAACAGAAAAGAGCCGTCTCTGGGTCCTTCTTCCTCCAGGAGAAGCTCTTCCTTCCCCAGCCCACCTCCAGTCCCATCCACCAGAGCCTGTCTTTGTATCCCTGCATGTGCTGTCTGTCAGCTCCAGCGCAGATGCTGTGGGCAAGAGAGATGAACAAGGTGTGGTCCCTGCCAACACCTGTTGAAACAGGAAAACTTTATTCGTAGGGATTGCAGTAGGAAAGAGAGATGGGGCTAAGCTCTGAATGAATACAAGGGGAAGTGGAGGGAATTCCCGGCAGGCCAGTGGTTAGGACTCCACACTTTCACTGCCACACGCACAAGTTCCATTCCTAGTCAGGGAACTCAGATTCCACAAGCTATGCAGCCAAAAGCAAAAAAGAGAAGGGGCCTTTGTAGCCAGAGGAGGGGCAGGGATGGAAAATTACTAGAAGGAGATGGCATAGAGATAGGGAGATTCTTGCTAAACCAACCCAACAAGATTCTTACCAAAGGCAGACTGAGAACTTAGACATCAAAGATGCAGGATGAGGAACTTGATCAGGTATCAAGAGTGGGGGGCCCTTGCTAAACAGACTCAGCAAGTTTCTTTACTAACACTGGCTGGGCAGCCCAAAGGCTGGACAGAGGTCAAGGTCCAGCCAGACTCAAGTCTGGTCAAGGGGAGTCTTTGTCACTAGTGGGTGTCATATGACAAGTGGCTCAGTAGGTTCACTGAACGCATGAATGCAAGGATGCTATACCGTCTCAGTCCTGAGTGAGTGGACGTGAGTATAGCCTCCACCCTCCTTCTCCTCGCCTCATGGCCCCTCCTGAGCCTCAGGCCCTCTCTGACCTCTGCTATCCACTCTGTCCCCCCCAGCTTCCTGCAGGCTATCAGTGTCCGCATCTCCCTCCCCACCCTGGCCCTGTCTCCATGACAGTCCTGCAGTCTGCAAATACAACACGGTGCGCAAGTCATTTTTTTTTTTTTTTTGCTAGAAAATGTATGTGGTTCCCCAGCCCCCGCGTGCCGTGTTGCCTCCGCAGCAGCTGGAGTCGTTACCCCATAACGTCACCTCCGTTCTGTCTCCACCCCCACCTGCCTTGTATCCTCAGAGACCAGGTCAGCACCTGGTCTTCACAGAAAAGTTGCTGGATATCTGGGCAAAGAGGTCAAGGATGGTTTGGGGATGGGGTGTATTTAGCTGTGCACTCTCAGAAGACAAGGGGTTAGATTTTTGTCTGTTTGGAAGGAGGGAGCTATAGGAAGAACTCAATGCTCCTCATGAGGATGCTCTGGGCATGGAACCAGACTTGGTACTTTAGAGCCCCTGAGTCATTTAATCTTCCCAACAGCCTTCCAAGGCAGGTACTTGATGTAGCTCCATTTCATAGATAGGAACACTGAGGTTCAGAGAGGGTAAGTAACTTACCCAAGGGGGCCAAGCTGAGAAGTGGTAGAGGCAGGATCTGTGTGCAGCCCATGGGACCCCCTGGGCCTAGCTGTTCTGCAGCATCATGGTACCAAGGATGGCATGATGGCCTGTCCCCTGCCACCCCCCTCCTATCTTTGCCCCCAGCTCCTCAGTGGCATGTCTTTCCTCTGAAGCCTGGTCAGCTTCCTATCTCATTTCAAAAGGCTCACGATGAGGTGGTTCAAAACCCTGTAAGATGTTCTGGTATGTGAATTAGATCTCAGCTCTAAAGCTGTAATTTTTAAATCCTGCAAAGTTTCAAAACGATGCATTCCGGCACCCCCCACCCCTCCTCATGGCATTGGACATTATTGAATGTGACTGGGATGGGCTCCCTGCTGGCCGCTGCAACAGAGGCCCTGATGGGGGCAGGGGAATGATGTGCTGATGCATTAGGACTTGGCTGCCCAGCCCTGCAGGTGTCCACTCACCTGCCTGGATGTTCTTGCTGCAGTTCTGGCGTTCGGCTCAGCTTGATCACAGCCAGGGTGCACCTAGACCTTTCTGATCCTCCGCTGTGAGTGGGGGATGGTGTCTGGCTCCTGGGCCCCAGGCCTGGGTTGAGGCTCACGGATGCTGGTGGCATCTGCACCTCCTACACCCACCACTAGGATGTCAGCACTGTGAAGCCAGCGTCTGCCGCTTTGCTCACTGATAGAGCCCACGCACCTGGATGCCCTGCACATAGTAGATGCTCCATAAACACTCGGTGGATGAGGGAACTCCAGCTGGAGGCTGATCATGATGTGAGTAGGAGGGAGCCCAACAGGGCATCTCCATCTATAGAAAAGGTCTCTCTTCTGCCAGCATAACTGCCCTGGCTCTCGGAACATTTTGGGGTCCTGTGGCCTGGGAGCCCTAGCACCCTCTATAGGACAAGATAGCACGTGTGATCACCTCTTTGGGAAGGCCTGTCACTTGCTGGTGGAAACCTGTGCCCCTGATGAATCCAAAATTGTGAGGCTCAGTGAGTGTGTGGATGTGTCTGGTATGGTTCATTGGCGAGGACTCAGATGGGGAGTTTCTATGCCCACTGGTCCGGGCCCGTGTGGGTGGCTGTCTGGCACAGGAGATAGGTTTTAGTGTCAGATCCGTCTAGGCTTGACTCCAGGCAGTGCCGTCCCACAGCTGTGTGACCATCAGCAAATGACTTAACCTCTCTGAGACCCAGTTTCCACGTCTGTAAACTTAGCAGTCATAGACCGAGCTTGTAAGGGCATTGGGTGGATTAAACATAAGTAGGTGACTCGTGGGACTTCACTGCCAGTCTAGTAGCTAAGACTCCACGTTCCCAATGCAAGGGGTCTGGGTTTGATCCCCGATCGGGGAACCAGAGCCCACATGCCACAGCCAAGAGGTCCCACATGCGGCAACAAAGATGCTTCCATCAAAGATCTTCCAACAAAGATCCCTCGGGCTGCAGCTAAGACCTGGTGCAGCTGCTGCTACTAAGTCGCTTCAGTCATGTCCAACTCTGTGCGACCCCATAGATGGCAGCTCACCAGGCTAAATAAGTACAAATAAATAAAATATTTTTTTTAAAAAGTAGGTAACTTGCTCAGCACACTGAGACACTCGAGAATTATTAATACTTTCTGGTTAGTGTGCTTCTTGACAGCTCTGAATGTCGTCTTTCCTTTGCTCCGTTCTCCCTGCTTTACATCTCAGTCCTCAATGCAGGTGTGCGGGCACCTTCCCCCTTGGCCACGTCTTTCTGCTTCCCTTCTTTGTCCATAGCAAGAAGGCATTGCTCTTCTGCCCGTTTTTCCCTATAAAGCCAAGCTTTGGCTGTGTGTCGTGGTGAGCCGGGACTCTCCCCCCGGGGCTGGGAGATCCAGGGCTGCTGGATGTGTGTCTGTCCCACCTCTGTGTGCACAGGGCCGGCCCGGAGGCAGGGTGGGCGTTCGGGGATGGTTCCTCTCTGGACATGTGTCTCACTCAGCTGTCGGACTGAAGTCCCTGGGGGAAAAAGCCGGAAGTCTTAAGTCTGGTGAATGTGGCTGTAATTCCTGCAGCCATGGGTGTGTATGAGTATGTGTATGTGTGCATGTACTGGAGGGGAGATCCAGGGTGTGTGTGTGCAGAGGTCCCGTTGACGTGGGCAGCAGGGGAAGTGGGCCAGGCAGGGGCAGGCTCTTAGTCCTGGGGGATGTCTCGTGTGGGCCCCTTCTTCATGTGGCCTCTGATGCTGAATTTGATCCACCAAAGTCAGGAAGATCACTTCCTGCCTGAGAAGGTGACCACATGTGTCATGAGATACTTGTCTTGTTCTCATGGAGTGAGTTGCAAGTCTAGAAGGGACCTCTTCCCTGTGGTAGCTGGACAAGAGCCCACGCTTTGGGCTCACTCTGCCCTGGCCTTGAAAGCCCCTCCGGGATACCCGGCTTTGTGTGATGTAGGCAATCCTTTTCATTTCTCTGCTCTTCAATTCTCAACAGTAACAGCGGAGACCCTAGAATCTCTTGAGTAGTTCTTGAATGAAGAAGATGAAGGAGGCAATTTTTTTCTTATGCCCAGCTCAGCGTGTGGCACACAGGAGGTATTCAGTAATCACTGTCTGTATTCTTTTTTCTCTTTTATCACATAAAACATATGGCCATACATCTTTACATTGGTTTAATTACTATTATCAGTGTCAGTAATAATACAACTCCAGGATTTGCTTGGCATTTATGTAATCATAGGTGGGATAAGCCAAAAAGAACATTTGAAAAAAAAAAAAATTCCAAGATTTCTTGAGGAGTTCCTCAAAAGGAAACCAGGGGAGTGTAACAGAGCCCCAGTAGTAATAGGAACTAGCAAATACTTAATTTCGTGTGATATGCTCCTTGTCTTTGTCTCTGGAACAATTAGCTGGGTGAAAAAAATAGCTGTCTGCCCTCAGAAAGGGAACATAATATGCAATTAAAATTAAGGACTTTCTATTTGAGGGGACCTGTTACATGAAATTATAGGAGGAAGCAATCGAGGAATATTATTGTTTCGCATATTTAGGAATCAGGGTAATTAGAAGATGCCAAACATGGAGGACCAGCTGGAAAACGGCCCAGGGAGGGGAGATAGCAGGAAGCGCCCCCCTCCCAACCTCATCAGGCATGGGACATCCCTGGGGGGTATTTGTGCTGCATTCAGGAAATAGGATGCCTTGCAGCCTTCGTGCATGAGGGCCTGCATCTCGGGGGCTGTGGTTGTGGAGGAGGAACTTTTAGACTCTCCACAGAATGACCTGGTCTCACATTCTGGTACTTCTGTTGAATTGCTATGTTCTTTTTCCCTTCCAAGCTTTGGTTTCCTTCTCATCCAAAAAACAGGCCACTCTTTTTGAGCACACAGGCTTGTTGTGAGGTCACAAGTGAGATGATACTCATAACTATTGTTGTTCGGTCACTAAGTCATGTCTGACTCTTTTCGACCCCATGGACTGCAGCACGCCAGGCTCCTCTGTCCTCCAGTAGCTCTAGAGTTTGCTGAAATTCATGTCCATTGAGTAGGTGATGCTATCTAACCATCTCATCATCTGCTGCCCCCTTCTCCTTCTCATACTCATAATAGGTTTCCTAAAGTGCTTGCAAGGAATAAATCTTTAATAGATATTTTTATTATTCTGTTCATAGATGTGATGAGCTCCACGCATGACCAAGAAGGTGAAAAGAAACACACAAACCAGGTTGCAAATAGTACCTGTATTGGTAGGATGCTTCTGGCTACAAGGAAAAGATAGCGCAGTCAAGGGGACTTACACACGAGGGTATTTAGTCTCTCACAGAACAGTCCTGGCTTAGTTAAGTCATGTGTTCAATGGCTTTATGGTTCCCGCTGTCAGGGGATAAGGAGGAGTTACTGATCAGTGGGCACAGAGTTTCAGTGAAGCAAGAGGACCAAGCTCTGGATAGCTGCTTACAGCGTGGCGCCAACAGTCAGCCATGCTGTATGTCGTCGTGCTATGCTCAGCCTCTCAGTCGTGTCCGACTCTGCGACTCCGTGGACTGTGTCCGCCAGGCTCCTCTGTCCATGGGATTTCCCAGGCAAGAATCCTGGAGTGGGTTGCCACTTCCTACTCCAGGCAATCTTCCCAACCCAGGGATTGGACCTGCATCTCTTGCATCCCCTCCGTTGGCAGGCAGATTCTTTATCACTAGCACCATCTGGGAAACCCCACTGTATGTATTCTAAACCTAAAATTTTAAGAAAGTAATGTCAGGGTAAGTGTTCTTACCACAATAAAATATGATTAAAATTAAATTTATGCCCCACAAAACCCCAAAACAAAATAATATCAGCCACAAAACTTGATGGGGTTAGAACCAACCTCTTTGGTGTCTGAAAAATCACATTTACAGAAACAATATGTTTTTCTAGATCAAGTAACTTAAAGAGGGATGGTCCCTTCTCTCTTTCTCAGTTCTCAGCATCTAAGCTTCATTGTCTGAAATTCTTCCGTTCCTTTCTTCTTGTCCCTCAAATCCCCGAGTTAATGAGACCGTACTTGGTGCGCGCAGGCCTGGGTGGATTATTGGGAGAACAACTGTGAATTACCAGCATTGTATTTGGAATAGGGCTTCCCTGGTAGCTCAGACGGTTAAGAGTCCACCTGTGATGCAGGAGACCTGGGTTGGGAAGAGCCCTTGGAGAAGGAAATGGCAACTCACTCCAGTGTTCTTGCCTGGAGAATCCCATGGACAGAGGAGCCTGGCGGGCTACAGTCCATGGGGTCGCAAAGAGTCGGACATGACAGAGACTTAGGACAGCATAGCACAACTATATTCAGTGTAAAGTGAAATGCTGCTGGTTGTAAGATAGACCCCCAATTTAGCCACACCTTCAAGAAGAGAAATTAGAAACGTTAAATGTACACATCAGTGTTAAGACATTCTGATTTCAGAAATATAGTAATGTGAGGAGAAAGGAGTGTGTCTCTCAGAAGGGAGGAATTAGACCTCTGGCTGTGGGAATGGGAATTTGGACGGATGAATTGGAGAGAAAGTTAATTTGGCACGCTGAGCAAGGTCAGTTAGGTTCAAAGGCGCTGATCGACGTGGCTGTTCCGTGCGGGCCCGCATGAGGTGGGCCCTGGGCTCCGCGCTGCATTACGCCCCTGCCCTCAGCGAGCTCACGGTCAGCCCGTGAGGCTGAGGTCTAACCGGGGCGCCCGTCTCCAGGGTGGGGAGTGCCGGGACGAGGTGAGCTGGTGCTCGGTGAGCCCAGGTGCGCGCTTACCTGGCCCGGGGGTGGGGAGTCAGCAGAGAATTCCTCAGGGAAGCGGTACCTGTGGTGCGTCTCCAGTAGGGGTGGGCCAGCAGGAGAGTCTGCACAGGTATCCTGGGGAGAGAGGAGGGTGTGGCCAGGAGGGCCCGGGGGAGGGAGACGGCAGGCCAGGGGAGGTCACAGCATGCCCGGTGGGGAGGCTCAGGTCTCACCCAGGACGGAACAGATCATCAGGGAACTGAATCCCCCTGGCGGCCAGTGTGCAAAGAACGGGTTTCAAGTAGCAGTTCTCAAAGTGTGGCCTAGGAACCCCAGACGTCCCATTCCAGAGAATCCAGGAGACCAAACCATTTTCATGATCATCCTCAGGACAAATGTGCCTTCTTCAGTTCCGTTCTTTCGCAAGCATACAGTGGAGTTTCTGAGTGACTCCTGGCCGGTTCGATCGAGACAGAATGGATGCAAAAGCAGAGATGAGAGTCCAGCTGTTGTCTCTTAAGTCAAACATCAAAAAGAAATTTAGCAAAAAGACCAAAACAGTGCTGTTCTTCTATGTAGTGTAGTGACTATCTTGTAAAATACAAGTATTTTTCATACAAGATATTTATGCTAACATGTAATAGGTTTATTATTATTTTAAATTACTTAAATGTATGTTAAAATATCTCAGTTTTAATTTCAAGTAGGTGGCTCAGACGGTAAAGTGTCTGCCTACAGTGTGGGAGACCCGGGTTCAATCTCTGGGTCGGGAAGATTCCCCTGAAGAAGGAAATAGCAACCCACTCCAATACTCATGCCTGGAAAATCCCATGGACCGAGGAGCCTGGGGGCTACAGTCCATGGGGTCGCACAGAGTCAGACACGACTGAGCGACTTCACTTCACTGCAGAGTGAAATATTGACAGATTTGATCCACGTGAACAGAAGCTCTTTGGGCTCCTCTATAACATTGTTGTTGTTCGGGTGCTCGGTTGTGTCCAACTCTTTTTGGCCCCATGGGCTGCACCACGCCAGGCTTCCCTGTCCTCCACTATCTCCCAGAGTTTGCTCAGACTCATGTCCATTGAGTCCGTGATGCCATCCAACCATCTCAACCTCTGTCATCCCCTTCTCCCGCCCTCAATCTTTCCCAGCATCAGGGTCTTTTCGAATGAGTCGGCTCTTCACAGCAGGTGGCCACAGTATTGGAGCTTGAGTTTCAGCATCAGTCCTTCCAGTACTGAAGAACAGGAAACTGAATTGATAAGTTAGTTCGCTTTCTGGGAGGGTCTGTGCCAGGAAATGCCAGCAGGGACAGTATTGTGTCAAGGCTCCTCTGAGCCCAGAGTAGGAGAAAATGGGGGCAGGAGGGAGTGGAGGGTGGAGATAACTTGCAGCCCAAGGGGAATCGCCCTTTAGCCAGGATTCTCCGTGGTCAGTTCCAAATGTCGTGTGGTGCCGCTTCCTGAAGCCCCTGCCCCGGCCTCTGACACTCGTGTCTTTGGTCTCAACTTTGCACTGTCACTGCGAGACGTGCTGGCAGGCGGAAAGAGGCTTCCCCCGAAACACACAGCAAGCTGGGCAGAGTTAGGATTCAAACCCAGGACTTTGCGACTCTCCAGGGAGGTGCAGGTCTCATCCATAACAGGCCACGTTCACTGATGAGAGGTGTTTAAGGCCCCAGCCCCTGACGGCCTCTCAGAGCTATGGGCCTCGCTGCCCGTGGCTGTCCTGCAGGGTGGTCCCCAATGGTGTCTGGAGGGCAGGCTGACTGTGGTTGGTAGCACGCGGCGGACACTGGATCTGGCCAAGCGATCTCAGCTGGAGAGGTCACTGAAGCCTGGAGGGGCTTCCGGAAGGAATAGAACAGCCAGTGATGTGCTCATCCTTGGGGTTGTCCTTGGGCATAACCAGTCCAGGGAGTGGAGGAGGGGAGGATTCATCTTCATGGCAGGCTGTGTTCTCTCTATCATTCAGCAGAGATCACTGGGTACTGTTTATGTGTCAGGAGCCAAGCTTGGTCCATCGGAGGAGCCCAGAGAGGAGAGAGAGGAGAAGAAATATTTGTTAACTTCTTACCATGCATTCAGCAAGCAAAGGTTAGACCTGTATGGAGCCCCTGGGGGATCTCAGCCAAGAAGGCTCATCCTGCCACTTGCTGGCTCTGTTCCCTTGAGCGTGTGACCGGACTTCTCTGTACCTCCCAGTTTCCTGGGAGTAAAATGGAGATGGTACTGAAGTACTCACCTCACAGGGTTGGCTTGAGAATCAGATGAGTCAGTATATAAAAGCACTTAGGTCTGGCCTGGCAGGTAGAAAGCCCTTGACACATGTCACTCCTGACATTTTATTGTATTGCTCTAAACACGTTAAGATGACCCGCCCTGTTAACTTGTGTTAGCCACATAGCACATCTTATCACGTCATTCTCACCGCGACCCTGCATGTCAGGTATTTAGTTATTGTCCCAGTGATCTTGATAAAGACACAGAGGCTCAGAGAGCCTGACTTGCCCAGGTGTAGGTCTCTGGGACCACCTCTATCCTATTTATTCAGACAGTAGTGGCTGACTTTTCATGTCACTTCTGATGCTGCAGGCCTGGCTGTCTACATGCCTTTGAACTCAGCCTCCTATCTGCATTACGAGGAGCCTCTCTTCTTAACGGGAGAGGCCTGCACCGGAGCTGGGAGACCACGGGAAAGTAGGCTTTTGCTGAGCTCATCTTTGGGAACGGGAAAGGAAATGTGCGGGTCCTTTCTCCACCTGGAAGGAAGATTCAGGACCCCAGCCCGAGGCTGTGGCCATGGCAGCGTTGGGAGATTCTACTTCTCTGCTCATCTTCCTGTGCTTTCTTTCATTTTCTCTCTCTCTTCTTGTCTTCCTGGTCCATTAAAGAAACTGACCTTCATGGAGCACTTTCACCAGGAGCAGGACCTCTCAGTTTGCATGCCTTTCCCCTTGCTTCCTGGGGCTTCCCAGGTGGCTCAGTGGTAAAGAATCCGCCTGCCAATGCAGGAGATAGAGGAGGCAGGGTTCCACCCCTGGGTTGGGGAGATCCCCTGGCAGAGGAAATGGCAACCCACTCCAGTGTTCTTGCCTGAAAAATTCCATGGACAGAGGAGCCTGCTGGCTACAGTCCATGGGGCTGCAAAGAGTCAGACACGCAACTGAGTACACACGCATGCACCCCTTGCTTCACAAGGAGCCCAGGACTCGTACCAAGGAGAGTGATCCATGCTCCCCTGAGTGCTCCCTGCCAGGCTCTGTCCTGAGTGCTTTTATGTCTTCACCCACTCCAACCTCAGCACAACCTTGTGGGAGCAGGCACAGTCAGGGTGCCCATTTTACAGATGAGCCGCTCGGGGCTTGGAGAAGTTCAGGAGGGTGCCCAGGAGCACTTGCTAGTGAGTGTCAGTGGCGAGCCAGCGTCAGAGGCAGAATCTGATTCTGGAGCCCAGTGCTAAGCCATGGTCTTGGACAGAAAAGACCTGACTCAGGGAAGCAATAAGGGGCTTCCCAGATGTCCCTGGTAGTAAAGAACCCAACTTTCAATGCAGGGGACATAAGTGATGCAGGTTCTATCCTTGGGTCAGGAATATCCCCTGGAGGAGGGCATGGCAACCCATTCCAGCATCCTTGCCTGGAGAACCCCGTGGACAGAGGAACCTGGTGCTACAGTCCATGGGGTCACAGAGAGTCGGACCCGACTGGAGTGACTTAGCACTCACACACAGGGAAGTCACAAAGGGCACTCTGCATGTGGGACGGAGCCTCTAAGACACGGATGGGATGGGGATGATGGCAGCTCAGACCGAGCCTCTCCGAGGCTAGAGATGCACCTGCTGTTTGATGCCGGGCTGCACGGTGAAGCGAGGAGACTCCAGTGCTGGGGACCCCGCGGGCTGGGGCAGGAGCCCTAGCAGCGGGCAGGCCCGGGGATCTCTTTCCTCCAAGCTTGGCCTTGGCTTTGTCTACCCAGTGCAGAATGACTACCTCTTAAATGGCTGCAGGTGCCCCTGGAACAGCTATCAAGTCTGGATATCACACTGGGGCTGAAGGCGGGTGCTGACTCCAGCGCAGGGCGTGATGTGATGGCCGTGCGCAGGGGGAGACTGAAGAACCAGGAGACCTCTTCTGCTGAAATTTACTCAGAACTTACTGACCCTGCACCTTGGAGCCACTGCTTGGGAGGATCCAGCCTATGCTTCTTGAACCTTAAAGAACAGGGCTTTATTTTTTGGGGTGTGGTTGGGTTTTGCCTGGTTGTTCTGATTTGGCAGGCTTTTCCAGAGGAATGCCACCTTCCATGCCTCTGGAAATGCTGCTTCCTGCTTTAAGCAGGGCAAGCTGCAGAGCCACATCTAGTCTTTAACAACTCCTGTTCTTCTGTGGGGACCAGTGTGCTGAAGGTGGCAATAAAGACACTTGCATCTGTGTCAGCCATTTCCACCTCATCCCTTATGACTCAGCGGAGGCCTCTCCTCCCCCAGCAAGTCTTCTCTGATTGCCTGGGCTAGTTTTAGTTTCGTGTCTCCTTCCTGCTTTTCGTTGCACCCTAAGTGCCCAGATTCTCGCCATCACTGTACTTTACTGAAGCCGTTGGCCTGCACGCCTTCCTTCATACTCTAGGCTGCAGGCTCCTCAGACTGTGGCCTCAGCACTCAGGAAATATTTGTGGTATCAGTTGGACAACCCTAGCAGATAGACTGTTAGTCCCATTGAGAGCCTTGATAAAATTTCCGAGAGAATAAGCCACTTATCCAAATTATTAAGTGCCCGCTTTGGGGTTGAGTATCATTTCCAGTAGATCATATGACAGTTCCACACAGCAGCCAAAGACTCCAGAGGAACACGGCAGCCTGGGGATGGCAAAGCCCAGTGAAGCAGCCAGTCCGTTAATGGGCATTTAGATGCCTACTGAGTGCCTTCTTCACGCGGACGAAGAAAGAAACTTCAAGTTCTCCCTTCAAGGAGAGTTGGGTTGAAGATGGAAGAGCTAATAAGTAAAGCATGGATATGAGAAAATTGGGCTTCCCAGGTGGCTCAGTGGTAAAGAACCTGCCTGCCAATGCAGGAGACGTAAGAGACATGGGTTCGATCCCTGGGTTGGGAAGATCCCTTGAAGGAGGGCATGGCAACCCACTCCAGTATTCTTGCCTGGAGAATCTCACGGACAGGGGAGCCTGGCAGGCTGCAGTCCATGTGGTTGCAATAAATGGGACACGACTGAAATAGCATGCACACGCGCACACACACACGAGAAGATTACCAAAGGTACAAATGTTTCTGTGGCCGAAAGTCAGTGACACGCAGCTGGACACTACTGGACACTTTCCCAGGACAGACTCTGGGAAACGAGGGGTCTCACCAAGGGTCTACAAAGTGGGAAAAGCAGAGAAACCTACAGGAGTGGTTGAAAAGCTTGAACTCGGGAGCTTATTTCCCTTCTCAGTCAGCCGTGGGCTCTGTAATCTTGGAGAATTTCGCTGACTTCTCTATGTCTCAGTTTCCTGGTCTGGTGACCCTGACCTCCTTGTTGGGAAATGGTGAGAAGTTAGTGGGACCAGGCTTGAAGAGCACTTTGCATGGCGTCTGACATGTAGAATGGTTCAGAAAAGCTGCCTCTTGTTAATAGAAGTTAGTTACCGCATTAAGATCTACACATCTCACATGCGATGGTACAGGCACATCTCAAAATCAACAAGTAAAAAGTGCAAGCTCAAGGGCACGAGGATTCCAGGATTTGATCTGAGGCTGTGTGTGTGTGTGTGTGTGTGTGTGTGTGTGTGTGTGTGTGTGTGTGTGCGTGTGTGTGTGCACGCGCGCGCATGCCCGCTCAGTCTGACTCTTTGCAACTCCATGGACTGTAGCCCGCCAGGCTCCTCTGTCCATGGAATTTCCCAGGCAACAATACTGGAGTGAGTTGCCATTTCCTTCTCCAGGGGATCTTCCCAATCCAGGGATCGAACTCATATCTCTTGTATCACCTGTATAGGCATGCAGGTTCTTTACCAGCTGAGCCATCGGGGGAAACCATCTTGTTAATAACACAGTGTTTATTTCCAGCAGTACCAGTAAGAAGGCCATTCCCGGCAGTGGGCTCAGCTCTTTGGCATCCAGTCTTGGATTGGGTCTTCCCAACCTTGCCACCAACTGTGTAACTGACTCCCCTGATGCTTCATGGCTGAATTCGGCCAAGCACCCTGCTCCCCTTTTCCTATTGATCGGGGCTGTTTGAGGCCACAAAACAGGCCGCTCTAATGGCACAGAGAGCTTGCCAGAGGGGGCAGGCTAGAGGCTTATAAATGCCCCTCCCAGCCACTGACCCACCAGGGGACTCACTTTCCAAGTAGGCGTCAGGAGAGCATCACAGGACACAGTTGATGTTGCCTGTTTCTTCCACGGGGTCAAGTTTCTGCAAGAAGAGTCATTCATTCGTTCACTCATCCACCCACCCATCCCCCTTCCATCCATCCATCCATCTATCCTTCCATCCATTCATTTGGCAGACATGCATTAAGTGTTTGCTGTTGCTCAAACCCTGTTCTGAGCATGCATGCAACAGATATTTTTAAAGCACTTAATTGTGTGTGGCGCATTGTTCTTGCCTTCCTGCAGCTGGGCACACTGTGAGGTCTGAGCCACTGGAGACCATGAGTAGGTGGAGGAGGCGCCCAGGTGAGTGCAGACAGAGTCCTGATGACAGAGGCAGCCTGGCCGGGCGTCAGAAGAGGCTTCAGCCCAGCCTTAAAACACAAGTGGGATTCAGAGGCTTCAGCCCAGCCTTAAAACACAAGTGGGATTCAAATTAAAACACAAGTGGGATTCAAATGAGAAGTCGGAGAGAATGAGCCGTGCTTGCAGAGGGAGCCGGCAGCACGGGGAAGGCCTGGAGCTGGGAAATAATAGTAACTGTGGTCACTACAGCCGCAGACATTTATTGAGAGCCAGGCCACACTTCCTGCCTCCCTAAGCCCTGTGCGCGCCGTATCTCAGAGCGCTGAATGCTGTTTGTGGCACACACTTCTAAGAACGTGCTTCTGAAACCAGAGTGTCTGGGTTTAAGTCCTGGCCCCACCTCCATTTGCTGTGTGATCATGGACAAGTTATGAACCTGCCCTCATCTTTTAAAACTGGTAATATAATCATTTTTCTGTGTCAGTATGGGGCTTGTAGATGTTTATTTGTTGCTTTGGGTTATAGTTTTATTCTACATTATTTGTTACTCAAATTGTTTCAGCTTCAGCCATTGAGAACTCTCTCAACTGGCTCCTATGTCTTTTTGACATATGTCGGTTGGTGTGGGCGTGGACGTGTGTGTGTGTGTGTGTGTGCGCGCGCGCGCGTATTTAAGCACTATTTAGTACTCCAGACTCATCTTGTATAGTCTGTGCCCCAGCCCTGGAATCAGCCCTTTCTCTGAAATTCCCAGTTCCTTTTACTGAACAGTGGTGTTAGAAATCAATATCTGGACGGTGGGTGTGCTCATCGCTATTGGGGTGTCATTGCTTCCAGACAAATTTCCAGTGCAGAAAATTCCAGATGATTTATGTAGAGAATCCCCTCAAGGAGCTGGAGCATAGTTCCCCATCCCCTAATTGTGGGCTCCACATAATGATTTCCTTCCCCAAAGAGGAGTCATTTTTTAGTGGACAAATCTGATGAACATGACCTCAGCCAGCTGATCAAGGTCAATACCAACAGTGCTGTAATGTTGATAGCGTGCTCCCTTGATGTGCTGTGATGAGCATGGCACTTTACCTCCCCAAACCCCAGTCTAAACATGAGTCTAAAGCACCACTCAAACCTCAGCTGAGAGACACTCGACAAAATGCCTGACGTTCCCATCAAAACTGTTAAAAGATGGTCAAAAATGAGTGAAGTTTGAGAAGCTCTCACAGTCTAGAGAAGCCTAAGAAACATTAATAAATGTGCTGTGGGATTCTGGATGACATTCTGTGGGAAGAACAAAGGACAAAGTAATGGGAAAAATGACGAACTCTGAATAAAGTATGACTTCAGTTAATAATGATGTATTGATATTAATTCATTACCGGGGATAAATGTGCCATAGATGTCAACAGTAAGGAAACTCGGTTTTAGGTAGATATATGAGAGTGGTGATGGACAGGGAGGCCTGGCGTGCTGCGGTTCATGGGGTCGCAAAGAGTCGGACACGACTGGGCGACTGAACTGAACTGAACTGATAAGAGCATTCTGCATCTGTACCAGTTTTCTGTAAATCTGTAGCTATTGTAAACTAAAAGGCTTATTGTAAAATGTAGGCAATACTATTATTACCAAATGAGGTTCTTGTAAAAAAGAAATAAGATGTTATGTACCAAACACCGCATGTGTGTGGAGTAAGTCCTCAATTCACGGTGATTCTTACTGTCATTATTGTTCGTTTCCCCAAATCGCTATGAAGGGGGGCTGTTGCTCCAGGGTGTCCCTTTGAAGGAGGTGGAGTTGTCTTACATTTTAGGCCCTGCAGTATATACCTTGTACAAACTCAAGGTTCATGTAGCTGAATGTCAGACTCTGAGCCTGTGAGCAATCTCTTACTGTTCACCTCTGTGTACCCAGTGTGTGTGTGTGTGTGTGTGTGTGTGTGTGTGTGAGTTGCTTAGTCACGTCCGGCTCTTTGCAACCCCATAGCCACAGCCCCACCAGGCTCCTCCATCCCAGTGGTATGTTCTGTTTCCCTGGGAACTGCACATTTTGATCCTCAGTTATGTCTGGGAGGGGCAGAGCTGCTGGGAGCCATGCTGTTCTAATGAGCACAGTGACACATGAGTATATTTCATTCCGACAAGTGACTCGCGAAAAGGCATACAAGGTACAAGATGACCCCACAGCAATAGGTCTGCCAGAAGTGGTTGTGAAACTCCGAGATCGCTACTGCCTCCAACTAATCTGGGTGATGCTTCTTTTGGTTTGATACGATCTTCGAATTTGAACTGGCCAGCACTCAAAGTTTAAGACAAATCTGTGGGGAAAATTGTTTATTAGTGGACGAAAATCTACCCGGTAACTTGGTTTGTCATGCATGTTAGGACTGTGTATATGCGTGCTCAGGCATTCAGTCGTGTCTGACTCCTTGTGATCCTATGGACTGTAGCCCGCCAGGCTCCTCTGTCCATGGAACTTTCCAGGCAAGAGTACTGGAGTGTGTTGCCTTTTCCTCCCCCAGGTGGTCTTCTGACCCAAGGATCGAACCCACGTTTCCTGCATCTCCTGCATTGGCAGGCAGATCCTATACCACCAAGCCAACTGGGAAGCCAGACCACTGTTATTTCTTTATTTTAGACTCTGAGATCTTGAGCAGGGTGATATCTTGTTTTTCCAGATCTTGCCAACAGGCTTAATGAATGTTGGGTAAATGAGTGACTGAATAAATATGTGAGTGACTTTATTACTGATATACCTTAGTCCAGTTTTTTAGATAGCAGTGTGTTGCTGGAATTTCATTTAAGAACTTTTTTTTCTGCTTCTCTGCAGTGAACAAAGGGTCTCATGATTTTGCTAAAGAAGGAAAAAAACACTAATATAGGAAATATCATGATCAATGTGAAGGAGAAAACCATTGTATTCAGCAGTCTCTGAGAAGGCACTGGGGGTTGACTGGGAGGAGAAGATGGCAGGCACTCAGTAAATCTCACATACCAATGTGTGTTTCTTATATTTGTGCCTTTGCTATAATGCATCTTTCTTTTATCCCCACAGTGTCTTCCTGTTGGGTAATTCCTACACATCTTTTAAGATATGCAACTCAGAAAGAAAAAGAAGGAAAACTTCCAAATTCTTTTTATAAAGCAATCATAACAGTGATGCCAAAACTGAATGAAGACTGTACAGAAATAGAAAACTACAGTCCAATTTCACTTATGAACATCAAAGCAAACATCCTAAATAAAACATTAGCAGAATTCAGCAGTGCATTAAAAAAATATTCCATGATCAAATGGAATTTGTTCTGGAATTACGGCATTAGGAGATCTGTAACATTTTTCATCTTAGTAAATTGACCTAAGGAGAACAAGCAGATGACCATCTTGATAGATGCTGAAAAGGCATATGACAAAATTTAGCATTTAGTTCTTGAAATCTTTCTTAGTAAAATTGGAAGGCTCACAGAAGTTGGGTAATACACTCAAAGTCACACGTAGTTGCAAAATGGCAGAGGCAGCCTGGAAACCCAGGGAATTAATCTCCAGAGCCCTTCCTCCCTTCAACTATGGTGCTTCGTTTTGAGGTAATAGGAAACAGATATTGTGATAGGAAAGACATGAATAGCACCCAACTCTCAGATTTCTTTGTGGGTGGGTGAAATTTTAGGAAAAAATGGATGCCTCAGATTATTGTAGGAATGAAATGATTTCACACATGTAATGCCTTGAGTGTAGTGCCTAGTGCAGAGTCTTCGCCCAATAAATGTTTGCCCCTTTGCGCCTAGGCGGGAACCCGATAGAAAATGGTTTTAGCTTTCACCTATTAATGTACTCGATGTGGATTATTATGCACTTGCTGTGTACAGTCTTTATGCTCAACTCTGGGTGGGTGGCAAAGAGTCGCAAAGAGTCAGACTGAGTGACTATATCTGGGTATACAAAGGAATGCCTGCTTCCCTGGAGGCTCAGCTGGTAAAGAATCCACCTGCAATGGGGGATCCATATTCCATTCCTGACAATCCTTCAGGTCTGCCATCTCCCACCGCCCCTCCCTCCCTGCAGTCAGTAACTGTCCGTGCCTGTTCACTCCATGCCAGCCCTTGTATGCCAGCTGTTTTACTGTACTACTGTACTTTTCATGGTGCTCTTCTTTAAGATGTAAAATGCTTTATTTATCTTTTGTGTTTGTTTTTTATGTATTATTTGTGTGAAAAGTATTATAAGCCTATTACTGTACAGTACTGTACAGCCGATCGTGTTAGTTGGATACCTCGGCTAACTTTGTTGGATTTATGAATGCACTGTCAGAACGGAACTTGTTTGCATGTAGTAGACTTATTGTATTAAGTATCTAGTATGTACCAGGCTTGTGCTAGGTCCTAGACATACAGTGATAAGCCACATACACGTGTATCTTCCCTTCTGGAATTGACAGTCAAGCAACAGTGACACTCATTCCAGTCCAGGCTCTCATCACTTTACTTCCCTGAGACCTCCTTGAATAATAAACAAGACTGTCTCCCCCTGGGATGATAGGGAACTTTTTCCTAGTGAAAAGGCAGCTTCAGTGGAGAAGCCTTAGGGAATTCACTGTAGCTACATAGTGTGAAGTCATCAGCCCAGAACAGAAAGCTATCTGCTGTATAGGTGTGCTGCCAACACTTAGAGAGACCTACACTGGGCTGTTTTTCCTTTTCCTCCTAAAGTAATTTCCTCTTTAAGTGTTTTCAAATGATATCGTCTCAAATGTCACCTTTCACAATGTTAACCACATCCTGTGTCATAATCTGTATTCCTCCTGCTCTGAAATGTTTTAATTCAATTTTTGCATTATGTCCGATGTGATGAATTAGAGCCAGAGAAGCATCGACGAAGTGTCAGGAAAGACAGATTGAGGAGTTGAAACTAATGGCATTTGGGGACAATATTTTTCCACAAATATCAGAGTCACAAATGAAGCAGTGAATTATGTTGCAACCAAGAGCAGTACACAAACTTCAATGATACATGTGACTTTAAAAAAAAAAAGAGAGAATTGCACCTGAGTTTAGATTCTTTGAGAGATTCTGGCTTTAAATATAGGGTCAACTGAGGATAGACTAGAACAGTCCAGCATGAAATCCACCAGTCCTTGGCACTCAGAAAGTACAGATGGGGTTGGGGGGAGAAAGGAAGGCAAATAGAAGAAGCGCAAGCAAGTGGGATGTGGCAGTGGAGATGGGTCAGGCGTGGAGCATGGTTTGGAAGAAGCAAGCATGAATGATCTAAGCACACAGGAGCCATTCTCTGTGGGGTCGCTGTTCAGCCCTGGACTAAGACTCCTGGCTAAAAGAAGCTATCCAGACCAGGTAGATGGTGGTGGATTGCCATTGAAACAGAAGGTCACCCTGGGGCAGCTATTTTTGAGAGATGGCTCAAAGGAACACAGGGGCTTCCAGCACTGATGAATCCTCTTTGAGGGTTACATCATTACAAATGCTCGAGAGTCTTATGGGAATATTTATCTGTATCAGAACTGTATCCTATGAGGACTTCCCTGATGGCCCATTGGCTAAGACTCTACACTCACAAGGCAGGGGGCCTGGTCAGGGAACTAGACTCCACGTGCCACAGCTAAAGATCCCATGTTCCACAACTGAGACCCGGCGCATCCAAATAAATAAACATTAAAAAAAGAAAAGAAGGATAGGTAGAATTAAAAAAAAAAAAGAACTGCATCCTATGTGCCGTACACACACACTCACACATATACACACATACAGCATGGTCTGGTAGCCTCTTCCAAAGTGTGTTCCCAAGGACACTAATCATTTAGGGAAAGAAGGGTTCGCTGGCACACTGATTTGGGAAGCAGCCATCATTTGGAGAGTCACAGTGCTCATTAGCTTATTACTGGCTCTGAGAAGCCCAGCAGGTCCAATTTCACTTAGCATTTCCCAAACTCAATTGCCACATGGAACCCTTTCTCATTTGGGGCTTTTTAGCTACAAATATCCTCCAGAATTAGTGATCCACTTGGCATCCTCTGAAAGATTTGGATCAGAGATGTTTGGCGTATCTTGTTAGCTCTCCTGCAAGCGGCCAGGTTCTGCTGAATGAAAGGCTTGCTTCTGAACGCGGCATCTCACTTGTGCACTGCTTTTGCCTGACGTATTCCTAGTGCTTCGTGAGGGTCTGACAGAGGTCATGTATCCGCTTGTGAAGTTCATGTTTCCTGTATTTGCAGCTTCCCCTCCATGCTTCAGTCTTTGCCTCTGATGGGATTCCCTGCCTCTCGCCACGCACCCCACCCCCGCATTCTAGCTTCTAAAACCCAAAGCTGCCCAGCATCTGCCACGCTTGCACACTCATTTCAAGTCTCCTTAGCAAGATCATAAGCCCCCAGCCTTCACTTGACATTGCCCAGCTCAGTATCTGCCCTCCCGCCAGCTGTGGAGCTGCAGACCACATGCCCTTCAAGCCTGCTTGTCTTTACACTTCCTTAGTATCTTCTTTGTCAGGCACACTTCTCTTTGCCTGGCTCCTCTGGCGTCTCCGACTTTCTGGCATCAGGGTGCCTTGGTGACTGTTCCCATTTGGCAGTGCTTCCCAGGGCTTTCTCAGAAATAAACTCCAGGTACAGACCGCAGGTAGAGCATTTGCCCCTGCGAGTCCTCTTCTCTTGTTTGTTTGAGCACTGACATCCCCCAGTGGAGCTGGTCTTCTCAAGGGCACAGCTTTTGTTTATTTCTTTCTGTTTGCACAGGAGCTGATAGGTGCTGAGTAGGTGTTTGCAAATGACTTGGTAAAGAGGAATTTTGGTGGGTCCTTCAAGCATGATTTGAATTTGAATAGGTGGTAGGAATTAGGGACTTCCCTTGTGGTCCAATGGTTAAGAATCCACCTTCTAATGCAGGGGACACAGCTTCCATCCCTGATCTGGGAACTAAGATCCCACATGCCCGGGGACAACTAAGCCTTCATACCGCAACTGAGACCAAACACAGCCTATATATATATATATTTTAGGTAATAGTAGAAAAGTTTCCCCAGGTGAAAATGTGACATTCTTAAAAAACAGCAGATCCTGTGTTTGAGAATCTTTTGGTAGACCTGAACCAGGATGTAGAAGTATCTTATTGTATGGTTTGCAAATACATTTTGAAGGTTCTTAAAATTATACTTGTTTCCAGTATGAAATTAACAGTGCTCTCCTTTGAAATATTGGAAAATACCTAGTAGAAAACAGATTGATAAAGAAAAATCACCCATGAAAGAAAAAGCGCTCTTATTATTTTAGAGTCTCTTGAAGATATTTTCCTTGTTCAAGGTTTCATCACATAATTCAAAACCCTGCTTTTTTCATTTACATTTAACATTAGTATTTTTCAATGCTACTATTTTAATATTTGCTAATGTAATTTTGTTAATGTAATTAACAGCTGCATAGTATTCTTTCTCCTGTGTTTAGTATAGAGATTACTGTGTTATACACTTATATTATTATAAATAATTCTGATGGACTTTACTGGGCTTATATTTCTGACTTAGTTTTAGACATATAAATAAACAACTTAAAGGTATTAATTTGCCTAAATTAATTTACAGAATATTATCACCAAAGTACTCTTCCTTGGACTGCAATGAGATCAAACCAGTCAATTCTAAAGGAAATCAACCCTGAATTCATTGAAAAGACTGATGCTGAAACTCCAATACTTTGGCCACCTGATGATTCATTAGAAAAGACCCTGATGCTGGGAAAGATTGAAGGCAAAAGGAGAAGGGGGCAACAGAGGATGAAATGGTTAGATAGCATCACCGACTCAATGGAGATGAGTTTGAGCAAACTCCAGGGGATAGTGGAGAACAGAGGTGCCTGGCGTGCTGCAGTCCATGGAGTGGCAGGGTCAGACGTGACTTAGCAACTGAACAACAATAACACATCTCCTTAATCAATAACTAGTATATTGTTTTACTGCCCTCTTGACTTTTCTACTTTTATAGGTGAAAAATAAAGTTTATCTTTTTTATTTCTTTGATTACTATTAATATTGACTATTTTAGACATTTTGTATTCTGTTCAGGTCTCTTTACATATATACGTTTTAGTGAGAGTTCCCACAAATTTCACAGTCTAAGAAACAATTGATATTCTAAGACACTCTTAAAACATTAAAATAATAATCAATGTTTGTTACATCAGTGGCATCATTACTTGTTTCTCTAAGGACCCCTGATATGATTAGGAATCACTGTGGACTCTTTCACCTTATTACACAAGGCATGACTGGATTTGTCTCAAGGACTCTGAGGTATGTTATCAGATTCAGTTGGTAGCCCTGCCACCACGCCTAGACCTCCAACCCACCAACCTGTCCAAAGACCCCAGTGTCCAAGGGCCATCGTAAACCCACCACAGTGAAGGTATCATTGATGGCTTAACTGAAGCAAAGGGGGCTGAAGGGATAGCAGACCCTTTTCCCCAGAGCTCCCAGCAGGATGCGCCTGAAAAAACAAGAGTAACAAGTCCATCCAAGAAAAGGCAATGAGCAATACATCAAGGTGAAAGCAATTCTGAAGACTAGAAAGTAGCATAAGTAAAGTAGATGACCAGTGCAAGTTTGATGCATGAAGCAGGGCACCCAAAGCCGGTGCTCTAGGACAACCCAGAGGGGTAGGGTGGGGAGGGAGTTGGGAGGGAGTTTCAGGATGGGGGGACACATGTATACCTGTGACTTATTCATGTTAATGTATGGCAAAAACCCCCAAACCATCACAATATTGTAAAGTCATTATTCTCCAATTAAAATAAATTAATTATTTTTTTAAAAAAGACTAGAAAGTGTCATGTGTGTGCTGAGTCATGTCCAACTCTTTGTGACCCCGTGGACTGTAGCCCGCCAGTCTCCTCTGTCTGTGGAATTTACCAGAAAGAATACTGGAGTGGGTGGCCACTTCCTCCTCCATGGGAGAAAGTGTTTAGTTGTCAAATATTAGGTATGAATTGCCTAGCAAGATCTCAATCAGAGATGAAACATTTCTCCCTCTTAACTTTCAACCAAGAGGCAAAGAGTTTTCTGTTGTTTTTTTAATATTTATTTAGTTGCTGGGTCTTCGTTGCTGTGCGGGCTTTCTCTAGTTGCAGCAAGCGAGGAATACTCTCTAGCTCCGGTTTGCGGGCTTCTCCTTGTGGCTTGTGGGATCCAGATTGCGGGCTCAGTGGTTGTGGTTCGTGGGCTTAGTAGCTCCTCCGCAGGTAAGGTCTTCCCCGATCACTGATCAAATCCGTGCATTGGCAGGTGGATTCTTAACCACTGGATAAGCAGGGAAGTCTCGCCTGCTTTTGAAAGGGTGGGTAACTTGATTGAATGCACCACTGCTATTAAACTGGCCTGTTTGTGATGCTTCATCATCCTCTTTGACCCTTATAATGATACCGGGCTGTTCCCACTGACAGATAAACCAGGGCACAGAGAGGTGAAGTATGAAAATCAGAGAGACAACAAATGTGACGGGAGTTAGTGCAGAGAGTCCGTTACCTAGTATGCTGGAGGCAGAATTCCAGCAAGGAGCAGGGACGGTCCAGACCTGTCCTCCCCCTACAGCTGACCGTGTCTGGCTGCGCGTGTCCCGTGGAGGGTGAGGACTGCCTGTCTGTGCCATCTTGGTGTCGGGGCGGGGCGGGGGGCTTAGACTTTGGGAACTCACCGACCCCTTTATGAGTCTCTTGAAAGTGCTGAGTCCTTATCCAGGAAAAATATGCATTCACTATACTATTCACTATATACTATACTATTCACTATATGCCTTCACTATATAGTGAAATATACTAATTCACGAATTAGTATACAATACCAAGGGTTCACACTGACCACACAAGCACAAACGTGGATCCCAAGTGAAGACGGTCTGCTGTTGTCCGATTCCCGTATTTGAATTCCATGTCAGTATCGCCTGCGCTGTTGATACGTTGGCTTTTCCCGCATGGCTCAGTGAGTAAAGAATCCGTCTGCAATACAGGAGACTCAGGGTTCGATCCCTGGGTCAGGAAGATTCCCTGGAGAAGGAAATGGTAATCCACTCCAGTATTCTCGCCTGAAAGTTCCCATGGACAGAGAAGCCTGGTGGGCTACCGTCCATGGGGTTGCAAACAGTCGGATGCAACTGAGCACATACACAAACCAAAAAAAAGCACAAATGGGCTAGGCTCATCCATTCTCTTGGAACACCTCCAGTCATGGTTGCAGGCTCCTCGCCTCCTCACCTTTGGGAGCAATGGGATAGCATTTTTTCCTGAATCAAGTAAGTCTGTCATGCTCAGTTTAGTCAGAAGTTCACAGTGATTATAGAATTCTTGCACTGAAAGGAACCAGAAGCTTCTCTTGGCATATGTCACCCAACATGCCTTCTTGGGTATTCCACTTCCTCTCAACACTGCTGGGTTTTATAATGGAAGCTTTCTGTGGCCAGATTACTCTGGATTTGGCTGACCAAAAGCATGCTGACTGGGATTCTCAGTGGAATCACAGTGATGCCCAAAGATGGGTCTTAGGATGGAGCATCTCTCCAATCCGTGCAACCTCAGAATGCGCTCTCTTAAGCATCCTTCCGGTGTGATACTTCTCAGAGAACTCTGATTCAGCTCAGCTCCCTTCCTCATTCTGAAGTGGAAGCAACTTAGAGGCACTGAGGACAGGTGTTCACCAGAATCATCCTTTCCTTCTGCAAGAATCACTGTCTCCTTCTTACCAGACCCCCCCACAGGGGATGAGAACTTGTCTCTAACCTCACGAGGCTCCTTTGTTGTGGGGACACTGTTGTTGTTCAGCTGCTAAGTCATGTCCAACTCTTTGGGACCCCATGGACTGCAGCATGCGGGCTTCCCTGTCCTTCACCATCTCCCAGAGTTTGCTCAAATTCATAACCACTGAATCAGTGATGTCATCCATTCATCTCATCCTCTGTTGCCCACTTCTTCTTCTGCCCTAGTCTTTCTCAGAATCAGGGTCTTTTCCAGTGAGTCGACTCTTTTTACATCAGGTGGCCAAAGCATTGGAGCTTCAGCATCAGCCACAAGCCTTCCAATGAATATTCAGGGTTGATTTCCTTTAGGATTGACTGGTTTGATTTCCTTGCAGTCCAGGAGACCTCAAGAGTCTTCTCCAGCACCACACTGACACATATACAAATTATGATTGGACCTAGCCAGTATGCAGGGCCGTGGTTTGGAGCACTGGAGACTGGTGAGAGGCTGGACACAGCGCAGTGCGTTGGGGCCTGCTGCTGCTTCCCGTGTCCCAGGACCTGTCCCCTTGCCTCACATTTCATTTCAGTTGCGGCTGCTGGGGCAGCCCAATGTGAGCTCAGAGTTGCAGGCGGACCTGACCTGGTCCACAGTGCAGGGCAATGAATGATCCTGGTGCCAGCCCAGGAGACATCGGTAAGGGCTCCTGCTTCCTGCCCATCATGCACAGAATTCTGGGAAATTCTGTAGGCATCTCAGGTGGTCTCAGAGACCCGAGCCACTGATGCTCACAGCACATGATCGCGGTGGTTGTGCTTCCTACCTCCCCTCCTTGCTCCCTCACTCTTGCTTCCTGGGGTTGCCTCCAGATGAACCACCCATCTCACATCCTTTTCTCAGGCTCTTCTTTTGGGGAAACCCAAACTGAGAGAGGACATAAAAGCAAATGGGTGATGTTTTTGTTTTAAGTCGAGTGACTCTTAATGCCAGATGGTCTGGCTGGGTGAGTAACACAGTATTCTCTGGCTCATTTAAAAAGGGATGGTTTTCAAGATGTTCTTGGTGTTCCCTTGGGTAAGTGACTCAACTCCCAGAATTTCAGGGCCTTTTATTACTATTATTATTTAGTTATTTTGGATTTACTTCATTTTCTCCCAAGCTACAGTACTGTAGAACCTCAAACCTGGCACTTATTTTTAAAGATACCTAATCCAATTTGAAACTCGTATTTAAACTTGCCTCCAGATCATTTCTCTTGTGTGGCCATCACTCTCCGTTTTTCCTCTTGTAATGGGGAAACCACTCCCTCACAGACCATCCCATTCCTGGGCTATCCCTGAAGAAATCAAGTCAACAAATGTTTCTGTAGCATCTGCTAAGTGCTAGGTTTTGGAGTTTTTGAAAGGAGCCTTAGTCACCACCCTGGTTCCTCTAGATTGTAAAGCATTTGAGAAATTGCACAGAAATCAGATGGGGGTGTGGCTTAGCTTTGGTTTAGTCACTAAGTCGTGTCCAACTCTTGTGACCCCATGGGCTGTAGCCCACCAGGCTTCTCTGTCCATGGGATTCTCCAGGCAAGAATACTGGAGTGGGTTGCCATTTTCTTCTCCAGGGGATTTTCCCAACCCAGGAATCAAATCCGGGTCTCCTGCATTGCAGGCAGATTCTTTACTGACTGAGCTATGAGGGAAGCCCTGTGCTTCAGCTTGTTTGAGAATAAAAATTCATTTGGAAGTGGAGGTTTGTCCTGAGCCAAAAGAGCTTCCGAATATTTCGTTTTCCAGATATAGACTATGGGACATTCCTAAAGGGAGAAGCACGTCTGCAGACTGAGCATGCATCTGACCAAGTCTGTGACGAATTGGGGTCTACCTGGCTGCTCTCATGTACAAGGACCCAGATCCCCTAAGTGGGGGGATGCTCTTGTGTGTGGTCTTTAAAGCATCATTCCTGCTTTGTCGAGAACCGGGGACCAATGCCTTTCAGATTGTGACCCTCTCACCCATTCAGTCCATCACTCCTTCCCAGAGGGGAGAGAGCAAGTCAGGGACCAGGAGAGACCAAGAAACATTTCTTCAGTGTTGACGTGTCCTGGGGACCATGTGGAAATACTGTTAACTTTTGGGGGACTATAAGGAGAGAGCTGATGAAAGGTCCCACCCCAATCTCAGAGACTGTATTGACGAAGGCACAGAGCAAAGAGCATGACAGACACTTGTCTGTGACCTGCCCCCACGCCCGGCATCTGGAGGGACGGGAGGCAGGCACAGGATGGTGTGAGACGTCAGAGAGAGAGGAGACCGTAACGGTGCTGCTGAGCCCTAAACGTTAGCTCCTTGGGCATCATTTCACCTAGCGGTGCTCGGCCTGAGGCAGTTCTGCCCCCACGGCACATTTGACTCTGTGTGTGTGTGTGTGTGTGTGTGTGTGTGTGTGTGTTTGTGGAGACAGTTGTGATTTAACTGGGAGAGGGTGCTACTGGTGTCTCGTGAGCAGAGGCTGGAGCGCTGCTCAGCACTCTCCAATGCCAAGGACAGCCCCCACAGCAAGGGAATCTGTTGTTTCAGTCGCTAAGTCCTGTCCAACTCTTGCGATCCCACGGACTGTAGCCTGCCAGGCTCCTCTGTTCACTGGAGTGGGTTGCCATCTTCCCTGTCCAGGGGATCTTCCCAGTGCGGGATCAAACCCATGTCCAGAGTCTTCGGCATCAGCAGGCAGATGCTTTACCACCTGGGGAGCCTACAATAAGGAATTACTCGGCCCCAAATGTCAGGAAAGCTGAGGGAGGTTCATGAAACCCTGCTTGAGCCCAGCCTCCTGCCCTCATTTCACAGATGTGGAAACAAACCCTGGAGTGTGACGTGGTAGCCCGAGGCTGCAGGGGAGACAGAGGAGCCAGAGTCTAGGTGCCCGGCCTCCCGAGCCCACGCTCTCCCCTGAGCACCATGCCCCCTCCAAGGACAGTCCCCCAGAGACGGCTGCTTGGGGAGCAGACAAAGGAAAAAAAAAACCAGGAAAACAACACTTAAGCCATCTGGTGCCACCCCCGTGTGGCCAGAGAACAGGCCGGCCTTGCGGGCGGGGCTCCTCCATCCCCAGGCTGGCGGGGCCAGGCAGGAGGGGCCGTGAAGGAAGGTGGGATCCGGCAGGAGCCTCAGCCTGCCAGCCCAGGGGGACGGGGGGCTGGGGAGGCTGTCCAGTGACCCTCACGCCGCTGCCCTGGACCACCTCAGGTGAGTAGCAGGGCTGGCTGCCTGGGCATCAGCATACGGATGCCCGCACGCGCCGTCGCTCAGTCGTGCCTGACTCTTCGCGACCCCATGGACTGTAGCCCGCCAGGCTCCTCTGTTCACAGAATTTCCCAGGCAAGAATACTGGAGTGAGTTGTCATTTCCTCCTCCAAGGGATCTTCCTCTTGCAGGGATCGAACTCGCGTCTCTCGCATCTCCTGCATTGGCAGGCATTTTCTTTACCTCTTGGCCGTACAGAGGGAAAAAGTGTGTGTGTGTGTGTGTGTGTGTGTGTGTGTGTGCGCGCGCGCGCGTGCATTATCATTGCAGTGGTTAAACTGCAGGTTCTGGGGTCAGATTGGCAATGAATCTTGGTTCTACTGCTTTCTTCCTGCTCAAACTTAAAGAAGCCACTTAACCTCTCTTTGCCTCAGTTTACCTATCTGTGAAGTGGGGAAAAACAAGTCCCTTCTTCCTGTGACTGTGGCGAGGATTAAAAAGTGCTTAGTTCTTCACAGACTCTCAGTAGCTGCTAGCAGTTATTATGTCACTTGCCCTGAGAATTATAGCATTTGGGGGCCAAAGGGGCCTCAAAGGTATTCCGCATCCTTCATCAATATACAGGAAGTGAGGTTGGATTTCACAGCACAGGACTCACTCTGTCAAGCTCAGGAGCAGACCTTCTGCCTCAACCTAGCATTCTTCCTAGTGTGTTTTTCTTGTAGAAATGTGGCTTTGAAGGGCCACTTGTGTTTTCTCCATGATGCCAGCCTGCTGACTGGTGGGGAGCAGCCTCAAAGCGGGCGTCTCTCCTGCTGCTTTTCGAACAGCAAGGAACTAGTGTTGGGGGACCCCCACCCAGTGCCTGGCGCTGTGCTAAGGGTCACAAGACCCACCGACAACCCTGGGGTGTCACCATGTTACAGATGAAGAAACCAAGGCTCAAGGAGTGATCGCCCTCATAAAGGGATGCACTCCCATCCTGAGTCAGCCTGCCCTCAAAGCCCCGCTCACCTGGCTTCCTGGGCCTGGATGATCACTGCCTTTTGCTGTTCCACTCCACTCCTCCCGCCGCCCCCCACCCCACCAGGATCCAAGAGGACCATCGGAGAATTCATGAAGTTGTTGGTTCCTGAAGGCAAATTGAGGACCAGGGTGGTTAAGGAACTTGGCTCAAACATTTCTGGCGGTGAATGTGCCTCAGAAGTCAGTGAGCCCAGACTCTGGCTGCAAGTGAGTATCGTCACTGACACCAGCTTATAAGCACCAAAGGGATTGTGTTAGCTCATGTCAACAGACCATGTGACAGGCAGGCTCAGCTGAAAGCACTCAGAATTCATCAATATTCCCTTTCACTTTCCCACTTTTTTCTGCTTGCCAGCTTCACTCTTACAGCCCAGCTTTCCCACAAGAGTGGAAACATGCTTGCTACCAGCTCAGAAATTCTTCTAATTGCTTTGGTCTCTTCCTCTTCAACTGTTCATCGAAAATTCCCAGGGAAGAGTTCTCATTGTCAGGCTTGTGGTCACATGCCAGTCTTTGGACCTATCATTGTGGTGGAGAGGCGGGGCTTTATGGTTGGCCCTCCCTGGGTATCAGGGGCATCTCCCTGGACAGGTAAGTCTGGAGGGGCGTGGCCAGCTCCATCAGGCTGGTGGTTCTCCAAACAAACCTGTGATGGTGTGGGGTGGTGGGAGGCACTGGGTGTCCAGTTGGCATCCCAGCCCCTACCAGAGATAAGGAGAGAGAGCGCTTACTGTGCTCACCACAAGTAGCAAAGAGCCTTGAGGTCTTTTAAGAGCATCATTTATGCTCACCGTGCCCACAGCTCTGCAGTTAGGTAAAGGGAAGCATTCTAAATCCTGACCTCCGTCTGGTTTCTAGAGGCACTTTGTGACATTTCCACAAATAGATCAGTTCTTAATTAAGTAAAGAACAGGGTACAGTGTATCTTCACCACGAGTTTTTGTCACCCTGAGGACCGTTTTAGAACTGGCGCTGTCCCTGGTTTCCCTCGGGTGGTATCCTGGGGACAGTGGTGGAGACAATGTCAGGGTGACACTCCATGCAGGCTGTATGGGTGCTGAACCCCGACACCCCAACCCACCCCTGTGTCAACAGGCCATCAGCTGAGAAATGTAAAGAGTAGAGGCTACCAGAAATTATTGGGGATGCCCCACGCACTCCACAAGCCAGTGATCAAGGAAGCAGTGAGGAATTAGGAAGAAATTCAGCCTATAGTCGGGAACATCCAGGGTCTGTAGGGCAGGATGGTTCTCCCTCCAGAGCGAGACCAGGCTGCCATCTCACAGAAGCTAGGAACATCTTTGAAGACAGGATTTTCTAATCACAGTGGAGTTGGCTCACCACGGAAGTGTGCATATGGAGAGTCTGGGGAGCTTTGTCTAGGGAAGAGAGTGTGCTGACCCAAGAACATGATCTGGTTTTAGTGAATGTGTATCCTTGTGATAGAGGTGGAAATGTCAGGCTTGGTAGAAGCTCAGTGCCAGGAAACACTCAGTGTAACTAGCATCTTCTGTTTTGACTCCTGTCTCACCAAGCCAGCTTCTGGTTTACAGCTGGTCCTGACCTAAGGAATATTTGTCTGGTATCTTTGCCGATTGTTTTCCCCATAATTATTTGATATGCTGGTTTGTACATCAGCCTCTTTGAGTCTGGTTAATATGAGTCTGTGTAAGGGATGGAGAAGGCCTAGAAAATGGCAAGTACACTAATGCTAAATTTCATCCTGTGAGGTAGCGTGGCAGCCAGTTACCTCTCCCATAGAAATCCTTCCTAGCTTTTCTTCGACATGGACAGTGGAAGTTTATAGTTCTCAGCACAAGTTGGGCACTAAAAGGAAAAGCAGATAAGCTTTTGTATCTCACAGAACATACACATTTCAGGCCCTCTCCTGTTCAAAGCCCTGAGCTACGTGCTTTAGGGAATACAAGACAAGGAGAAGACGGTCACAGCCCCAGGGAGCTGGTAGACAGATAAGGGACATACACTCACAAGCACAGGGCAGTGATAACCTCCACCTGTTGCCCTTTTAGAGCTTGCTGTGTTATCTCTTGCCTATGATCTCACCTTCTTGGTATAAAAATCCAAGGTTTGTCAAGGCAGGTATTGTGAAATCAAAGTACACATGAAGAAATGAGACTAGAAGAGATGACCAGGTCTGCCCAAGGTCCCTTGTCAGTGAAAGAGCCAAGATTTGAACACATATGTGTCCACCTTCCCAGTTTTAACCCTTTCCAGGTGCCAGTAGCTGTCCCTTGTTGTCTATCACTTTTTTTTTCTTACAGTTCTTCTGCCTGAAAAACCTTCCCTTCCCTTCCCTTCTTTCTGCCCTCCGCATTCTCCCAGATCTGCCAGTCAGGATGCTGCTTTCTGCATTCAGCTCTCACGCTGTCCCCCATGAATTCAGACTAGCATTTATCGGACATCATGTTAAGTGCGAAACGGGTCAGGACAGTGGGAAGTGAGCACAGATCCCCAAACTCCCCAAGGAGAAAATCATCCTTAACTCTAGGAACTGTGATAGAGCTGTCAAAAGCTCAGAAAATCCACTATGCAAATTTTGACACATGAGTCACTGAGTATTTTTGCCCTAACAGGTTAAAATAGCATAATCTCCATTGAAATGAAAAAATGACATCAAAGAAATAAAGAGGTAACCATCACCACTCACTGGCGCCATCTTGTGGTAGATCGTCACTCCCAAAGCTGAAGTTTCAACCCAATCCCTGCTTTTCTCTTGTCGTTCAGTTGCTATATTGTGTCCGACTGTTTGTGACCCCACAGACTGTAGCCTGCAGGGCTTCTCTGTCCATGTTTCTCTCTAAACACTATGCTGCCCTTGTGCCCATGGGCAGTACCTGCCTTAATCCTCATAGTAGCTCTGGGCAGTGACTTTCCTATGTGAGTCTTGCTTTATGTTTCTTAAATGGCCAGGGTTTCTCAACATTAGCATATACTGATATTTTGAGTTTAATAATTCTTTGAAGCGGGCTGTCCTATGCAATTATAGGATCTTTAGCAGCATCTCTGGACTCTCCTCACTTGTTGCTAGTAGCATCCCCACCCACTTGTGCCAACCAAAAATGTTTCCAGACATTGCTAAATGTCCCTTTCAGGGAGAGAATTATCCCTTCGTCCCCTTTGCCCACTCCCATCGCTGCCACCACTGGTGAGAACAACTGCCTTTCAGCTCAGCTTGGGAGTGAATCCTAGATCAGTTGCTTCTTTTCTCTGTGACTTTAGGCAAGCCACTTCATTTAAAACTGAGTTAATAGCAGAGCCACCCTCATAGTGCATGGGATTTTTATTAGGATTCAATGACTTAATTCATACAATGCACCTAAACCATTTCATGGCCAGGGCTCGCAATACCCATGCAAGTTTGGACATGTCCTCTTCCGCGTCTGCCATGTCCCCAAAAGAACATGCTCTGATTTAATGGGTTGTCTCGTTTGGAATGCCTCTGATTAGATGCCAATTTGTCTTCACAATCTCTCCCATTAAAGTGAATTGAGAACCAGGCAGTTTCACCTCACGTGCCACCCAAGTCACCAACTTGCTGACCCTGAGTAGGGTCACCTCTCGGGGCATCAGCTTACAGATTAAGTGGTCTAGTTGAGTCTCTTCCGGCTTCCTAGGTGAGAGGATGGGAGAGCTCCTTGGGACCAACTAATTCAACCTGCTGCTTGTACAGATGAGAGAGCCAGCCCTGTCAGGCGCTTCTGCAAGTGTCAGGTTCCTTGGGTGAATGCAAATAGTTTCTTGTGGGTAGCGATTGGTGGGACCTGGGAAGGGAAGGTGCTACACATCCCCTCCCTACAGCCTCACGGACACAGTTAACAGTGAAAGCAAGTCTAGGACTGAATTCCACCAGCATGGGCACATTGCCTGTCACACATATAAAAAGTAAATAAAAGAGTTGCAAGCTATTTGGTAGCCTGGAAAGTCAAGACACGGTCACTTTGAGGTGGACATGAGGGTATTTTGAAATAAGACCTGCCAGCCTTGTGGTCTAATCAGATGGCAAGGTGAGAGAGGCAGGGAGATAGATAAGGCAGGCTCTGGACCTGTGATGTCCAGAAGGGAAGCCCCACTGTTGGGGCCGAGTCAGGGTTAGAATCCATACCTGTTAATTTGTAGGTGCTTGTTTCTGAGAACCATAGACTCTAGAGACGGGAGGGATCCTTGAGATCACCCAGCCTAGGGGCTCCCTCCCAACACAGATGTCTCCAGAGGCCTGGCAAACGGCAGGCATGTGTGAACCAGCCAGCTTAGGGCAATAGAGAGTGATGGCGAAACTGCCAGCCTCTCTGCCCAGAGGGGCTTCAATTCATCTCTGTAAAAACCAGACTGGGCGATTGACCCGGGCGGCTGCGCTCCTCTTTGACCCATCCTATCCAGTCCTGAATTCCCCCTCCTCAGCATCTCCATGAGGGTTGCCAGCTTCCCTTCCCCAAGAAGCAGCTGTTTGGCAGAAAGAGACTCGCTGACTTAGAGGACATACTTGTGATTACCGAGGGGAAGGATGGAGGAAATGGAGAGTTAGGGGGTTTGGGGTGAGCATGTGCACACTGCTGTATTTAAAATGGATCACCAACAAGGACCTATTGTGCAGCACAGGGAAATCTGCCCAACGTTATGTGGGAGCCTGGTTGGGAGGGGAGTTTGGGGGAGAGTGGGTCCATGTGTATGTATGGCTGAGTGCCTTCACCTGAAACTATGAGAACATTGTTTGTCAACCAGCCTTGTTGTTGTTTAATCGCTAAGTCCTGTCCCACTCTTTGTGACCCCATGGGCTGCAGGCCACCAGGCTCCTCTGTCTATGGAATTTCCCAGGCAAGAATCCTGGAGTGGGGTGCCATTTCCTCCCCTGGGGGATCTTTCCACATCTCCAGGGATCAAACCTATGTCTTCTGCATTGGCAGGTGGATTCTTTACCACTGAGCCACTGATACCCCAATACAAAACAAAAAGTTTAGGAAAAAAAAAAAGAAGCAGCAGCTGTTTTGTCCTTGAGACAGGTTGACCCTCAGCTCATCCCCCTACAGAGCACAGGCTGGAAGGACTAGCTTCCTGTTCGTCTCTCCTAGGTTCTGGGCCTGTAGGTTGAGCAAGAGTGGTTTCTGGGAGCCCTGCAGCCCTCTCAAGCACTGGTTTGCCTTCCCGCCTGGGCCCCTGGGAGATTTTCCCCAGCAGACATGGAGGAATTTGCTCCGTGGTTTTGGAGTTGTACCATTAGGGGCAACTCCCTACATCTCCTAGGTTCCCTCATTAGACTTGCAGAAGAGGTGAAAGCAATGGTGAGTCAGGCTTCTTCACTGTGATGGAGAGCTTGGTGGAGAGGGCCCTAGCCTTTCCTGACAGCATCACCCTCCCCTGTCGCCGGAGGCTTCTCAGAAGACGGCTGAGTCATCCTGACCTTTGGAGATGCTCCCGCCTCCGCCTCCCTAGGCTCCAGCTCACCTCGAAGAGGCTGGCATTTTCTCAGAGTGAGGTGATGCTTGCGTGAGCAGAGGCCAGAAGCGGAAAAGAAGCTGGGAAAACCAGTGTGGAAATGCCAGTCTGCTCTTTTTGGAACCTGATGGCCACAGCAGAGTCCCCACTTGGCTTCAGGTTCCAAACCGACTTGTTGAGTAGTAGCCCTATGGGGTCCTCAGAGGTGGGGAGAGTGGGACCAGCTGAGGTCATGCCATGCGATCAGCATCACCACCATCCTCACTGTTACTGTCACCGGCATTGTGACGTCACCGTGATTACCACACCTTCGTCACCAGCATCGCCATCACCACCATCCTCACTGTTACTGTCACCGGCATTGTGACGTCACCGTGATTACCACACCATCATCACTAGCATTGCCATCACCAGCATCACCTTCACCACCATCCTCACTGTTACTCTCACCGGCATTGTGACGTCACTGTGACTACCACACCATCGTCACCAGCATCACCATCACCACCATCCTCACTGTTACTGTCACCGGCATTGTGACGTCACTGTGATTACCACACCATCATCACCAGCATCGCCATCACCAGTCACCTTCACCACCATCCTCATTGTTACTCTCACCGGCATTGTGACGTCACTGTGATTACCACACCATTGTCACCAGCATCGCCATCACCAGTCACCATCACCACCATCCTCACTGTTACTGTCACCGGCATTGTGATGTCACTGTGATTACCACACCATCGTCACCAGCATCGCCATCACCACCATCCTCACTGTTACTCTCACCGGCATTGTGACGTCACTGTGATTACCACACCATCGTCACCAGCATCGCCATCACCACCATCCTCACTGTTACTGTCACCGGCATTGTGACGTCACCGTGATTACCACACCATCGTCACCAGCATCGCCATCACCACCATCCTCACTGTTACTGTCACCGGCATTGTGACGTCACTGTGATTACCACACCATCATCACTAGCATTGCCATCACCACCATCACCTTCACCACCATCCTCACTGTTACTCTCACCGGCATTGTGACGTCACTGTGATTACCACACCATCATCACCAGCATCGCCATCACCACCATCCTCACTGTTACTGTCACCGGCATTGTGACGTCACTGTGATTACCACACCATCATCACCAGCATCGCCATCACCACCATCCTCACTGTTACTGTCACCGGCATTGTGACGTCACCATGATTACCACACCATTGTCACCAGCATCGCCATCACCACCATCCTCACTGTTACTCTCACCGGCATTGTGATGTCACCGTGATTACCACACCACGTCACCAGCATCGCCATCACCACCATCCTCACTGTTACTGTCACCGGCATTGTGACGTCACTGTGATTACCACACCATCATCACCAGCATCGCCATCAGCACCATCCTCACTGTTACTGTCACCGGCATTGTGACGTCACCGTGATTACCACACCATTGTCACCAGCATCGCCATCACCACCATCCTCACTGTTACTGTCACCGGCATTGTGATGTCACCGTGATTACCACACCATCATCACCAGCATCACCATCACCACCATCCTCACTGTTACTCTCACAGGCATTGTGACATCACTGTGATTACCACACCATCGTCACCAGCATCACCATCACCACCATCCTCACTGTTACTGTCACTGGCATTGTGACGTCACTGTGATTACCACACCATCGTCACCAGCATCGCCATCACCAGTCACCATCACCACCATCCTCACTGTTACTGTCACCGGCATTGTGATGTCACCGTGATTACCACACCATCGTCACCAGCATCGCCATCACCACCATCCTTACTGTTACTGTCACCGGCATTGTGACGTCACTGTGATTACCACACCATCGTCACCAGCATCGCCATCACCACCATCCTCACTGTTACTCTCACCGGCATTGTGATGTCACCGTGATTACCACACCATCGTCACCAGCATCGCCATCACCACCATCCTTACTGTTACTGTCACCGGCATTGTGACGTCACTGTGATTACCACACCATCGTCACCAGCATCGCCATCACCGCCATCCTCACTGTTACTGTCACCGGCATTGTGACGTCACCGTGATTACCACACCATTGTCACCAGCATCGCCATCACCAGTCACCATCACCACCATCCTCACTGTTACTGTCACCGGCATTGTGACGTCACCGTGATTACCACACCATCGTCACCAGCATCGCCATCACCACCATCCTTACTGTTACTGTCACCGGCATTGTAACATCATCGTGATTACCACACCATCATTACTAGCATTGCCATCACCACCATCACCTTCACCACCATCCTCACTGTTACTCTCACCGGCATTGTGACGTCACTGTGATTACCACACCATCGTCACCAGCATCACCATCACCACCATCCTCACTGTTACTGTCACCGGCATTGTGACGTCACCGTGATTACCACATCGTCACCAGCATCACCATCACCACCATCCTCACTGTTACTCTCACCGGCATTGTGACGTCACTGTGATTACCACACCATCGTCACCAGCATCACCATCACCACCATCCTCACTGTTACTGTCACCGGCATTGTGACGTCACTGTGATTACCACACCATCGTCACCAGCATTACCATCACCACCATCCTCACTGTTACTGTCACCGGCATTGTGATGTCACCGTGATTACCACACCATCATCACTAGCATTGCCATCACCACCATCCTCACTGTTACTCTCACCGGCATTGTGACGTCACTGTGATTACCACACCATCGTCACCACCATCACCTTCACCACCATCCTCACTGTTACTCTCACCGGCATTGTGACGTCACCGTGATTACCACACCATCGCCACCAGCATCACCATTACCACCATCCTCACTGTTGTTGTCCCCATCACCACTCTTATCACATCGTCACCACCATTACCACCACTCTCACCGTCAGCATCATCAGTCGTCAGCATCGTCAGTTATCATCACCATCTTTGTCACTGTCATGTTATCACTGTCACCATCATCATCACTTTCAATGTTGTTATCGCCTTTAGTGATAACAAATAATGATTTATTGAGCTATTATTCTTGTCATGCATGCATGCTAAGTTGCTTTAGTCATGTCAGACTCTTTGTGACCCCAAGGACTATATAGCCCTCCAGGGTCCTCTGTTCATGGGATTCTCCAGGCAAGAATACTGGAGTGGGTTGCCATTTTCTTCTCTATATTAGTGTCAGTTTCTGGGCAGATGGTGACTGCAGCCATGAAATTAAAAGATGCTTACTCCTCGGAAAAAAAGTTATGACCAACCTAGACAGCGTATTAAAAAGCAAAGACATTACTTTGCCAACAAAGGTCCATCTGGTCAAAGCTCTGGTTTTTCCAGTAGTCATGTATGGATATGAGAGTTGGACTATAAAGAAGGCTGAGCGCTGATGAATTGATGCTTTTGAACTGTGGTGTTGGAAAAGACTCTTGAGAGTCTTGGAGTCCCTTGGACTGCAAGGAGATATAACCAGTCAGTCCTAAAGGAAATCAGTCCTGAATATTCATTGGAAGGACTGATGCTGAAGCTGAAACTCCAATACTTTGGCTACCTGATGCAAAGAACCGACTATTGGAAAAGACCCTGTTGATGGGAAACATTGAAGGCAGGAGGAGAAGGGGATGACAGGGGAATGAGATGGTTGGATGACATCACTGACTCTATGGACATGAGTTTGAGTAAGCTCTGGGAGTTGGTGACGGACAGGGAGGCCTGGCGTGCTGCAGTCCATGGGGTCACAGAGAGTCGGACACAATTGAGCGACTGAACTGAATTGGGCTTATCATCTCATTCTCCCACCACTCTCCAAATCTTTGGCATTATAGAGATAAGGCCACTGAGATTCAGTGATTTATATAATGAGCCCCCATAAAAGAAAGACAAAAGCTTCTCAGTTGGAAAGTATCAAAATAGGAGTCAACTCAGACTGTGACTTGCTCCAAAGGGTGCTCTCACTGTCTGTGGGACATTTTCATCAGTGTTTATCCCAACTGTACTCTGACGATTATCCCTGTAGTAGCAGTCTTCTGGGTCTGATGTGACTTTCCCGAATGAGCATCACCTTGTTCACGGCTGTATCCCCTGTGCCTATGGAGACCTGAATCAGTGCTCAGTACCGGCTAACTCCTGAACAACTTCCTGTAGCTCTACACTGGCTTCTCCTGAGTGTTGCAAAGCTGGCCTCCCTGGTGCTTTAGATAAGCTCTATTTGGAGAAAGCTTACTGAGGAGGATGAGGGTGGCCTTGGAGTCAGATCTCTGTAAGATCTCTAAAACAATCCGCCTATCTTGGACCATCACTCACCCCAGGAGCCAGTTTCTTTCTGGCTGTTTCCTGCCAGAAACAGCTTGATTTTTTTTTTTTTCTGTGTCAACATCCCCTCCCCAGGAAAGAGCACTTGCTGACAAACCACCAGCGTGATCTGAGAGCACAGATGGAAATTGTGGATGGGCAGGGCTGAGGCTAGCAAGCGTTCCCCCCACCCTCAGTTTCCCTCCACACACCAGTCAGCCGCCAGCTTTCAAAGAGCAGTGATCAAAATAACAGCCTTGATAGTGAAATGAACAGTATGTAGGTGTCAGGCACTCATCTAAATGTTATCAGAGGTTAATTAATCATCCAGTCAACCTCTGAGGTAGGTGCTACAATTATCCCCATTTTATTACCCTCAAAGGCTGCATGGGGTTGTCCAAATTCACACAGTTAGGATATGGCAGAGCTTGAATTCAAACCCAGATGGTCTGGCTCCCAGATCTGTGTACTTGGTTGTGCAGGAGGCATAGTGGGGGAGCCAGGAGTCCAGATGCACAAGTTCGTTCTGCCTTACAGGTTGGTGTTGACCTAGGGGTCTTGCCTAACCCCATCCTCAGGGTCTCCTAGGCATAATCATACCCCCTGTCACAGGGTCATTGTGAGAATTACTAGGGGTGCCATTTGCAAAGTGCAGAGGATGAGATGGTTGGATGGCATCACCCACTCGATGGACATGAGTTTGAGCAAGCTCCGGGAGCTGGTGATGGACAGGGAGGCCTGGCGTGCTGCAGTCCATGGGGTCGCAAAGAGTCAGACACGACTGAGCAACTGAGCTGAGCCGAGACTCCGTATACTCTCACCAGCACCCTAAATGTGTACCCCCAAAGTCCTCAATAAATTTGGAAAGAAAGACAATTACAGAAGATTAGGATCCATCCATATGACCTCATTTTAATTTAATTTCCTCTGTGAAGACCTTATCTCCTAATAAGGTCACGGTCTGAGGACTATGGGTTAGGACTCAATACGAAATTGTGGGGGACACCGTTTAGCTCATGACACCAGCCACCACCTGCTTTGCAGGACGGGGAAACTGAGGCCAAAGTTAAGGAAGGGTCTTGACCAAAGTTCCAGCTCTGTATTGGACCTTAGAAGGGACCTTGTTTTTTCACCCTCAGCACGCTGTTCCCCGCCTCCATCCCAAATAACAGCGTTTTCTGAAACCCATCTGCTGCTCACCCTTGGCCGATTTCTCTCTTTACTGGGCGAGTCCTCGTCTTCCCCCATCCGTCCCTCCAGGGCCTCAGGAAAAGGCTGCAGCGAGCAGGCCTGTGCTGTGTGGGCGTCGCCTCTGCCCACTCCCTGCTCCTCCCGGGCTGTGGTGTGCGGTGATCCTAGAAACAGTGGATGGAGGCCAGGGAACACGCTGCCCTGATTTATTAGTTTTTTTTAATTAACTAGGACACACACTATTATTCTCAGTTTATTCAGTCTGGGAGGCCTCTAACTTTGCTGCTCAAATCAGTGAAATAACAGGGGAGCACAATCACAGGATAACTCAGCGGGGGCGGTGGGGGGGTGCGTTACCATGACAACAGCTGGAGAGCTGGGCCCCACCCCCTGGGCCGTCACTCTCCAGCTGGGAGACCCTGGGAAGGTGGCTATCTAGCTTCAGTTTCCCCATGAGATGGTGCAGAGCAGGGAAGCCTGATGTGCAACAGTCCATGGGGTTTGCAAAGAGTCGGACATGATTTAGCAACTGGACGACAACAGGATGGAGAACCCAGGAGAAAGATAAGAGTGTGGATCAGATGTGGTGAGTTCAGGCATATACATAATCAGATGTGGCAACAGCAGAATATATAAATGAGAGAGTCCAGTAGACAGTTGGTTAAAGGAATCTGGAGCTCAGCACAGTGATCAAAGCTAACAAGAGAGACTGGAGGTCATCAATACCAGGATTTCGGGGAAAAAAAGATGGAGATAATGGAGACTGAATGTTCCAGAAACCCACTGCTTATAAAGTATTGAAAGCAAGACACATCTGGTCTTGGGGGTGTTTATGTCCCAGGAAGTCCATTCTGAGGGTAGGAGACGCTATGGGGCCCAAGTCAGGGTGGTACATACTGGGCACTGTAGTTGCAGGCAGCCGGTTCCTCAAGTGTAAGACCCTGTGGGAGTGTGCTTTAGAGAGATATATGCTCACCCTGGGGAGAGCCTGGTTCAGAGTATTGTGTCAGATCTGCCACGTGGGGTCATAGCAGAGAGGCTGATGATGACTAGAGGGTTAAGTCAATCCTTGATATAGTAGCCCCACCATAGAGTCAGAAACTTCACTGCTAATGGGACAGGCCAAAGTTCATCTCAGTCTTTTTCTATAAAGGGCTAAATAATAAAGTAAATACTTTAGACCTTGGGGACCATGATCACTGTCACAGCTACTCAACCCTGCCATTGTAGCATGAAAGTAGCTGTAGATAATCCATAAAGGAACAGGCATGGCTGTCTCCAGTACAGTTTTATTTACAAAAACATGTTACAGGCTGGACTTTCTCGGTTTGGCCCATGGGCCTGACTTGGATCAGTCGATCTCATGTCTTCTCTTTCCTAAGGCCATGAGATTTCTTCTCTATCTTCCTTCTGTCTCTGAGTTTGGGTGGGTTTGGTTTGGGAGGAAGAAGGCAGGTGTCTGAGTAGTCAATCATGAGTGTGTGCCTCTGTATGGAGCATAGTTTTGTTGTTGTTTAGCTGCTACATCGTGTCCAACTCTTTTGTGACCCCATGGACTGTAGCCCACCAGGCTCTTCTGTCCATGGGATTTCCCAGGAAAGAATACTGGAGTGGGTTGCCCTGTCCTTTTCCAGGGGATCTTCCTGACCCAGGGATCGAACCTGTGTCTCCTGCATTTCCGGTGGATCCTTTTACCACTGAGTCACCAGGGAAGCCCGTGGAGCACAGGGGCTGATACAAGTGGAAACTGCCTTCCTGGGGGCAGGTGAAGCCTCACCAGCCTGTGATGGGCGGGGAAGGTACATGCAGGAGAGGCGTGCTGGGAGCTCTGAGTGTCCTGCAAACACACTCACTGCTCTCTGAAGCAAAGGGTCCGGGGTGCTCCATTCTGAGCCAGTCTAATCACCTTGCAAGTGGCCCCATCTGCACTTATCTGTGGGCTGCATGGAGCAATGTAATTATTTGGGGAATTTCCATTCCCAGAGATGGGTCATCGCTGACTGTGGCCAAAAGCCTTCACAGCAGGGCTGTTTTTAATTGGTTGCATGGAGGTGGCCTGCTCAGTTCAGAACCAGCATCTAGGGATAAAGATGACATCTTCTGCTCCAAGATTCCTATGCAGATGCATCTGAGCTGAGCAAGTGACCAGAGAAACACATTTGGTCTGTCGGTCCGGTCTCCGCCGTCTGAAGGCCTGGCCTGTGTGGCAGTTGTGCTTTGGCACATCACGATGTGGGTTTGATCTCTGGGTCGGGAAGATCCCCTGGAGCAGAAAATGGCAACCTGCTCCAGTATTCTCACCTGGGAAGTCTCATGGACGGTAGCCCTTCAGGCTCCTCCATCCATGGGATCTCAAAGAGTCAGACACGACTGAGCAACTGAGCGTGCACCCAGGTATCTTTGAGATTTAAATAAAGGATAGTGCCTACTTATCTTTATTTCACGTATACTGGGAAACCCAGTGAGTTCTTTTCTGTTCTCCCAACACCCCTGCTGTTTGTCAGGCGAAGGGGTGGCAACAGGCAGATGTCTGTGTCCGTCACCTGGCTCTGAGTTACCTGCTCCAGTGGACTGTTCATCTCAGTCCTGCCTTCCCTCAATGCCTGCTCACCTCTCTGCTCTGAGCCAACAGAGATGTCCCACTAAGCCTCTTGCCTTGATTTCTTTCCAGATCCCTCCCTGGGAGCATGGATGAGGAGAGTTGAATGTATGGAGAATAAGGATATTATCAGAGATGCAGAAGTGAATCATGTACTAAGCAGCACACCATTAAAACTCTTGTTGGACATCTCTGCTGTTTGATGGGGCTTCCCAGGTGGCTCAGTGGTAAAGAATCCGCTTGCCAATGCAGGAGACACAAGAGATGCGAGTTCTATCCCTGGTTTTGGAAGATCCCCTGGAGAAATAAATGACAACCCACTCTAGTATTCTTGCCTGGAAAATTCCATGGACAGAGGAGCCTGGTGGGCTACAGTCCATAGAGTCATAAAGAGTAGGACGTGACTGAATGATTTAGCACACATGTTTTTTGATGAATGTGGCCCTGAGAACTGCTCACTGGCCAGATGTCTAGTGAGTTCTTCCCTCCCCAGGCACATTTCTGCCTCTCTGTCCTTCTGCTCTGACTCCCTTCTCTGCTCACTCATTGCTACCAACTCATGCCCTGAAGCTGTATCCAAGCCATTATCCAGAAAATGTGCTAGAGGAGCCCTTTTTGTGCCTGTCTTTTCACCTGTAAGGTAGACATAATAATAACACGTTGGGACTTCCCTGGTGGTTCAGTGGCTAAGACTCCACGCTCCCAATGCAGGGGGCCTGGGTTTGATCCCTGGTCAGGAAACTAGATCCCACATGCCACATCTGGAAGATCCTGCATGCTGCAACTAAAGACCCACAGCAGCAAATAAGTAAAGTAAATGAATATTAAAAAGTGATAGTGACACTCTCCCTGTAAGGCTGTAGTGGAAATTTTAAGCAGTGATGTTGGGGAGGCAGGTCCTGCTGGGGACCACCTGCCCAGGACGCTGCCTGTGATGCTAGATTCTTTGTCCCTGTATAATAGACCTTAAAGAGCAAGTAGCATTACACCTCATACACTGGTGTGCTGGTGTTCTTGGCGAAAAGAACAGCCTGGATGAAAGCACAGAGGTACGCTGGACGGAGTGTTCTAGAAATGAATATGGATGAGTTTGGCTTGGGTGGAAATAATGCAAAGTCACAAAAAAAGGAGGGGAAATTTTGAAGGCCTTGCTGAGGTTGTGGGCATTCTGAGGAGCTTGCATTTTATCCTGTTGGAGTCAGTGTCCGGCCTGAAAGTGACATCGGATCGTCTGCTGAGATGCACCCTTCTCTGTCTGTGTGGAGCTAGAGCAGATGGAAACAGGGAGACCCACAGTGGCCCAGGGAAGGGGTGGCCGGGACCTCAAGGGGAGGAGGGGGTAGCAGAGGGAGAAGACAGTACTCATGGCAAACCTGAGGCTCCTACAAGACAGCAGTACCAGGCCCAGATCTTAGCAGAGTGAGATGGCAGTGCCAGGGGGCAAAGTTTTAACTGGGCAAGATGGTGGTGCCAGTGCTAGGTGTTTGCAGGACAAGATGGCAGGGGTCCATGGCCAGGGTTTCAGCGGGGTGAGATGGTGATACCTAGGCAGCTTTAGCAGAGTGAGATAGTGATGCCAAAGCCAGGTTCTAGCAGGGCAAAGAGGAGCCCTCTTCCAGATTTTGGTAAGGTAGTAAGAACCTGGAAGGACCTGGGAGGTGTGGGGTCCAGCTGGGGAGATGATGCACTGCGTATCAGGTAATATGAGTTTCTATGACTCCTGAGCACGTCTGCGCTCTACACAGCGGGACGGCTTTATGTCTCCATCCAACCAGCCATTCAATAACTGCTACCTACCCCAGCGGCTCTCAACTCTGCCTGCACATTTAAGTCACCTAGAGCTTTTGAAAAGCAAAGACTAGGTCCCACCTTAGACCTTTTGAATCTGGCCTCTCTGTGGGCAGCTCTCACATACTTCTGCTCATTTATTTATTTTTCAAATGGTGCCCAGGTAATTCTGACGTGCAGCCTCTGTTGAGAACCACTTATGAAAGGGAATGTGGGTGAAGAGGAAGTTCCTACAGTTGCGAATGGGTGACAGGTCTTCAGCCAGTGTGGATGGAGGCACCCGGAGCCCGTGAGCATTTTGAAGCTTCTTCAGACACCAGCATCAACTGGTTTTCTCATTTGCTGTAAATAACAGCAGCTCGTAGATTCATTAAGATTTCCGTCTTCTGCTTGGTGCTGAATGTAATTTCAGAGGCTCTGGCTCTGAGCAGGCGGGGCTGTCAGGATGTGTTAGCTTTCCTTCTGGAAGATCAAGTCCCAGCTACTCCTTTGAATGTGAGCTGCTTTATCCCCTCAGATTTAGGTGGGGTAAAAGGGCCAGGCAGAACTACCTGGATTGTGAACCATCTGGGTAAATTTCAGACTGGAAAGTGAGTGACTCTGGCTGGTGGGCAGTGGGGAGCTGGATGTCCTGGGTTTTGATGACACTGGGACCTTGGGCAAATCAGGTCATCTTCCTGAGCCTCAGTTGCTTTATCTGTAAACAGGCAGGTAATGCCATTCTCATAAGACAAGGCTGGTGTTCACATGAGGCAGTGATGCTCTTGGCCTGTGTTTAACTCAGTTGCTCCTTGCATCAGGCCGGTGCCGGTAAGCATCATCATCTCCATTTAAGCAGATGAACAAACAGAGTTCTGAGAGTTTGGGAACTGGTCTGAGGTCGCAGCTGGTAAGTGATAGAACCAGGAATATAACCTTGGTATTCGGATTCCAGAGCCCACTATCTTGATCACCAGCTAAGGTGATGTGTGAGTGTGCTGGAAATCTGGAAACTGTACAAATCCAACTATATGTTAAAAATTCTAAGGAGAGTGTACTTTCAAAACTGACAACTTTATTATTTGTTGGAAAGAAGATCTTGTGTGTTCACTGGGAATCTTAGCAGGCATCTATTCATTTTATTCTGTTTATTCGTTCACCTTGTAGTTCAAGAAGGGAGCTAAACTTGTCCAAGTCTGGCCACCATCAGGCCTGTGGGTGGATTTCCCTAGCAATCCAGTGGTTGAGAATCTGCACTTCCATTGCAGGGGGCTCAGGTTTGATCTCTGGTCGGGGAATTAAGATCCCGTATTGCCATGCAGCCAAAAAAGGGGAGGGGCTATGGGGATGGCAAGGAGGTGGGAGGGATCGTTTCTGATGAATTGAGAGGATAAGACTGAGGTTGGCCTAAGTAAGCTCTTCGTTTTGCTTCAAGTCTTCCATCAGAGTCCTAGGCAGCCTTCACACCCCTGTGTCCCTGTGTATGTTGTGATAAATCCACCCTGACGGGCCAGACCGTTAGAGCAATGGAAAATCCATTACATCATGCTGCGTCAGTGATCCAAGGATTATATATGGGCATGAGAGGAGGACGCGGGGTCCAGAGGGACTGTAGCCGTCATCTGTCACCCCCAGGCAGTACAGCTGCTTCACGGTCAGGCGCTCAGCAGCTCCTGAATTCACGGACCATCAGACCCGGGTCAGGCCAACCGCGGAGACCTGCGGAGTCCTGGGCAGCCTGTCTCAGATCAGCACGGAGCCCGCCTCTGTTCTCTCTTCTCATCTCAGGCATGTTTTTCCAGGCGCCTGTGGGTTGATTTATTCTTTCAGCTCACTCAACAAATAAGTCCTGAGCCTGCTGGGCGCTAGGAGACGAGATGAGTGAGACCCTGCTCTCAGGGCAGAGTGCGGGATGTGGGATGAAAAACGAGCCCATAGATAGATGGTCGTCACTGTGGCTTTGCAGTTAGGGCGATGGGAAGGGGGAGGCTCCCCACTCGGCTCAAGTTCTGGGATGTCAGAGAGCCACCCCAGTGAGGGGACCCAAACTGTGGTTTCATATTTTTAGTTGCCCGGGACTGAGAAGAAGGTTTCTAATAGAAAGTGATGGCAGACTTTTGCATCAGCTGTGCCATCTCAGGCTTGAATGCAGTACCCCAACTCTAGGAGCCTGAGTTTCCCCAGCAATCTGTAATCTCTCCATCCTGTGAGCAGAAGCGACTCTGGCTTCTGTGGCATCTCCTGACACTGGGTTACATGGCGAAATATTGTTGTTCAGTCACTAAATGGTGGGCTTCCTTGGTGGCTCAGTTGGTAAAGAATCTGCCTGCAATGTGTGAGACTCAGGTTCAATCCCTGAGTTGGGAAGATCCCCTGGAGGAGGGCATGGCAACCCACTCCAGTATTCTTGCCTGCAGAATCCCCACGGACAGAGGAGCCTGGCGGGCTACAGTCCATGGGGTCGCAAAGAGTCTGACATGACTGAGTAATGCACTAAATGATGTCCGACTCTTTGCGACCCCATGGACTACAACATGCTGGGCTTCGCTATCCTTCACCATCTCCTGGAGTTTGCTCAAACTCATATTGAAATATTATCATCTCCTTAACGTGTCTTCGCCTCCCAATCTGCCTGTTCACTTAGTTTCCCTGGTACTGATTGTCTTGGTTCACCCCATCCTTTGACTTCTCAGGGGCATTTGGGGAACATAGTTCTATCTTGTTATAATTCAGTCTCCCTGAAACCTTCCTCTCTGGTCTTTAGCATTCATCTCTTATTGCATATCCAACCCTTAGCTGATTCCCGCACTCATGGCCTAATGTTTCTCCTGCCAATCCGAGGCACTTCCCCAAGGACATGGGATCCTTAAAGAGCAGGATCCAGGGTTTCTGAGGGCTGTGGATTCAGGGTCAAATGATGCTTCTGCGTCTCACATAGATTAGGCACTCAGCAGAATGGTTCCATGACTGTGTGAGTCACATCTCTTTCCCTCATTTTGTTGTGGTGGCATTGTGTTGTTGTGAGATTCAGAGAGGGTGGGTGACTTAGCCACGGTCACACAGCTAGATGGCAGCGGTACTTGGTCCCAGGCTGCATGATATGATATGTGGTGCGTATGTGTGTGGGATTGAATACTTCCTCTGGGCTGGATGCTGTACCAATGCTCCCCTGGGGTCACATACTGAACCTCCCAATGGCCTGAATGACCTGTCTAGAAGGAACCTCTCTTTCCGCCCTTTGCAAATGAGGAATCAGAGTCTTGGGACATCAGGAGCTTGCCCCCAAGTCACAGAGCTGAGGAACTGGCAGAAGCAAGATTCTAACCAAGTCTGTCTGACCTTAGAGACTTTTTTCTTAACCATTGCTTCTCATCTTCTTGCTAACACCCGACTCTGTGAGGTGGTGAGTAATCTGTGCCAGTCAGAGTGATTGCAAAGAAGATTCATGGCAGACAGGATGAGCTGACTAAGTACAGACTTTCAGGACAGGATGGGGCCAGAATGAGCTGCCGAAATTGGAAAGTTTGGATAAAACGGGCCTATTTCATCACTGCACCCCATCTGAGGATCAGTGTGGTCTTCTAAAATACCACTGCATTCAGGAAAAGAAAATAAAGAAAGAAACAAACAGTAACTCACATGTGTAAAGCCTGAAGCAGGTTCCCTGTTCCAGGGTCATTGTTAGTAAGAATATTTCAATAACAATTTCCAAAATTACAGACTTCCTAAAAGTATTCATTGAGCTACAATGCAGGCTCCTTTAAGACAGATCCTCCGCTGCCTCCCAAAGATGGCAAACCATTCAGAAGCATGAATCACAGGCCAATAACGTGGGATACATGAGAGGAACTATTGCTAGTTTATAATTCAATTTCAGCCTGAGATGAAGTTTAATAATACATAGAGTGGCCTCATTTTCCTCTTATTAAAGTGAAGGATATGACTTCAGGGAGAAATTAGCTAATCGAATAGAAATATTTCAGATATAAGAAAAATAAAGGGCATGGCTTGCCCTTGTAAAAGGAAAAACAAACAGGAGCTGAGCTGTTAAGGAGAAATGTCATCTTCCAACTTGAAGAAAGTACTTTCAGAAGAGAGAGGAAGCTGTATCACAACCCTGAAGACCCCAAAGAAGGAGGAGCCAGGGAAAAGCAACTTTTATTTTAAGGTGAATACTGGACAAATCAAACCCTCGGAGTATGAACTTTTACCTTTCTATCCCCCTGAAGTCACAGCCCAAGTCCTTTTAGCCACGTGTCACATAAATGTTCTCTAACCTTTATCCCTTCTGCCTCCTGAATTCCTTACCTCCATCAGTGTTCCTGGAGTCACCAACCAGAAACCACAACCTCACCTTCCTCTCCCAGGTAGCCGTTTGTCTAGTTGATTCTACTATCTAAGCATCTCTCGATTCTGTACCAAACCACTGTTCTCTCTGCATCCTCCCTGCCCTATTCCGTACCTTCATCGTATTTCACCTGGGCTCTTGTGACAGCCTCCTAATTATATTCAATTTCCTAGGTCTCTGGTTTCGCCTTCATATAGCCAACTAAGCGAATTTCTTAAAATCCTAACCTGACTCTGTCTTTTGTCTTCTTAAAATTAGATTCTATAGTGGGTTTTTCATCACTTCTAGGATAGCCTAAACTCCCTAAGTGGAGAAGGAAATGGCAACCCACTCCAGTGTTCTCGCCTGGAGAATCCCAGGGATGGCAGAACCTGGTGGGCTGCTGTCTATGGGGTTGCCCAGAGTCAGACACGACTGAACCGACTTAGCAGCAGCAGCAAACTCCCTAAGAAATCCAATTTACCTTCATGGTCTTCTTCCCTATTCTGGAACTCTGTCTCCAACCTAAATAATTTCCTGCAAATGTCTGGACACATTTTGCTCTGCCACACCTGCATTGAACATTAATCTTCTCGCCTGCTATGATGGTCATTACCTTACTTGTTCATCTGACTGCTCTTGTTTAAAGACTTTTTCTCACATCACACCTGCTTAGGACTCCCAGCATTATTTTGGTGTTTGAATTAGAGTAGAGAAAATATTTAATTTTGCTAATTGTTTTGAAAAAAATTTACAGAGTTATTCTTTCTCTCACTTGTTCCTGATGCTACCTTCCCATAAATGAAGTGCCACGTTATTGGGGCCTCTTTTCATTTCTTTTGCTGTTATCTTTACCCAACGACCCTTGTAATGCAAGCCATAATTCTTATACCTTATTTTTATTATTAAAGGTACTTAACTATTTTTCCAGTTTTATTGAATTGTAATTGACATTTATCACTGTATAAGCTTTGTGTGTACAGCATAATGGGTTGACTTACATATATTACAAAATGATGACCATCATAAGTTTGATGACCATCCGTCATCTTATTTAGATACCAACAGAAGAGAGGACAAAAAAAGAAAAAAAATGTTTTTATTATCATGAGAACTCATAGTTTTTCTCTCTTAACAATTTTCACTCACATTTTCTTTTAGGGAAAGGCCTGTCTCATTACTCTATTTTTCCAAACATTCTGGGATATTCTCCCAGGTTTACTTTAGAATCTATCAGTTTAATCAGGCCTCTCCACCACAATCTTTGGGTTTTCATAAGAACTATAATGCACTTAAAATTAATCAGGAAATGACCAAGATCTTCCTAGTTAGTCTTTTCTTCCAGAAACATGTTTTTTTCCTTTGCTTGCCTTCCTACAGGTCTGAATAATTCATGTAAGAATTTTCTGTCCCTCGTTGTTTGGTTGCCAGAGTTATTATTGGTTTTGCTAATTTCCCAGAAATTATTTTTTCCATTTTTATCTTTCCTGTATATGTACTGTTTGGGGCACATGTATTTATTTTTATATTCAGCCATTTTACAGCCTGGCCTCTTATTCATGTATTCGTTGTAATGCTTGGTTTGATTGGTCTGGTTGCTGTTTGTTTTTAGCTGATTTGCTTGGGAGTTCTCATCCGGATGTGGGTTTCAGAGCCAGTGTGTCTGGCTCCCAACTTACCGTTAGGTGATCTGGAGCAAACCGACCTCTTCCTTTTTCATTTTCCTTATTTGTTCATTGAGTATAATGATTGCACCTGCCTCATCAGGGTTATTGTGAATATTCAACTAGCAACTTTATGTAGTGTTCTCCAACATTTAGTCCTTTTGAGGCTTCATTGGATATTCCTCTTGCTATTACTGGAGGTAGATGGTTGTGTTAGTAAAAAAAAAAAAAAAAATGGGACATGCAAAAGCACGAACTATTTCTGGTTTCAAATTCCCCTGACTACTCCTTTTAAAGGGATAATATTAAATTCCTTTGATGATGCTGTGGGTCCTTGTCCATGTCATTAGTTGAATCCCCATGTCATAGCTCACCATTCAGACTGTTTCTCAGGTCAACAAAATCCTCTTCCATTTTTGGTTTACTAGATTTTTTTTTTTTCAAGAATGGACAGTAAATTTGATCAAATAATTTACTGATTCAAATAATGAAATGATTTGCTGATTTTGAATCCTGCTATAAACCCAATTTAGTCCTTGTAGGTTATTCCTTTGACATCTTCTTCTGCAATCCACGTGCTTCCATTTTTCTGAAGGATTTTTTCAGCCCTCTTCTTCATGGAGATATTTACTTTTGGACATTCTCAGTTCTCCTTTCATTGCAAATGATCTTGTAATTTCCTGTTCCTGTTTTCATAGAAGCTGGGTTCTCTGACATCCTATTGCAAAAGCCCTTTCTACTTTTCTAAAATACCACTTAGTCGCCCTTTTGCCAGAGGCACCCTCTTCTTGGACACTCCGGATGACATTCTCTTCCGCTCTGGGCATGCTGCTCTTTCCGTGGGCTTTGCTTCTGCTGTTTCCTCCTCTTTATTCCTGTCCAGACAAGGGGTGTCTCTCCAGGCTGGGGTTTGGCAACAGGCAGACTTCCGAGGACTGCCTTTGGCCTTGCCCACTGCCGCGTGAGTGATGGCCACAGCCTTCCCCAGGGGTGCACCTGGGAGTCTGGCGTGCACGGCCCTCTCTGGCCCCTGTGCTGGTCTTACAGGCATCCGCTGTGTGCAGTGTTGATGAACTGGGAGCTTCCATTCCCAGACAGTCTAAGCTTTCTGTCCATCTGCAGTGGTGCAGCCCATGAAGAGTCCCAAGACCCAGGAACAAAGCCCCCAAACTCTTCCTATCTTCATCCCCAGTGGAGTGTTTTTCCTGCGGTAACCACGTCCCCTAGGATTCTCTCTGCTTTGTCTTTTCCCTGGAGATGAAAAGACCAGGTGAAGACAGTGATAATGCAGCGTCGGCTGAGTCATAAAACAGCGCATCCAGGAGGACAGGTGACTGCCCACTCACCTGGGAGATGCAGAGCCTGCTTCTCTGCCAGCAGAGAGAGGGGTTCAGTGTCTCCTCTAGTTTCCTGGGGTGCAGTAGGAAAGTGCCGCAAACCAGGTGGCTGAAAACAACAGACATTTATTATCTCATGGTTTTGGAGGCTGGAAGTCTGAAATCAAGGTGTGGGCAGGGCCATGCTCCTTCTGAAGGCTCCAGGGACGAATCCTGCCTTGCCTCTTGCTGCTTCCGGTAGCTGCCAGAGTTTCTCGGGTTCCTTGGCTGGTAGATACATCACCCCCAGTCTCTGCCTCGATCTTCACATGGCCTCTTGCCGTCTGTGTTTGTTGTTTCTCTCCTCACTCTAGAAGGACACCAGTCATTGAATTTTTTGCCTATGCACTCAGTCATTTCCAACTCTCTGCAACCCCATGGACTGTAGCCCTCCAGGCTTCTCTGTCCATGGAATTTTCCAGGCAAGAATACTGGAGTAGGGTGCCATTTCCTACTCTAGGGCATCTCCCCGACCCAGGGATCGAACCTGCATCTCCTGCATCTCCTGCATTGGCAGGCAGATTACCACTAGTGCCACCTGGGAAGCCAGTCACTGAATTGAGGGCCCAGCCTATTCCAGTGTGAACTCATCTTTTTTTAAATCCATCCTGTGTTTTGTAGTTTAGACAGCTCTTCTTTGTATAGATTTTTATTTATTTATTTCGCTGTCGGGTCTCAGTTGCGGCACGTGGGATCTTCCTTGTAGTGCGTGGACGCTCTAGTTGTGGTGTGTGGGCTCTGGAGAGCATGGCTCAGTAGTTGTGACTCTTGGGTTTAGTTGCTCTGGGACACGTGGGTTCTAAGTTCCTTGACCATGGGTCAAACCCACATCCCCTACATGGCAAGGCAGATTCTTAACCTCTGGACCACCAGGGGAGTGCCAAGCTCGTCTTAACATGCCACATCTTCAGATTCTGAAGTCCTGGGTGGACATGAATTGTGAAGGACACTGTTCAACCCATTGCTCCTCCCTTGCACCTTTCAGCCTGGCCGGGCCTCTCTCTTTGCTAAGACAGTGTCTGCCAAGGTCACCGGTATGGTTTCTCAGTCCAGCGCCTTCAACTTTCAATGAATAACAGTGAATGATTAGTGTTTCTATGTGTCAGGCGCTTTACACGTTTGAATTCACTAAACATTGTTAATGAAGAGTCTCTACTAATTCTGGCAAAGTCAACTTACCCTTTTTGGTTTTTAGTGTGGTTATGAGGTAGGAAATTTTGCCTGTTTTCTGGGTCCTTATTTGTATTTTAATGAGGAGTGAAGTGAAGTGAAAGTCATTCAGTCATAGAAGAAGACTATAGGTGTTCCATAAAGGTTTGTTGACTAAATAGATAAGTTTAATCTACTAAGTTAGATGTCTTATTAAATATAGACGTAAGTGACTCTGATGCAGTTTGTTCATAGTGAATCTTTGCTACTTCCCATGATCAGAAGTGATCACCATTTGTCCTCCCTTAAAAATCCATTACTTTAATAAACCCTGAAGAATTTTTCAAAAAATCAATTCCAAGATTTATTCAGATGAAGGTTTCCAAATTCACTTTTAACCCTTTATCAAAAAATAGAGACTATTCAGCTCATATTCTGCTTTTGTGAGAATGACGCCAAGTCATCCAGTGGTTGGAGCAATGAGTCACACATGTTTAGATGAGTTTCAGGCACCCGGGGGTCCTGCTAATCTCAGCCTTTGTTTTCCGTCATCAGGCTCTCTGTAGGACGTGGGATCAGAAACCTCATCCCTGGATCTTACCTTTGGATGGGCTTTTGGGACTCACCTTCCGTAGCCCCACCCCAAGCTCATGATACAAAACTGGGGAAACGGCCCCCGCCTAATCAGCACGCGAAGCTGTGTGTCTGTGATGCAGTCCTGCCTCGACAGGCGCCTGTGAAGTCTGACCCCTCACTTAATGGGGATGGGAGCTGAGGGACATGCCCAGCTTCGTGTCTGTTAGTTATGTGAGCAGACAGCCAACGCAGGCAGTGGGGTTCACCTCCTGGCACCCCATCACGCCTGCTCCTCCTATAGATAGATAACCTTGCCTGGACCCTCACCATGGTGACCCCAGTAGAGTATGATGCCCCTCACCTTCATGGAGAATGGAGTGAAAGAGACATGGACCAAAGATCCATGCTGAGACACAAGGAAGCCTGCAGTGGAAATGGCTGCTGGGGGATTTTAGGGTGGAGGAGACGAGCCCGGGGTGCCCAGCTCTTCAGACAGGCTTGCAGCTAGTAAATGAGAAAAGGCAGTCATCAAACAGCGGGGTGGCCGTGGAAGAATTCCCGGGTGAGGACGTGGAAGCTGCATGGCCAGTCCCAGCTGGGCAGCGGCCACTCGGGGGGACCGGGCAGGGGGCCTCCCCACCCTGCTGCTCATTGCCCTCCCCACGGAACGTGGGCGACACACAGACTTATTACCTTTGTTTTCTGATTGCTTTGAACTTAATGACATCCTGGGGCCAGCACATTTATTTTAATAGTAACTCATTTACGTGAGGGAATCTGACTTCCCTATTAGAGGTTATGATATAAAGTTTCCCTTTCTAATGTTGTAATTGGATTTAAGTGGAAAGGAAAGCTGATTCTAAAAGTATAAAGAAATTATGGTGTGAGTAGTACCTGCTGGATGAGGCAGAGATGGTGATCAGTTGTCTGACCCACCAGCATTTGGGAAGGCCTAGAAGGTTCTGAGGTCCTTCCGAGTTTACAGTTTCACAGCCCCGAGTTCTCTATGAGACAGCTGGGATTCAGATGCCAGGGACGGACCTGTTTTCCAGGACTTGGTGATCAAAAGGATGTGAAATTTTCCTGCCTACTTGTACCCCTTCAGTTCATTTTTCTGTTTGCAAAATTCTTATCATTCGACTACCAGTTCATTCCTTTAACTGGAATGCAGTGAGGTCACCAGGTCTCTGACTTGTGATCCTTGCTGTTGGGGGTTGCAGTTTGCTTGGCAATGATGCTGGAAGCTGGCTTCATCCTCTGAGGCACACCTGTCAATGCAGGCCAGTCATTTTGGGGCGCCAGAGGGGAGACAAATTGTTCCTTAGCTCACAGACCTCTTCCGATGTGCACATGGCTCCACAAGGTCACTGTGCCCCTGGAAATGTGCCTCTAAATCAGATACCAGGAATCAACATAAGAAAATATAAAGTAGTGCCTGGAATACAGTAGGGCTTAATAAATATTTGTGGAATGAATGAATGAACAGTGGGAGATGATAATAGTTAACAGTTCAGAATCTGGAGTCGACAGATCTGGTCTAGAATCCTGTTTCTGCCACTTAACTAGCTGTGGAATCTTGAGCAATTCACTTAACCTCCCTGAGACTCAGTTCCTCTGTCTGCAAAATGGGAGTGATACCATTGTTATGTCACAGGGTTATTGTGAGACATACAGCTTATATGAGCAAGCAAACTGTATTGATCACTGTACCTGGCCCTTTGCAAGCCTTCAGTAAATGTTACCTGTTGCAGTTATTATTGCTTTCATTGTGATAATAATGACTATAAAAATAAATACAGGCAGTTCTTGAATTACATGAGTTACATTTTGCACACCTGCCCCCCATATGAATCCTTAATAGTAGATTTCCCATTTATCCTTGTTAATTATCAATATATTCTTCCCGGAAATGCCTCCGCAGCTTGTCCATGTCTATTTTCCCTCCATAGCCAGGCCCCTCATCCCTGCCCTCTTCCAGCAGGCTGAGTCCATCATCCCATCTCTGTGCTCTGGCAGTCTCTCTCCAATCACAGTATCATCACGGATACTGAGACATCTTTTCATCTGTTCTCCTCCTCACTGGACCACTTCTTTTTTAAAGAAGAAAGCCCAGGGACCCTGGAGACCATGGAGAAAGAAAGGGACCCAGACTCAAAGCCAAGTGGAGCCACAGAGTCCAGCTTGCTGTTTTTTTCAGCCAAAATCCTAGGACTGCTCTGAGTTCCCTGGAAATGTCCTGCCTTTCTTTATTCACTTGCCTTCCTGCCTGTGGCTCCTTGCAGGCCTGACACTGAAAGACCTCAGGAAGCCCTGGGAAGCCTTAGAGTTTGTTTCTGGGACAGGAGGCAAGTGTTGATATCCTCAGGGGGCCAAAGGAGGAGACAGGCACTCATGGGAGGAACCAGCTGGCCTGGGGAGAAAAGAAGCTGGTGGAGACATTTTTGTCACCAGGAAGCGTAAAGACAACCCTACGGGAAGCTTGGAGACATGTGTGATTCTGCAAGAGTCATGTAACTTCTCTGATCTTCTATTTCCTCAGCTGTGAAACTTAAGGCTTGAATTAGAACAGCAGTTTTCCAGCTGTGTTCTACAGACTTCAAAGCATTCTCCAAGCAGGTTCGGCCCCTGGGATGGAGAGAAGGGAGCAGACCCATGGCCAAAGCACTTGCCCTTCTTACCCTGCCAGTCATGGAAGCCCCACCCCTTCTGACCCTGTCAGTGATGGAAGCCCCACCCCTTCTGACCCTGCCAATCACAGAGGCTTCTGCTTTCTTACACAGCCAATTAGATTAGCTCTGACTAAAAGTGTTTTACATATTGTACTTTCCTCTAGGCTTTTCCTTTTAACAAAATAGGACTTTTGGGCTTAAAAAAGAAATTAAATGCCTCTGAACAAGATCATTTATATTTCTCTCTTCATGCTCAGTAATGTATGACACTAAAAATTGCATTAACAGTTACGAAGACACGAAGCAGAAGGGACAGATAAAGAGACGGGCATTTATCAGCATCTTCCATGTATTCAGCACCACTATAAAACTGCAAGTGACCAATATCTTGGTCCAAAGCTGATTTTTCTTTTACATTTGCCTCAAGGCTAACCTCACTGAGGGACAGATCATACTGCAGTCTCAAGGCTAACCACACTGAGGGACAGATCCTACTGAGATCATTAACCTTGTTGTTAAATGAGCACTTATAAGTGAGTGCACTGTGTCATCCATTGGGCTCTGGGAACTCTGCGATGAGCAAAACATTGGCCCTGTTGTTATGGGGCTTGCAGTCTTTTGATGAGTCTTAGATCTGGAAAAGATGTTTAAAACATGAGATGACTAAGCCCAGAAAAGCAAGGTGATTTGGTCCAAGTTACAGGCAGCAGGTAACACCCCTAGAATTAAGCTCTGAGTTTCCCAAAGTGATTGTTACAACCTACTTCACTTATATCTTCCCAATTTATTATTTACTACCAAGAAGACCAGTAAGTCTATCTTGAGTTAGTCATAATCTCAAAGGGTTTATGTAGCTCAAAAAGGAGCCAGTGGAACGCTTAATATTGCCTTTGGGGGAAGAAATTGAAACGGCTTCTGGGTCCATACTTGCTGTAACTCCTCGCTGCCACATGGTGTCGCTGTTAAACACAAGTCCTGTACTGTCCAGTGGCTGCTTGTTTACACTGCATAGGTGCTATTGCTGGCCCAAATCCTAGGCTCACTTTCAAGATGTTGTAAACTTGTCTTCCAAGATTGCACCTCTTTAATTACATGCCTATGTTCTCACTCATTGATTGGTGAAGAATAAATCTATGACTGGATTAGGTTTTTCTTATTTTGTCATTGTTTAATCACTAAGTCACGTCTGGCTCTGCAACTCCATGGACTGTAACCCACAAAGCTCCTCTCTCCATGGGATTTCCCAGCCAAGGATACTGGAATGAGTTGCCATTTCCTTCTCCAGAGGCTCTTTCTGAGCCAGGGACCAAACCTGTGTCTCCTGCATTGGTGGGCAGATTCTTTACCACTGAGCTACCAACGAGCTGCATGTAATACTGGTACCAACCTTCCCCCACAAATCCTGTGGTTCATATATTAAATGAGTGTCACTGACCAAGACTCCCCCCAACCTCTGAGCCACTTTGTGTCTTGTCTTGGATCATTCCCATCTAGAATCCCAGAGACTCTTCATGCAGATTATGTCATCACTTCCCAGCTCAAGATATAAAGGGTTGTTGTCAAGGGCCTACCTTTGCTAAGTCAGGTAATATTCCATTGTCTTCTTCCCCGAGAGCAATGTGTGTGTCTGCAAGACCTAAGGGATATCATTCACGAGACTCTCCCCCTAAATATCAGTCTTTCTGAGATTACCAGTTCCATCTCTCCAGAAAGATTTTGTTACCCTTTACATTCATCTGTGCATGTGGTTGTTCACTTCAGTCGTGTCTGACTCTTTGCAATCCAATGGACTGTAGCCTCCCAGGCTCCTTTGTCCATGGGATTCTCCAGGCAAGAATACTGGAGTGGGTTGCCATGCCCTCCTCCAGGGGATCTTCCTGACCCAGGGACTGAACCTCTGTCTCTTATGTCTCTTGCATTGGCAAGCAGGTCTTCACCACTAGTGCCACCTGGGAAGCCCAACACTGACTTCTGCTTCACACTAACTCTTCCAAGTTTGTCTGATGCCTATATAATTGCTCCCTGGTTTGAATTCAGAATGTGCATACATTGGTATTATTTGCCTCTGTCACACCTTTGCATATGCAATTGGAAACAGATTTGTGTATTGGATAGAAAGGCCTCTCTGAGGCTCTGGGGTGGCACCCCGCCCCCCTTGAAAGTCATCAGGTGGCCTCTGTGTCTCTGGGCTCCTGGCCTCTGCCAGTGTTGAAGCCAGTCTGAGATGGACAGTCAGAGAGCTGCCAGGAGAGTGAATGATTTCTTTGGCCAGCTGCTTCTTAGAGGAAGTAAAAGAAATGTGTCAGTTTCTGAAGAGAAGCTGTGAAAGCTTAATGGAAAGTATTACCAGGACTGGGAGAGAGCACAAAAAAACAAAAACACAGACAGGCTGGGAACAACTTCCAGAAGCCAACAGAACATTCGTTTGAGGGGAAGAGAGAACCATTTCTTTCAAATACCCACACTTGGGTTCCATGCAGAATGTCAGAAAGAACACAGACATCAGAATTGGAATGGTGTGTGTTCCCACGCTGCACTCTGATTGACGTGGCCTTGAGTGAGTCACTCAATCTCTTGACTCAATTTTCTCATCTGTAAAATGAGGTTGATAGCCTATTGTGCAGATGTAAAGAGACAACCCAGGGAGGTCAGCTTAGCACATTGCTTGGCAGTAAATAGAGATTTGGGTTTCCCTGGTGGCTCAGTGGTAAAGAATCTGCCTGCAAATGCAGGAGACAGGGGTTCAATCCATGGGAGGGGAGGATCCCTTGAAGAAGGAAATGGCAACCCACTTCTGTATTCTTGCCTGGAAAATCCCGTGGATGGAGGAGACTGGTGGACTACAGTCCAGGGGGTCACAAAAGAGTTGGAGTTGGACATAACTCAATGACTAAACAACAACAGCAAATAGTATTTTGCACTGTCCAATGTCAAGAAACTCCATTAGCCCACAAATAAAGACCACTGAATGAAGGGTTATTATGTTGACCACGGGCAGAGTGAAAGGAACAAAGGAGGAATAGTGAGGCACCTAGAGGTTGGCAACTGCAGAAACTACAACCACCCCCAGGATGAGGGGACACGAGGAGGAAAGCGTGTTGCTGAACTTGATTAAGCATAGCCCTGAAATAGAATGTCAAGACCATCAGAGGAGAGGCATTAGGGAAGGTCCTTGTCTGGTTGTGGGGCTGGAGTGAGCCATAGGAGAGTTTCAGGGCAGATGGCAGTCAGCATGCTCTGGAAAGAGACTGACCAGAATTTATGAACTTGGTAGGTTCCTGGGACAGTCAGTGGTCTTATCTCTAGAACTGAGTTTAGTGTTGTATCAGTTTGCGGTCATATCTTAGAATGTATGGGACTGAATGACTTGATTTTAAAATGCATTGAGGTTAATTTGTGTTGCATGTCAGGTCTGGTTCAGTTTATCCTTTCTTCGGGTCATCGTTCATTTTGCTAATTGGTTTCTGTTTTATTTCTCACTCCCATTAGCCAAATAGTACCAGAAGGCAGCAGCAAGGGAGCCCTGACGTGGTGGTCTGCAGAGATCAGCCTCCCAGGCACTGGGCAGGACGGGGAAGAGAGGAACAGTTCCGGGGGCAAATGTAGGGAAACCAGCATCCTTACCTGCATGCCTGCCCCCTTCCTTTCTTCATCCCTTCCCTCATTTCTCCATTTCCCAACTGACGTTAATTCCTCTCCATCTGTGTCCCCAGAATCTACCACTCTTTCCTCAGATCATTTTACACTTTGGGATTAACTGCCCTAGGCCTTTGCAAATGATAATTGTATAAAGTGTGAAAGTGTTAGTCGCTAAGTCTTGTCCGACTCTTTGTGACCTGTGGTCTGTAACCCACCAGGTTCCTCTGTCCATGGTATTCTCAGGCAAGAATACTGGAGTGGGTTGCCATTCCCTTCTCCAGGGGACCTTCCCGACCCAGGGATTGAACCTGGGTCTCCTTCTCTTCAGGCAGACCCTTTACCATCTGGGCCACCAGAGAAGCCCATAATTGTATATGTATTGTATAAATATAACATATATTATATAAATAAAAATTTATAATGTATAAATAATACATTATTATGTATTATGTAATTGAACACTTGTATATCTTAAAAAACTTTTTTGAATTGAAGTACAGTTGATTTACAGTGTTGAGTTAGTTTCAGGTTACAACAAAGTGAGTCAAACACACACGCATACATGTATCTTTTTCAGATTCTTTTCCACTATAGATTATTACAAGATATGGAATATAGTTCCCTGTGCTATACAGTCAGTCTTTGTTGTTGCACACCCCTGTTTTGTTTTTTTGTTTGTTTGGTTTAAAGCTTTTTATTTTGTAGTGGAGTATAACTGATTAACAACGTTGTCATGGTTTCAGGTGGACCGCAAAGGGACTCGGCCGTACACATGCATGTATCCATTCTCCTCCAAATTCCCTGCCCATCCAGGCATGATACTGAACAGAGTTCCCTGTGATATACAGTAGGAACTTATATCTTTTATACTCAGAAGTTTCAGCCTCTAAATCACCACCATCCCACAGAACTTTATTCTGCATGATCCAGGATGGTAGCCATTACCACATCAAGCTTGGCTATCAAGCTGTGACTATTCTGAATAATGGGTTGGATTTTTAATCTTTGTTAATTTTATTTAATTTGCACTTGAATTAGAGGCTAAGATTAGTCTATTAAATAAATAGCCCTAAAAGAAGTCCTCTCTATTATCTGCATTTTAGAAATGAGAAAACTGAGCCTTTTGATTTGGCTGGTAAATGATGGAGTCAGGACGGGAAATGTTCTCACTGGCCCCAAAGACACTCAGCTTTATACCACAACTGCTCCCCCTGCCTGAATACCCTTCTTCTCAGCCTCTCAGCCAGCTCCTAGTCATCCTTCAAAATCCAGTTCAACTCGTCTCCTCCACGAAGTCTGAAAAATCCCCAAGCAAAGTTTTAAAGGCATGTCACAATTATACTTAGTCAATATCTTAGCCAGTGTACCTTTCACATCATATAGCAGTTATCTGTATAGTTGCTTACATTTCTTATATATATAGAGAGAGTTACTTATTTATTTGGCTGCGTTGGGTGTTAGTCGTGTGTGGCATGGGAGATCTTCACTGTGGTGCACGGACTCTCTAGTTCTATGGCACGTGGGAGGCATGTGGGATCTTAGTTCCCTGACTAAGGCATTGAACCCTCATCTACTGCATTGCAAGGCAGATTCTTAACCACTGGACCTCCAGGGAAGTCACTCCATTTCTTAGTAGAGTGTGAGGTCTTTGAGGCTGAGCTCATAGTAGGTGTGATGCATAGTAGGTATAAAGAATAAATTTAGCCCATGAGTGCTTGGTCGTCAGTGGTGCCTCCGTGAGTTTCATAAGCACTGAAATGGTAAGCCTGTAGCCTGGGCTTATTGATGCTCATCTCACCTGTTTCCTTCATAGGTTTAAATGCTATGGATCAACAGGATCTCTGCTGAGAGAAAATTCAGGCCTGCCCGCCTCCCTCGGGGGCGATTGATAGCTCTGGCTGGGAGTATTTTAAGCCTGCTGCTCTCTTGACTTGAGTCTTTCTTTCCCAAGCCATCACACGCTGCCCTGCATGCCTGCCCAGCAGGGTGGTGGGTCCGTGGTGCCTGAAGACGTGATATGATTCAGTAGGTTCTCCCGAGCAGCATGTGGAAATGGCCAGCTGCCTTCAGGACAGACACAGACATCTCTGGGTGGCCAGGGAAACCGAGAGCCAAAGGACTGCCAAGCTGAGGGGCTCTGGGGTGGAAGAATCCCCTGGTAAAACTGGATAGAGGCATTTCGACTCACTTCCCAGGACAGCATTGTTACAGATGGGTTTGAGAACTGGAAGGGCAGGAGGGGAGGGAAAGCTGAGTTTTAGGAAACTGACTCCAAAGACCAGAAAACATTTTGACGGTGTCTGTTCATAACTAGTTTGTGAATTCCCCTCTCCAGAGAGGAGACTCAAAGGAAATGACCTGGGTCTTCATGACTTTGTCCCCTGTGACCAGGTCTGCCTTGCCCCCAGAAGTAGGGCCAAACTCCTTAGCACTGTTTTCCAGGGGCAGCAGTGGTTCAAGCATCCAATGCCAGTAAGGGCCAGGTAGATGATACCAAGCGTAAAGTAGCAGTTTAGAGAATCTGGCCAACTGGAAAGTCCATGTCTGTTCAAAGGGAACAGCCACTGCTGCACCTGACTGTTGTCATGTGAGAGGATAAGAGTCCTGGCTTTCCCTTTTCTGTTAATAGCAAAGGGTAATCATGGATTTTGGTGTAAAATCTAGTTTCTCAGTTTGTGGACCAAGGAAAGCTTACCTCCGGGTCAGCTTTGGTTCAAGGGCTGTAATTTCGTGACCCCGTCACCTGCTCCACGACCCTGGATTCCCTCACATGCTCAGCTCTTTCGCCGTTTTGACCGGCGTGTGACTTCTGGAACATTCCATCCTCATTCCGCCTCGGTGCCCCTGCATATGCTGTTCTTCCCTCCCCGGATTCCTTTCCCTCCATTCAGACATTAAGCCTGAACTGGTCCTTGAAGGACCAGCTCAAGAGTCACCTTGTCCAGAAGTCTCCCAACACCCCAGGCATCGGTTGCTTTCTCTGGCTCTCTGAGCTCTCTGAGCTCCGGTTCCACCTTATCTATGTTTTTTCTAATTATACTCATATTATTTTTGGCCGTGCTGGGTCTTCATCACTACACAGACTTTTCTCTAGCTGCAGCGAGCAGAGGCTAATCTCTAGCTGGGGCACGTGGGGTTCTTACTGCGGTGGTTTCTCTTGATGCTGAGCATGGCGTTAGAGCATGCACTCTGTAGTAATTGGTGTTCCTGGGCTCTAGGGCTTAGCTGCTCTGCAGCATGTGGGATCTTCCAAGACCAGGGATTGAACCAATGCCTCCTACACTGGCAGGCGATTTCTTTACCACTGAGCCACCAGGGAAGATCCCCACTTTATCTATAACATTTGCTTCTCTATATTCTAATTTGTGGGTTGCCTCTTGAGTTCTGGGGCTAGACATTCCACATAGCCTGCTATATGCTGGACCCATTCCTCAAGTGCTTCACAGCAGGTAAGACACCAGGTGTCCTGATTGGGACTGATTTGTAGCCTCCCTTGAGCTTCATCCCATTGATATGTCTCCATCTCAGTGAAGGGCAGCACCCTGATTCAATTATCAGGCTAGAAATTAGAGGGTCATCTTAGATTCCTAATAGATTCATTTCCCTCACTTTCCTAGTCCTGTCAGTCACCAACAAAGACCTCCTTTCAATATTTCCATTTATTCACCATCCCTGTGACTTTCCTGGTGGTTCAGTGGCTAAGACTCTGTTATTCCCAATGCAGGGGGTCTGGGTTCGATCCCTGGTCAAGGAACTAAGATCCCACATGCCACAAGGCTACTAAGCCCTTGTGACATGATGAAGACCCAGCAAAGCCAAAGAAAAAAGAAAAAAATGAGAGACAAGCAAGGGGTGATGATGGTAAAGGCTCAAAGCATGAGCTGTGGGCTTGGAATCCATTGGAAGCTGGGGCAGCCACAAGGCATGTGAATTCCAGGCTATATCTGTGCAGAGACAGTGTTTAGAGGGAGAGTTTGGGTATCAGAAGGGCATGGCATGCATAGAAGAAGGAAAGAGACCAAGAGAGCCCATCACCTTTTAGTCTGACTTGCTCAGCATGAGCTGACAACAAGCCTACTCATGAGCAAAGTGGAAAGGAAAAAAAAATGGCTCAGCTAGCAACATTCTCATTCTTCTTTGTCTGGCTTAATCCTTTGCTACAACAGCAAATGGGTAAAAATAATTAGCAGCATCCTGAGGCTGGCGTGTCCTTGCTCATGCTTCCAGATGATAAAGTGCTTGTTCACCGTCTTCTCTGATCTCCAGAGATCAGATGCCTGCCAGGGCATCAGCAGCACCATTCCTGATCCCCTACAGATGAGGCCACTAGGGTCCTGGAGGGGAATTAATATACCCGAGGCTAGGCAGGGGGAACCATTACCTGAGATTCCATTTAAAACCTAGTTTCTCGGGTGGAGGTCCCCCGAGCTACTGTTTCTGTGTGTGATGGGTAGGGCCATCACCCCAGGTAGTCTTGGAAACCGACGCTTCACCGCCCTGCCTGGGCCTGAGACCCAGCCTGGCTCAGAGGTCACAATCATGGGGTCCCAGGGTCACGGTACCAGGTGTGGATGGGTCCAGATCTGGACTTTGCTCTGCCATCTCAGGTGCCTGAAAGGTCTCCGGGGCACCTCTCAGCAGGTATTCGGCTTTCAAACCTGCCACTTACTCACAGCCTGTGAGCGCAGCAGTGTGCCTTTCTTCCACAGCCCTGCAAAGACGAGACAGAAATAGCCCTTCCTACCAGGAACGAAAACAGAAATGGTGAAGCAAATCCATGTATTCTTATCTCTGTGCGGGCCACTCCTGTCATATGGACAGAAGTTGCTTCCAACATTCTGCCATGTGAAATGGCAACAAAGGACTTTCCCAGTCCGGAAGAAAAAATGTGAAACAAAAAGCTCACTTCCCATGATGGATGATCTGTGGTCTATTCTTGTCTTTTATTTTCTCTCCCTTTTGTTTTCTTTCTGTCCATTAGTAGATGCACTTTTCAATTCATCCCCATGGCGATAGGACCCAGGTTATTGTGTGTGTTAGTATGTCACTGGAATGTTAGAGGAGACAGGCTTTCCTGCCTGCAGATGGCTTCCTGTTAATTGGAGAGACAGACGTATAAACAGTTATTGACAAGCAGGGCTCACAGGTGCTGGGACAGAAGGATGCCAGAGAGTCCTGAGAGAGCAAAGAGAAAGGGTCCATGGTACCTTTATAAGCTGGTATCCCCTCTGCCAACAGGCAAAGTGATTCCATCATTGCCTGGCTTTGGGCTCAATTCTTTGACCTTATAAACAGAATTTAAATTGCTTCATTTTTCAGAGTGGCAGGAAAGGACTGCTTGATTGACACTTTTTAAAAAGTTGTGCACCCAATTCTGGAAGAGGCAATGGGACCTATGGGCCAAAAGCCAGGGGCACCTCCCTAATTATATTCCATTTTCCAAAACGAGGACATGCCGTTTCTCAGATATCAGAGCAAGATGCCTCCAAGGGATTAAATATTAATAGGAGCCTTCCTTCCTTTTTTTCCATCCTTATCTCATTTAAAAATGCATTTTCCCTTCTCCCACTTCATTTATTTATTCATTTGTTCTCTTGATCCATCCAATCAGAATTTGCCTTGAACACTGCTGGAAGAGGGGGCTCACAGATAAAATAGCAAATTTCCCCAAGGGTCTTAACCCTGGATATCCATGAGAATCTCTCAATGATCTAGCTTCCTGACAAATACAAATACTCTGGAACCACCTCCAGGTTAGATTTTTAAGTGATGCAAGCAACATGCAGAGAAGTGTGTCGTCTGGTAACGTTTGTGTGGGAAACAATTTGGGGAGGAAAACAATATGCATGTATTTTTTTTGTGTCTGCACAGAATGTGTCTGGAAGAATATATAAGAAGCTAGAAGCCTTGGTTGCCTGTGGAAATGGAAACGATTGTCTAAATAGCAGGGTAGGAGGCAGACTTTCTTCTATATACTGTTCAATTCTGTGCCATATGAACGTATTTCCATTTCAAAATAATTTTAATTAAAGATTAAAAATAAACAAGTGAATGAAATAATCGGCAGACCTTTCTCCCAGTATATTAAGGTACCCCCTGACCTCAAATTCTCTGCACTAGCCATCCTCGACTGTTTGCAGTTCTCTGTAAATGAGATGTGTTCTCTGTGGTCTCTGTGCATTTTCTGGAGCAGATTCCATTGCCTGGTACAGAAACCTTCCGTGCCCACATCCGGATTTCGGTACCCACCATCACCACCTTTTTCAGTTAGGTCCAGCCCCACCTCTTTGTTTCCCAAACCTCCCATGCTCTCCCCATCATAATCCTCTCATCAGGACTACAGTGTCTGTTCACTTGTAGAGGGCGCCCATCAAACCTCATACTCCAGTGAAAAGAGATCACTCCTGAAGTGTTACCTGTTCAGTTCAGTTCAGTCGCTCAATAGTGTTTGACTCTTTGCGACCCCATGGACTGCAGCACGCCAGGCTTCCCTGTCCATCACCCAACTCCCAGAGCTTACTCAAACTCATGTCCACCAAGTCGGTGATGCCATCCAACCATCTCATCCTCTGTCGTCCCCTTCTCCTCCTGCCTTCAATCTTTCCCAACTTCAGGGTCTTTTCCAATGAGTCAGTTCTTCCCAGCAGGTAGCCAAAGTATTGGAGCTTCAGCTTCAGCATCAGTCCTTCCAATGAATATTCAGGACTGATTTCCTTTAGGATGGACTGGTTGGATCTCCTTGCATTCTGAGGGAGATCTCTTGCAGTCCAAGAGTCTTCTCCAACACTACAGTTTAAAAACATCAATTCTTCAGCACTCAGCCTTTTTTATAGTCCAGCTCTCACATTCATAGGTGACTCCTGAAAAAACCATAGCTTTGACTAGACAGACCTTTGTTGGCAAAGTAATGTCTCTGGTTTTTGATATGCTGTCTAGGTTGGTTATAGCTTTTCTTCCAAGGAGTAAGTGTCTTTTCATTTCATGGCTGCAGTCACCATCTGCAGTGATTTTTGGAGACCCTCAAAATAAAAGTCTCTCACTGTTTCTATCGTTTCCCCATCTATTTGCCATGAAGTGATGGGACTGGATGCCATGATATTTGTTTTCTGAATGTTGAGTTTTAAGCCAACTTCTTCACTCTCCTCTTTCACTCTCATCAATAGGCTCTTTAGCTCTTCTTCACTTTCTGCCATAAGGGTGGAGTCATCTGCATATCTGAGGTTTTTGATATTTCTCCTGGCAATCTTGATTCCAGCTTGTGCTTCATCCAGCCTGGCATTTCTCATGATGTACTCTGCATATAAGTTAAATAAGCAGGGTGACCATATACAGCCTTGACGTACTCCTTTCCCTATTTGGTACCAGTTACCTATAGTGTCCCAAAGACCTGGCACCTTCAGTGATATCAGTTCTTAGTAGACGAAGATTGGATAGTGACAGACTGCTGAGCACTAGAAAGTACCTGCTGATCGCAGTCACCAACTACTGAATCACACCTTATGATTAAGAGTTTGAGGCAGAGGTCCTCGAACCCTAGCCCGAGGGCTATCCCCTGTCTTTGTAAGACAAGTTTCACTGCCACACAGCCACACGCTTTTGTTTACAGGTTGTCTGTGTCAGCCTGCATGTTACAGTGGGATTTGAGTGGTGGCAACAGAGACTGTGACCTTCTCAGACGGCTCAGTGGTGAAGAACCCACCTGCCAAGGCAGGAGGCACAGGCTCAATCCCTGGGTTCGGAAGGTCATCTGGAGTAGGAAGTAGCACCCACTCTGGTATTCTTGCCTGGAAAATTCCATGGACAGAGGAGCCTGGCAGGCTATAATCTGTGGGGTCACAAAGAATCAGACATGACTGAGCACGCACGCACGCACGCCAGAGACGACAGCCCACACAGCCTGAGATATTTACTCTCTGGACCTTTGCAGAAAAAGTTCCCCTTGCTGATCCGAGGCCTCACTGACTCCTGCTAAGAGACTGCAGTCCCACCTAGCTTTGCCCTGGGGTTGTTCTCCCCCTAGTTTGGCCGGATCATCATAGTTTGCAGAGGGCTGTCCTACTTTTAACACTTGGAGTCTCATGTCTTGGGAAACTCCTTCATCCTGGGCCAACTGTGATGGTTGGTCTCCCTACGCATCCCCTACTAACCAGAGGCTCCCCTAACATGATCCTCCCATAACACAGAGCCAAATACACAGGCTCCAATATAATCTCTTGAGAGCAGACTTGTGATGTCAGAATCAGAGCTCACGTAACTTAAGATACACTTTTAGGAGAAAATCAAATACCAAGATAATAAGTTGCTTGTAGAAGTCATGGGTGCTGTCACTGCTTCTTCCACCCACACCCCTTCGAGGGGATCTGTACCACCTCATCAGTCCTGGCTGGTGGCTTTAGAGCCAGGGTGTCAGGGTGGCTGCCAAAGGTCAGAAGACATTGTAACCTCTCTCACCATAACCTCTGCCCAGACCCACACAGGACTTGGAATATAAGAGAGACTTTTATCACACTGAGCTACAGAACTATGGAGATTATATGCTATAGTAGCATAAATTATCCTATGTGACTGATCCGCTGATATATAATTTGGAATATATTTATGATATAGTTTGTTAGTGTTGTTGTTTAGTTGCGACTGAGCAAGTCGTGTTGGACTCTTTTGTGACCCCATAGACTGTAGCCTGCAAGGCTCCTCTGTCCATGGGGATTCTCCAGGCAAGAATACTGGAGTGGGTTGCCATTTGCTTCTCCAGGGGATCTTCCCAACCCAGGGATTAAACCCTCATCTCCTGCATTGGCAGGTGGGTTCATTACCGCTGAGCCACCAGGGAAGCTGATATCTAGTTAGCTATTGTTATCACTCACCCACTGCAAATCCCGGAGAAACCAAAACGCACAAGGTCCAGCCATCAACCAGGAGCTCTTTACCCCAGTGAGACTCAGATTATTTCAACATTTTATCACTTCAAGTAGCAACAGATCAGTCAAGTATACCATTTAGGAATTTAAATATGTGAAAACTCTCGAACTCTTCACTGTGAAAGCAATGAACAGTTTCAGATGTTTGGGCAGGACTTGGGTAGGGTGGGGCTGTTTGGGGACATGAGGTCTTAAAATCTTCTTATGGAGCAGCCCCTCCTCTGTCTGTGTCAGCTGGGCCCAGACTGTCTGCACAGGATATTTTCGTCGTTATCTCTCTTCTGTTGTCTGCAGCCCATGGAGACCAAGTCATCTTTTTAAATTTTATCTTCCAGGACAGGTTTAATATTGTTGGATTTTTTAAAATTAATTTTGTCCTTAAGGTCCTCGTCTGACCTCTGCTACCCAGTTACACATGGGACGAGTGAATGGATAATCCCAACAATTGGGAGGTCCTAGCTCTGGGGTCCTCTCTTTAGGATCTCTGCATCCAGTTATGTATAGATGGCATTTTTCATACCTTTTGTTCAAGTAGTGAATGCCTTTATTTTCCCCAAGTGAAGTCTCAAAGTCTCATGTGAATTTTCTTCTTTTTTTTTTTTTTTACAATGTTTCTTTTTCTGTGGGGGGTGGGGGTGGGGGAAGGGCTATGCAGCATGTGGAATCTTAGTTCCCCAGCCAGGGATTGAACCTATGCCTCCTGCACTGGGGCAATGGAGTCTTAACCACTGGACCACCAGGGAAATCCCTCACTTAGATTTTTTAAATTTTGTGTTGGGGTATAGCCAATTAACAAGCAATATCGTGATAGTTTTAGATAAACAGCAAAGAGACTCAGCCATTCATATACATGTATCTATTCCCGCCAAACTGCCCTCCATCCAGGCTATTGCATAACCTTGAGCAGAATTCCATGTGCTATCCGGGGTAGGTCTTTATTGGTTACCCATTTTAAATGTAGCAGTGTGTACATGTCCATCTCAAACTCCCTAACTAACCTTTCCCCCTCATGTGGATTTTTAATAAGTAAAATAGATACACAGTCCATGGAATCCTCCCGGCCAGAATACTGGAATGGGTAGATTTTCCCTTCTCCAGGGGAGCTTCCCAACTCAGCGATCAAACCCAGGTCTCCCGCGTTGCAGGCAGATTCTTTACCAGCTGAGCCACAGGGAAACCCTTAATAAGTAAAATAGATAGCATGAATCTTGTATACAATGATAGATAAACACATTGGGGACAATATTATCTGAACTAAGTGTTGGTTGGATATGATGTGAGAAACAAGTCTGAAAACTGTAACAGAGGTATAAAAATGAATTCAGCTTAATTAGCAAATGGCCTTTCTTATGATGTAGATTTAGATGACCTGACATAGGGATTATACTGAAAAATAGCAGCAGCAACAATAATAAACGGTCCTATGTAGATATTTCACATCCACAAGCTAAATTTTGGTGATGGAGAATGGTCTTTGTTCGTCCTTTCCCAAGCTTTGCTCATCTCTCTCAGAATCCAAAAGGCTATTTGTTTTCAAGATGAGGAAGACCAAGGAATTAACATTTATTGTGCACTTCCTAGGTGCTTGCACTGTACTGAGTGCCTTGTGTACACTACCAGCTCCCATGAATCTTCAACATTGTCATCTGAATTTGCTGTCTGTGTTTCCTCCCCTCCCACCCACTTCAGTCTGGCTTCTTTTTACCACCAACCATCCTCCGAAATAGTTCTTGCCAAGGTCTCATGACACTGAATCCAGTGGACATTTTCCAGTCTTCACCCTACTTGACACCTCAGCAGCACTCAGCACTGTTGGAAATCTTCTCTTCCTTAATCTTCCCGACCTAGGTGTCCTGGTTTTCCTCGCCCTTCTCTCTCTGACTATTGGTTCCTTTTATCTTGGAGGGTACCCGTCTTTCCCAGGAAGAACTTGGTCCCTAAGAAATCAGGACTTCAACTCTTTTCCATGCACGTATCGCTCACGATTGTGTGCCTGTGTGTCTGCTCTCACTCTAGAGGTCCACTTGCCTTCTTGCTATTGGCATTTAGATAAATTCATCTTTTCTCTAAAACTTGGTTCTTTTCCAGTATTTTCTAACCCAGTGGGAGGCAATTCCAACTGTTCTCCACCAGCAACTTACAAAACATCCTTAACTCCTCCCTCTTTCTCATCCTCTGTATGCAGTCGCCCATTGAGCCCTCTTGTCTCTAAATCCAAACATCTCTTGAAGTCTTGATCTTCTCCATCTCTAAGGACACCCTGGGTTCAAACCATAACCTCAAGTCTGGATGGTTTCAGAATGGCCCCCCAGACAACCATTCTTGCTCCATCTATTTGAATCTCTACCCAATAGCCAGAAGGATCCATGTTAAAATGCAGATTGGGTTGTGTCTCACCCCTCCCCTCCATCCCACCTCCAAATGAAACACATCAGTGCCTTTCATCATTCTTGGGAAAAGCACAGCACCCTTACCAAGACCTGCACGGAGGTTCTGCCTGGAATGGCCTCCTCCTTCCTCTGGTGCCTCATCCCCCAAGACCCTCCCCGCCAGCCAGGTATCAGTCCTTGGCTGAGGATACCAAGATGAGTAATTTGCTTTAATTTTTTAGCTTAATGATTAATCAGAGTCGTGGGCAGGTTTTCTGTATCAGGGGTGTGGATTGTGATTTTCTACCTCTTACTAGGATTTGACATCCCTTATATGCAGAATCTAAAAAGAAATGATACAAATGAACTTATTTACAAAATAGAAATAACTCACAGACTTAGAGAAGGAATTTATGGTTTCCAGTTGGGAAGAATAGGGGGAACGAAGAGATGGGGAGTTTGGCATGCACATGTACACACTGCTGTATTTAAAATGGATAACCAGCAAGTTCCTACTATATCACACGGAACTCTCCTCAATGTTACTTGACAGCCTGGATGGAAGGGAAGTTCCGGGGAGAATGGATACATGTGTGTGCATGACTGAGTCTCTTTGCTCTTCACCTGAAACTATCACAATATTGTTAATCAGCTATACTCCAATACAAAATAAAAGGTTAAGTCTTCCAGAAACACTGAAAAATAGTCCTGTAGCTCTGGTATGAAACAGCATGGACTAACTTTCTTTCTTTTTTTTTTTTAATCAACATTTATTTATTTATTTATTTCTGGGGGCTCTGGGTCTTCATTGCTTTCGGGGGACTTTCTTTAGTTGTGGTGAGTAGGAGGCTACTCTTCATCATGGTGCACAGGCTTCTCATTGTGGAGGCTTCCCTTGTTCCAGAGCACAGGCTCCAGGCATGTGCCTTCAGCAGTCGCAACACACAGGCTCAGTCGGTGGTTCTGACTTAGTTGTTCTGAGGCGCATGGAATCTTCCGGGACCAGGGATCAAACCCTTGTCCCCTGTATTGGCAGGCAGACTCTTATCCACTGCACCATCAGGGAAGGCCTGGACTTTCATAGATGACTTTGAGGCTTTGACATTTTCTGAGTGTTTTAAAGTCTACTTTAATGTACTACAGTCTACTTTATACAAAATCATTTCTGCACAGATGTGAAAACTGAGGCTGCTTCTAAACAAGCAAGGAAGAGTCTGTACAAGAGACCCAGAATAGAGCCCTGTTACTGGCACCTAGCTCTACTGGAAGATGTTGGGATTTTCCTGCTTGCTCCCGAGGATGTAATCACAGATTGAATAAGAAACTTGAGAGGTCGAATATCTGTTTTGGAGAAGTCTGCAATTTAACAAGGAGGAAAAAGAGAGAGAGATTAATAGTGTAAAGAATTGAAAAAAAAAAAAAACCCACTTTGCAGATGTGATTAAGTTAGGGTCTTTTTGGATCTTCTGTCTGCATCAGGCTTAAATGCCCCCACAGCATGTGGGATCCTAGTTCCCCAACCTGGGATTGAACCCACGTCCCCTGCATTGGAAGGCAGATTCTTAGCTGCTGGACCAGCAGGGAAGTCCCTAAATTTGGGTCTTGAGATACAGAGACTATCTCAGACTATCCTGATGGGCCCTCAGTGCAGTCACAGGGACCCTTATAATAAGAGGGAGGCACAGTGGTGTGACACATGGAAGAGAAGGAAACCGTGGGACAGGGTGGGGAGATGACTGATGTGGCCAGAAGCTGAGACATGCCGGCAGCCGCCAGAATCTGAATGATGCAGGCGACAGGTTCTCTCCTGGAGCCTCCAGAGGGAGCGGGGGCCCCTGACACCTCCACTGCAGGTCAGTGATGCTGATTTTAGACAGCTGGCCTCCAGAACTCGGACAGAATTCATTTCTCTTGTTTTCAGCTGCCAAGCTGGTGATGCTTCGTGACAGCAGCTGCAGGAAACTCCATGCCCAAATGCCAGTAGTATAAATCATGATGTGTGAGAAGGGCTCACCCTTAGAATCTTTGCATTTTTAATTAGCCCCCCTGCATCATGATGCTCCCAGCTATTGTCTCTCTCTCCAGCCTTCTCGATGCATATTCTTGCTAAAGGAGGACTTAGTCAGATATCCTTCCTATAACCTTGAATGAGAACATAGCTGGAGTGATTTGTTTTCCAACCCACCTCTTTATAGCCAGTCTCTCTGTAGCTCGGTCAACATTTTCACTTTTCGGAATCCTATTGAAATCCACTTCTGTTGCTTGAAAATTAACTATTGTTCTGCCACGTTGAACCTCTGCCTTTTGCATTATGTTGCGAGTCCTATAATCACGTCCCATGCTCAAGGCCTTCCCACCCAGTGTTATGAAGTATACCACTCCTTTGTGAATAGCTCTTAAGCATTCCAACTGTGTCGCCACCCTCTTGAGGTGGGTCCATCCACAGACTGATAAATTGTGTGGCAGAGTGGGTCAGGGACTGTGCTAGCTAGTTCAACTCAGAAATCTGTAAGTATTAGTTCCAAATGGAAGGATCTCAAAATCCAGAGAGCAAAATTGATGCATCAGACCAGAACTCTCATACAATATGCTGCCTTGAGAAACAGGTAGAAACAAAATACTTTGCAAATAGAGATGCATGAACAATTGATACAGAGAGCTTCAGAGGAGCAAGGGCCATCTGGGAATTTGTGGGTATCAGGCAATAGAACCAGCACGGACAGAGATGATGAGAGTCACTTACAGAGTGAGGGAAAAACAGACAGTCCAGAAGCTGGAGAGTGTTATTGAATGGGAGAACTACCTACAGGAAGTTGATGGAAGAGAAGTGATTTTTACAAAACAGAAAGCCTCATCCCCTGTATCATATGTGTGTGCTAAGTTGCTTCAGTCATGTTTGACTTTTTGCGACCCTGTGGACCATAGCCCACCAGATTCCTCTGTTCGTGAGATTCTACAGGCAAGAATACTGGAGTGGGTCGCCATGCCCTCCTTGAGGGGATCTTCCTGACCCAGGGATCCAATCTTATGTCTCCTGCATTGGCAGGTGGATTCTTTACCACTAGTGCCACCTGGGAAGCCCATCCTGTATCATACAAGCAATTTTTTAAAAATGGTAAGTAACGTGGGAATGTCAGTGAGGATGAGGTGATAAGATGTCTCACATACTGTTTGCAGGATGCTGAGTCAGTCCAGTTTTATTAGAGAACAACTTTGCAAATATGTTGTTAAAACCATAAAAAATCCACATATTTTACCCCAAGAATGCTGCCTCCAAGAGTCTATTCTAAAGGGTTAAGTTGAAATATGGAAACATGCATAGAGATGTTTATTACAGCAGTATTTATAATGTGAAAATCACAAAATAACTTATCTGTCCAAGAAGAAGGGAAAGCAAAATAAATTGTTGTTTCCAGAACTTACAAGGTGGCAGCCAGGGAAATTCTTGTAAGATTAACCATTCTGAAGTGTATCATTCAGTGGTATTTAGTACATGTAGAATGTTGTTAGACCATCACTTTGTCTAATTCCAAAACATTTTTATTACCCTGAACGGAAATCACTTCCTACTCCCTTCTCCCCCCAGTCCCTGGAAGCTACTATTCAGCTTTCTGTCTTTATGGATTTACCTATTCTGTGTATTTCATATAAATGGAAATATACAACCTATGACCTTTTATACCTGGCTTCTTTCACTTAGCATACGGTTTTCAAGGTTCACGATGTTGTAGCTTGTACCAGTGCTTCATTCCTTTTCATGGCTGGATAATATAGATATACCATTTTTGTTTATCAGTTCATCCATTGATGGGTGTTTGAGTTGTTTCCACCTTTTGGCTGTTGTGAATATTGCTGCTATGAACACTTGTATGCAAATTTTTATTTGAATACTTATTTTCAACTCTTCGGAGACATACCGAGAAGTGGAATTGCTCAGTGTCCTTTTTTTTTTTTTTTGGTTGAACTTGTATGTCTTTGGTCAGGTCTGTTTGTCTCAACTTGGCTTCAGTTCCAACTACTAACTTTGGTTTTACAAAAACCCCTTTAATGCCCACATTAAGCTCTTCCTGTCCCTCAAAGGCATTCCTTTTGGGTGTGTGATCACTTGCCCAGTCTATGGACTGTTTCAGTGGCCATGGGAGATGACTCTACAGAAATTTTAATACCATGGGAAATAATTCTGTCATAAAGTTAGGAAGGGAAAGGTCAGGTTATCATATCTGTAATACTTTTTCATCAAAATTAAGTTCTAATTCTAAGCCTGATCAATACAACTTGAACTATTTTTCCATGGGAAGATATTCATAAAAACTGCGGAAAATTCTCCATACACAGGCTGACACTTGCTCATCTCCATGGGGTTTTCAACAGGGAACACAAGGAAATCCATAGAGCCTCGACAGAAGACCCAAGTTCAAACACCAGGTTGGCCACTCCCTATCTGTGTCACCTCGGACAGGTACACCAAATAGGTGTTAATAAATGGTCGTTATTATTGAGTTATGGCAGACGTGGCCTTTTCTTGATTTTATTGGATTGTCCAAGATATTCCATTTGACTTTTTCTGTATGCTATTATGGAAAAACCCAAACAGACTTTTTGGCCAACCCAATATTATTTTTGAGGTGTAACTTATGTCCAAGGTTACCTCCTCATCACTGGACCAGGAATGCCTTCCTAACCCCCAGAGTCACTTCCTTCAAGAGAGACTCCCTGCCCTCAGCATCAGAAGTACAGATTCCTTATGGTGTCTCACCTCTTTGCTTTACTTATTTTCTAAGATCTATTGGTGGCTTAGGCGGTAAAGAAACCGCCTGCAACATGCTAGACCTGGGTTCGATCCCTGGATTGGGAAGATCCTTTGGAGGAGGGCATGGCAACCCACTCCAGTATTCTTGCCTGGAGAATCCCATGGACAGAGGAGCCTGGAGGGCTTCAGTCCATGGGCCGCAAAGAGTCAGACGTGACTGAGCGACTAAGCACACAAGATCTATTTATTTATTTACTTTCTTTCAGCAGTGATGGGTCTTCGTCGCTGCGTGCGGGCTTTCTCTAGTTTGGCGAGCGGGGGGCAACCCTCGAGCTGTGGTGCGTGGGCTTAGTTGCCCTGCGGGATGTGGGATCTGCCCGCACCAGGGATCAAACCCGTACTCCCTGCACTGGCAGGCGGATTCTCAACCACTGGACACGCCAGGGAAGCCCTCACCTCTTTTCTTCATGGCACATGGTCCAGTTTGTAACTCTTCTCCTGTCCTCTTATTTAATATACGTCTCCTCTGACTCTGGGCTCTGTGAACGCAGGGGCCCCTTCTGCATTCCTAGTGTCGGGCACAAAAGAGGATGCCAGGCAAATACTTATTTGAACAATGATTAAGAATCAAGAGATTGAGGTTCCAGCCCTGTGCTTTCTAGTCTTATGATCCTGTACTCACCTTATCGTAATGATTCAAGGAACCGGTTTGTGAAGGATGACGTCAGGGATGCACCAGCCCCCGTCTTGTAGAATGAAGCGCGTCACCTTCCACATGTGCATGTGTCTCTGTTTCCAGAGCACTTTCAAACCCAGGATGATGTCTCCCTGATGACTTCCCCATCCCGACCTGGCATGGGGCACAGATGGCAAGGAGGTGACAGGGACCTCTGGAGGAGTCTTGGGGGTCAGCAGCCCACCAACCATGCTACTTGATAACTCATGTGAGACCAGAAAGGTCTCCCACCCAGCACTGGGGTCCCTGCCAGCAAAATGCTGGAGAACATACGGAAAATAGCAAATCACTTTATTTGCTTGATTATGCTGTTCTTCCCTCCATGTGTGTGTTACTTATTGGGAGACATGCAGGAAAATATCATAGTAAAAGGACAGGATTTGAAGTCAGAAATACTGAATCCGTTTGTGTCTTCATTTTTTCCATGCAGTAAACATTTTGCTAGCTAGAACCTGCTTTGTACCCTGACACTGGACTGTATGCTGGCAAGTCAAAGATAAATATTGGTCTTTTTTACCTCTCCAAGCTTCTGTTTCCTCCTCTGAGCTAGAGAAAGGCCCTGGGCAAATAATTAAAAGCAATGGAGCAGATGTTCAATAGGAATTTCTGTAGTATCTTCCACCAAGAAAAACACAATTTCAGAGAGCTGTCGTGTGTCCTTTCTCCTGATTTCTTCCTTCTGTTTTATTTCCCATCTGGGACTCCTTCCCAATTGTTGCCTTCCTCTCTCCTTTCTCTTCCTGGGTTGCTTTCCACATCCCCCTTCCCTCTCTCCCAGCCCGACTCCCTCCTGCCAACGTCGCTTCCACCCACACTCTGCTGGGACCCTGAGGCCTTTGCATAGCCTTGTGGTCATCGGGCCAGGCTGCCGGCATGCATCAGGTCAGCTCTGCCCATCAGTAGGGCAACCTGCTAAGTGGAGGTCACGGGCACAGTTCTATTTTGGAAGCTTCAGACCCGCAGAGCCCTCGTCAGCCTGTGTTGAGGGGAGGGAGGGCTGGTAGCGCCCGCCTCGGTGCCTGTGGTGGCCTGGCAGGCATCGGGGGGAGGGGGGGAGGCAGCCCAGTGCCAAGCAGCCCTGGCAGAGCATGAATCTTAGAAATGGAATTTTTCTCATGGATGGGAACAGGGGGAATGCAAACAGCAGAGGATGGTTGGCAAGGGAGTTGAGTGCTGGGGGACTGGAAAGGGGAGAAATACCCTAGAGCTATACTACTGAGAAGGGGCGGGAGATGCTGCAAGTGTGCCGGGGGCAAAACTGTATCCAGTCTCAGGTGGCACTAGTGGTAAAAAAAAACCCTCCTGCCAATGCCAGCGATAAAAGAGACGCGGGTTCGATCCCTGGGTCAGGAAGATTCCGCTGGAGGAGGGCATGGCAACCCACTCCAGTATCTTTGCCTGGAGAATCCCATGGACAGAGGAGCCTGGCGGGCTACAGTCCACAGGGTCCCAAAGAGTTGGACACAACTGAAGCGACCTAGCATCCATGCATGTTCAAAACTAGGCAGGGGACTGACGGGGCTGGACACGGGAGGGTGGTGGCCTGGTCTCTCCTGAGTGCAGACTAAAGGCTCCTATCCTGTTACAATTCAGAAGCAGAATATGGCCCTGCTTAACTTGCCCGAGGATGGAATAAAGCAGGGGTCCCCAAGCTCTGGGACCTAATGCCTGAGGATCTGAGGTGGAGCTGATATGATAATAATAATAAAGTGTACAATAAATGTAATGCACTTGAATCATCCTGAAACCATCTCCACCCACCCATAATGTGGAAAAACTGTCTTCTGTGAAACCGGTCCCTGGTGCCAAAAAGGTTGGGGACTGATGGAAAAGACCAGAAGGCAAACCTTCAGGGGGTGCCTGCTATTTAGGAAAATCACAGATAAATTAATTCACTTGCTTTGCATATGTGTGCTCATTTCCTCAGTCGTGTCGACTCTTTTGTGACCCCATAGACTATATCCCACCAGGCTCTTCTGTCCATGGAATTTTGCAAGCACGAATACTGGAGGGGGTTACCACTTCCTTCTCCAGGGGGTCTTCTCCACCCAGGGACTGAACTCGCGTCTCCTGCCTTTCCTGCATCGGCAGGCAAGGTCTTTAGTGCTGAGCCACCAGGGAAGGCCGTGTCTATCATTCAGTTCAGTTCAGTTCAGTCGCTCAGTCTCTCAGTCGTGTCCGACTCTTTGCGACCCCATGAATCGCAGCCCGCCAGGCCTCCCTGTCCATCACCAACTCCTGGAGTCTACCCAATTACCTTTATCCTAATTGTTAATTGCTTATGGCTTCCCTGATAGCTCAGTTGGTAAAGAATCTGCCTGCAATGCAGGAGACCCTGGTTCAATTCCTGGTTAGGAAGATCCGCTGGGGAAGGGATAGGCTACCTACTCCCGTATTCTAGCCTGGAGAATTTCATGGACTATATACTCCATGGGGTCACAAAGAGTCAGACACGACTGAGTGACTTTCACTTTCACTTTCTTTATGGAATTTGTTAAAACTTGTCTGATCCATGATCTCCATTGACAATCATATATGTGTATACATGTACAGATGTGTATATTATATATATTCACACACTCATGTATACATACATGTCCACGTGTAATCATATATACATGTGTATAAATGTATATGCTGAGTCACGTGCATGCATGTATGGGTATACACTCACATGCATGTGTTTGTGTGTGTTTATTTATGTGTCTTATCATCAACACACCAGGTAATATTATATCTACTTTGCAGATGTAATAACTAGGCTTGGATAGGAGTCTCCCTTACTTGGTCTGGAGTTGAATGGGAATCAGATCATAATCACTCTTATGCCCAGACTTGGGTGTGTTTCTTGTCCTCTGAGTTATTGAAAAGAAATAGAGAAAGAAGATCAGCAGACAGGTCTGCCTGCTCTTACAGTAAAATCCATACCTGAAGACCGGCCTCTATGCTGCTTCAGCCAGGGCCCCTGTTGACCAGACATGACCAAGGGCCGAGAATAGCCTGGGCGACCCCTGTCCTCATCTGTAACATCACATCCCTGACGATGTGATGCTGAGAGGGACGGTCAGAACATGGTTGTGATGTTGATCGCATGAGAACAATGCTTGCTTCCCATCCAAATGGAAATTGGCAGTGCTGGGTCCTATTTTGGATTTGGCACCTCTCTTATCTGTCTCCCCAGGGCTTGGGAAAGTGAAGAAATACTCAAGGAAATCACAGATTCCCAAGTGCGATCTTAGGAAGCCAGTGTCTGTGGCTCAGCATTCTTTGCTGTCTGTGCGACAGACCCTTTTGGCAGTCAGCCTGTGGTATCCTCAGCAAAATGTGTTTTAAATGCATAACATAAAATTAATAGGATTACAAAAGAAGCCAATTAGACTGAAATGCAGTTATCAAAATTCAAAACAAACCATTTTTGAAACAGTAAGATATGTGCATCTTTAGTAATACATTAATTAACAAGATCCGGCAAGAAGCCTAATAAGTACCATAATTGCAAAGTAGTGAAAAGAGCGAATGTTATTTTGAGATCTCTGCTACACTTAACGGTGTGATATCAGAACGTCTGGGATTTCTATTAATGACAAAGCCATGGGCACTATTAATACGCCTGTGGTCTGCCTGCTTTTATAATTGAAGGACATCTCATGGTCTTGGAGGACAGAAGGGTTTTGGTGTGATTCAATTCTTCTGATTCATTTGAATCCCCACTCATTGCATCCCAGTCTGAGTAAGCCCCGCCCTGTTTCAGAGGGATGTCACCCCTCACCCACCATCAGAGATGAAGCATCCAGTGGAAAATGGAGAGAGGAGGACTGGTAGGAGCTGAAGGCAGGGGAAGGAGTCTCATTTTCAGAAACCAGAAGATCTTTGTCCGCCTTGGTTCCCAGAGAACAGGATCATGGGGCTTCCAGGATGGTGTTTAACCCAGCCAGGCTCACAGCGGGGGTGGGTTGGCGGGGGTTTCTGGGCTTGTCCTTTGGAGGCTGTCAGCAGGGACTTTTCCAACTTCAGCGTCTGCGAGTCTGCGAACTCTACCCATCTGCTCGTTTGGGCTCCTTCTCAGCGGGGCGTTCTCGCATGTGTTGACAAAAAAATCTTTTGACATGTAGAAGGTTAGTAATTTTTAGATTTCGTGAAAAGACGCTCAAAAATCTGTCTCCCCAGCCGGTCTTCCCCTCCCCTCCTTCTCTATTGAGTCCTCCTTCAGATTAATTTGGCAGCCTTGCAGTTTCTTCTCTTAATTCTTTTTAGGATTTACTTTGCAAACTTGAGTGTCTGGCTCCCCATGTATCTGCAGTGCTTAGCATGACCTGTGTCTATTCAGGGTTGAGCAAACACTGACAATAACTATGGCTTGGACAGATGTTCAGGTGGAAGGAGGACTGGATTGAGGTCAAGAGTCCCGAGTTTGAATCTGTTCCTCAAAAGCTGTGTGACGATGGCAAGTTGCTCAACATCTCTGAGTCCTAGTCTTTTTCACCTGTGGAAAGTCAGTAACATCTGCTTTAGAGGTCATGAACCTAGGAAACACAAAAGTGATGAGCATATTGCCTAGCACGTAGTAAGTTTCAGTAAAGTCTCTTCCTTTAAAAAAAATATTGTTTATTCCTTTTTTGCCATCTTTAAGCCAATTCTCTTGTATTTTCCTTCAGTCATAATTGTTGTCTCTCATTGGTATGGCATGTTCGTTCTGTGCTAAGAAGATCAGGAAACTGAAGGATCATTAATTAGGTCCCCGCCCTGTTTCAAGCACTGTGTACTTTACTACATTACGGCATCTTGGTCTCACAGCAGTACTGAGCCAGGCACTACCATCCGCTGTATTTTCCTTGTCCAGACTCAACGGAGTTGAGTGATTTCACAGAGTCATATGGCTCTGCATGGCAGAATGGGATCCATCCTGATCCTGTCTGATTTTCTTTAACATTTTTCTTCTCTGTTTTTTTTTTTTTTTGTGTGTGTGTGTGTGTGTGTGTGTATGTGGAGGGTTGTGTGATGTTTCAAGAGAAGGCAGGTGTGACCTCAACACCGAGTAGGCTAAAAATGCTTGGTGGAAGTGAGACAAGACACTCATTTTGAATCAATATGAGGAAATAGTTTTAAATGTCCATTGTGCCTTTAACCAGAACAAACTGCCTTGTTGGGGGTGGAGGCTTCCCACCTTTGAAGGTGCTAAAGGGGCAGCCTGCAGGGGACTGGACAAGGTGCTGGCTTAAAAAAAACTGAAAATGCACAATTGAAAGTTGCCAGTTATGTTTTATTTGGGGCCCAGGAGACAGCATTTCAGTTAGCTCTGAGAAAGTGCTCCAGAGAGGTAGGGGAAGGTCTATATATATGTAATTTTGGTGAAGGGGAAGTACATGCAATCAAGCACATATTTTTGCAGAAGGTTTCTGCTCGTCATGAGGAACACACATCACCATGAAGGAATGTAGTGCTTTTCTAGCTATGAGGAGATGCAAGAATTGGGCTTGTAAAATCAGCTCCTGAAAATACTTAGCTATATTAAGAGCTACCTGTTCTGCAGGTAGCTGGACTGGCAGACTTAATTTTTTGGACTCCAGAATCACTGCAGATGATGACTGCAGCCATGAAATAAAAAGATGATTACTCCTTGGAAGAAAAGTTATGACCAACCTAGACAGCATGTTAAAAAGCAGAGACATTACTTTGTCAACAAAGTCTGTCTAGTCAAGGTTATGGTTTTTCCAGTGGTCATGTATGGATGTGAGAGTTGGACTGTGAAGAAAGCTGAGTACCAAAGAATTGATGCTTTTGAACTGTGGTGTTGGAGAAGACTCTTGAGAGTCCCTTGGACTGCAAGGAGATCCAACCAGTCCATCCTAAAGGAAATCAGTCCTGGGTGTTCATTGGAAGGACTGACGCTGAAGCTGAAACTCCAATACTTGGGTCACCTGATGCGAAGAACTGACTCACTGGAACAGATCCCGATGCTGGGAAAGATTGAAGACAGGAGAAGGGGATGACAGAGGATGGGATGTTTGGATGGCACCACTGACTCAATGGACATGGGTATGAGTAAGCTCCGGGAGTTGGTGATGGACAGGGAGGCCTTGCGTGCTGCAATCCATTGGGTCGCAAAGAGTTGGACATAACTGAGCAACTGAACTGAACTGAACTGAACCTGTTCTGCCAGGTTTTCCAGAGCACAGAGTCTCTGGTTTCTGCTCTCCATGCCTGAACTCCCCTACAGAGCAAAGTAGGGGTTGCTGAGGGTCAATAGCTACAGCAGCTCATAATTTCATCCTTGTAGAGGTAGATGGCACGTGCCCATGGCCAGTGCCAGTTTGTGGTTGACAGGGGCACCCAGATGCCCACTTGGCTCCCAGGTAAGGAGAGTCCGCAACTGGGCGCTCCGGAGCTTCTGTCCATGGCTCGGCAAACCACCACCACCCACGCCTCCCCCCCTGCCAAGTGACCTTTGCCGAGCCCCTTCCACCTTAGGGCCTCTGCTTCCTCTTCTGTCAAATGGGCAAAGGGCACCTGCCTGGTGCAGTGGCGGTAAGAGTCCCATGAGCTAGTCCAGGGCAGGTGCCCAGACAATTTCTGACCTGTGGGGAAGACCCAGTCGATGTAGCTTCAAACATTATTTTCCCCCCTGCGCATAAATTAGGAAAGAAAAGAGATGGGCTTCTCCTTCAGTTTGCCTGAAGAGCAGCCTGAAATGCCAGGCCTTCTGTGGGGTGCCATCACTCGGGCTGTTGTGTGGATGAGATGGGGTCCATGGAATGGCCACACCTGGTCAGTGCATTTTCACCTTATTATCTGGGTTCCGTAGGTGGCTCCAAAGGGGATTCCAGTTGTCACCAGTGAGACCGGGTGCACACAGCGAATGTCCCAGCCATCCTCACAGGGACCCTGGACCCTGTGGGGCAAGTGCTGAGCCTGTAGGGTGGAGTCAGTGACCTTCCTGGTCTCTTCTAGGTTCCCAAGGCTGCTCCCCAAAAACTAACGGTGCCTGGAACTCCTCGGTGTCCTCGGCTAGCTTTTCCTTCCTGTCCCTCTCTCTGCCCCCACCCCCTCTCCCCCCTCCCCCCCACACCTTCCCCCTCCAAGGGATAATGCGGTGAATCCATTGTCTGCTTTTATTTGAATTGAAAGGGCATGTAAATAATCTGTCAATAGTAGGATCATCCATTCACATTTGTCATGCTTTGTAGTTTAGGAAGCATTTTTCCATACACCCTTTTGTCTTTTCACTGGTTCACTCAATCCACAGATGTTTATTCAGTGACTACTACGTGTTAGGAATTGTGCAGGCCCTGGGGAGGCAAAGATAAATTGGATCCCGCCCCTGCCCTCAACAAATGCCATTTCAAAGTGGGCTCATTAAAATGAAATGACTAAGACTTCCCTGGTGTTCCAGTGGTTAAGAATCTGCCTGCCAATGCAGGGGACACAGGTTTGATTCCTGGTCTAGGAAGATTCCACATGCTGCAGGGCTACTAAGCCCATGTGCCAACAACTACTGAGCCTGAGCTCTGGGCCTGGAGCCCAGGAGTCACAAATACTGAAGCCCGCGTGCTCTAGAGCCCACACCCTGCAACAAGAGAAGCCACTGCAATGAGAAACCCTCACACCGCAAATGAGTAAGTCTTATATTTAATTTAAAAAATAAAATGAAAAAAAAAAAAAAGAAAAATAAAATGAAATGACACATGTCCTGACTCTACTTAAATGCCTTCAGCGATGCCCCCCATTCCGCTCCAATTAAAGCTACACCTCTTTGGGACTTCCATAACAGTCAGCTTTGCCTTTGGTTCATTCAACAAACCAAATCTTTTCTGTAGAGAAATATCCAGTAAAAATATGCTGTGAAAAAACGCTCTGGGAAATATTTCTATAAAAATATAAATACGTTTTTCAGACAAGGAGGCAACTACTCAACTCTGCCGTCACATCATGTAAGTAGCTGTATGCAATTCTTAAAGGAATGGGTGTGGCTGTGTTCCAATAAAACTTTATAAAAGCAGACAATAAGTGGATTTGACCCACAGGCTGCAGGTGCCAGCCTCTGAGTCCTGACCTCCTTGTTTTACAGATGAGGAGACTGAGGCTCAGAGAGGCACAATGTCTTGCCCGTGGTCAGAGTTAAAAGGGAAGTGGTACAAACTTTGTCTTTGGTTGCCCACAGCTCTTGGAAGGGTGGTCCTAGATGAGTGTGTTTGGAAAACAAAATGTCCCCGTTTCTGTGATGAAATGCCTGTGACCAGGACTCCCTGCATATGGAGATTCTCTTTCAAGCAGTTTGGAAACTGGAAAATTCTTAACTTGGTATTTTTAGAAAAATGGCCTTTTCCCAACCATACGTTTTCAATCTGGCAGTGTCAATATCCATTGCCAGAGTTTTAATTGAAACATCGAGTTAAAGTTTTCTCTGATAACTTTGGCAAAGCTGCATAATAAAGTCTGCTTAATTTTTTTCCCTGAAAAATCACAGAGCTCAGAAATCTTAGGGAAACTGCAAGTGTTCAATCAGAAGTTGGGAAGTTTAGAGAAAGTGGTTCCTTAGATAATGGGTCACTTGGAGACAGCTTGACAAAATTACCCACTTCAGAGAAGGTGATGAGTTGTAAATTCTCTTGGGATAGGTGTAAACTATAGAGGGAGCCCATTCTTTTGCTTTGCCTACCCCTACCCAGCCTTGCTTTGACCGAATGCGCAAAATCAGAGATCTCATTTTGACAAATACTTACTGAGTCCCAGCTCTGGGTCAGGATTTGCATTAGGTGGGGCTGTGATGGAGAGGGGGCAGGGGTCAGGAAGAGGAGAGAAATATGCAAAGGGCACCCCACTCCAGCATTCTTGCCTGTGAAAACTCATGGACTGAGGAGCCCGATGGGCTGCAGTCCATGTGTTTGCAGAGAGTCAGACACGACTTAGCGATTAAACAACAATAAACTCAAGAGGCTCAGAGTCTAATGGGGAAGACAAAATTTCTGCAAAATTTCTAGCTGCTGTAACAGGGCTTTAACCTAAGAGGTAATTTCTTTTTGATATGAAGTGCAACATGCCAGGCTTCCCTGTCCATTACAACTCCTGGAGCTTATTCAAACTCATGTCCATCAAGTTAGTGATGGCATCCAACCATTTCATCCTCTGTCATCCCCTTCTCCTCCTGCCTTCAATCTTTCCCAACATCAGGGTCTTTTCAAATGAGTCAGTTCTTCTCATCAGGTGGCCAAAGGATTGGAGTTTCAGCTTCAGCATCAGCCCTTCCAATAAATACTCAGGATTGATCTCCTTTAGGATGTACTGGTTGAATCTCCTTACAATCCAAGGGACTCTCAGGAGTCTTCTCCAACACCAACAGTTCAAAAGCAACAGTTCTTTGGCGCTCAGCTTTCTTTTCATTAAAGAGGGCCAATAATCTTCCCAAGAATTCTGGCATACACTAACATTTAGGAGTTACTGATGCAGATTGTTAAAAGGGTTTAGGATTGACAAGCAGCAATGCTTGAGATTTCGGAGAGGATTTAAGGTTATGCTGAGGAGTTTAGACTTTGCTCTGTAGGGAGGCCCTGGAGGTTTTGATCAGGGGAGTGACATGTTGAGTGCATTGCTTTGAGAAGGTTAATCCTCCAGCTGTGAGTGAGAAAGCCTTGCACACGTCCAGGAAAGGCACGCTAGGATTCAGTGTGATAACACATGCAAAGAACTTACATGGTGCCTGGCAGGGAGGGAGTGTACAGCACATTTCGCTTGGGCTGTTTTCTCCTGAGCTGAGATGATGCCCATAGGAAACAAAGGGAAGGAGTGTGGCGGAACTCCAGCAACAAAGACTGAACGTGGTCTGAGACCCTGAGTTGAGTAGGTGGTTTTGTTTCTTTACATGTATCCTTGATTGTGGATTACAACCACTTCTTCACATTCAGTGGAATTTGAAGGTGGTCCTTAATATCAGGACCACAGTCCAGTCTGCAGAAAGTGCCTTGGAGTTTTCTGATGGATCTGAGGTCCTGGTATGAAATCTGGGTTCCTTATTTCCTACCCAGTAGCTTTTGTTTGATCTCCTTGCAGTCCAAGGAACTCTCCAGAGTCTTCTCCAGCACCGCAGTTTGAAAGCATCAATTTTTCAATGCTCAGCCTTCTTCATGGTCCACCTCTCACATCTATACATGACTACTAGAAAAACCATAGCTTTGAGTATATGGATCTTTGTTGGCAAAGTGATGTCTCTGCTTTTTTAATATGCTCTCTAGGTTTGTCATAGCTTTCCTTCCAAGAAGCAAGTGTCTTTTAATTTCATTTCAACTCTGATGCTAGGAAAAATTGAAGTCAAAAGGAGAAGGAGGCAACAGAAGATGAGATGGTTAGATAGCATCACCGCCTCAGTGGACATGAATCTGAGCAAACTCTGGGAGATAGTGAAGGACAGAAGAGCCCGGCATGCTGAAGTCTATGGGGTCACAAAGAGTCGACATAACTTAATTACTGAACAACAATAACAAGCTTTTGTTTTTTTCAAATCATCCATTTCCACATGGAGAAAACATTTTCCTTAGCCTTCATTTTCAGTGTCCTTCTAACAGTGTTAATAAATAAACCCTCACATTTCAGCCACAGAACACAAGATGTCAATTCAAATATTAACTACAGAAAATGCTTTCCTCCATATGATGATCCAGGGACCCTGGCAGTTTGCATCTTGTAGCCCTGCCTGTCATCCTCTTGAACACGGGTTCCCAAAATGTGTTCTTGGACCAGTAGCATCACCTGGGAGCTTATTAGAAAGGCAAATTCTCAGGCTTCTTGCCAGACCTGCTGAGTCACAATCTTAGCTGGGGCCTAGAAATCTGGACTTTAGCACACTCTGAGGGATTCCAAAGCAACTCAAGTCTGAGAACCACCCCTGCTCCAGGCCTCTGGAGCCCTCTGTTTCTCACCTGAAGTGGGAGACTGGGGAGGTGTGGGTTGTTATTGTTGTTGTTTAGCCAATTGGTCCTGTCCAACTCTTTGAAAGCTTATGGACTGTAACCCGCCAGTCTCCTCTGTCCATGGGATTCTCCAGGCAAGAATACTGGAGTGGGTTGCCATTTCCTCCTCCAGGGGATCTTCCCAACCTGAGGATCGAACCCAGGTCTCTTTGGCAGGCACATTCTTTACCACTGAACCATCTGGGAAGCCTGGAGATGTGGGGAGCGTGTTTTTGCACCAGGTTTTGATGGGTAAGTCAGAACTATCAAGTTATGCTTTCTCTCAGTCCTACTAGAGAACACCTCCTGCAAAGCGGGCCTGGGTTTATAATCTGAACATCCCAGAAGAATAAAAAACAGGTTGTGGTGAAGAGCTTGCAACATGCTGCCTGTCTTCCCGTCAATAAAACAGACACAGTAATGCTATGTCACTGAGTGACTGTGAGAATTCTTTAATCAAATGTAATCTCGATTCCTGGCTCAGGAAATTTTCGTCCCCTACCCATCCCAACCCTGAGGGATCCCCAAGAGGATCGGGAGACATTAATCTTCCATCATTTATGCTACTTGGGAACATGTTTGTTCTGCAAAGAACACATCCAGAGAGATCCATCTGCCAATCAGCTCAACCAACAAAGGCTTTGACCCTGTACATAATGATTTGAAGGTAGCACTGAGTCCTTATTATCTGGAAGCCACTTTAGATAAATGGTGTCATTCATTCCTAACCTCACTTTGAGACGGATGACATCTAACTCCCTTTTTTGACAAAGGCAAAACCCAGGGCTCTGAGATGTAAATTGCTGGCGAAGGTGCCCAGCTGGTACGTGACAGCTGAGATGGGCCGCCTGACTTCTGCTCGACCTGCTTGCCGCCTTCGGGCTGTAGGAGAGACAGGAAATTAAAAGGTGATGCTTCAAACCCCAAAGAGCTCCCAGTCTAGATGATGACATCAGACAGACAGAAAAAGACACTGACATTAAATGTGCCAGTGTTTCATTCCTCACCTTGTTCTAGGGAGGTGAAAAAAAAACACAGAGATTTAAGGCAAACTGACTCATAGGACGCCATGAAAAAGCCAGATGAGCTAAGCAGATGAGCGGGAGACACAGAGGCCTTGGTGTGCTCTGACGTCAGTTCGAACCATTTGCGTGTGTCACAGCTGAAATCTGCTATACTGACGCACGGGTGCGACACGCAAGCCCGTGGGAAACGCCCCTGTCTCCATGGTGACTGACTGTGTGTCTCAGACATTGTCTAGGGGTTAGGAAGACATTGGAGACAGCAAACCCTGTTGGAACAGTGGGATCTGTTAGGAATGCTATGCTTTCTTGCTCTTGCCTTGAAATTCAGCCTCCCAGGAGAGCTAGAAATAATGGATGGACTCTTTGCCAAGGAATTAAAGTTGTGTCATTAACACGCCTCTCCTGAGGTCCTAAGCATGCTGGTTGACACAGGGTGGCCTTGCTATTAGGAACAACTACAAATTTCCTGTTTGGAAATGCAGAGCATCTATTTCATCCAGAGAAAGAGGATAAAAAATAATGGCCACTCACATCCTAAAACCACCAAATTCAGTGGAAATTAGCTAAGCTCTCTAATTCCAGAATAGCTTAACAACATCAATAGCTGTGGCTTGTTGAGCATCTACTTTGTGCTGGGCACTATGCCAGGCCCCTGTGCCTTAATTATTACCAGTCCTTTCTACAGCCCTGCATGATAGCTATTCCCACTTTGTAAATGAGACCATTATGGCTCAGAGAGGTTAAGTGTCTTACCCAAGGTCACACAGCTCACAGCTCTGTCTAAGCCTAAACCTGAGTTCTGTCCACAAGAAGAAGAAGGAACCCTTTTTTTCCCTTTTGCCATGGTTCTCAACTGTAACCTTAGCAGCTTTTTAAATTTCTAGCTAATAAAGGATTATGACAACTCATCCTTACTGAAGAATTGATGCTTTCGAACTGTGATGCTGGAGAAGACTCTTGAGAGTCCCTTGGACAGCAAAGAGATGAAACCAGTCAATCCTAAAGGAAATCACCCCTGAATATTCATTGGAAGGACTGGTGCTGAACTGGAAGCTCCAATACTTTGGCTACCTGATGGAAAAAACCCTGATGCTGGGAAAGATTGAAGGCAGGAGGAGGAGGCAACAGAGGATGAGATGGTTGGATGGCATCCCCGACTCAGTGGACATGAGTTTGAGCAAACTCCAGGAGATAGTGAAGAGTAAGAAAGCCTGGTGTGCTGCAGTCCTTAGGGTCTCAAAGAGTTAGACACGACGAGGCGATTGAACAACAACTGAAGTTCGGGCTATATTCTAAGGTGACCCCAAACATTCAAGATCTCCCTTCTGGAGGGAACACACACTGTCCGAGGGATGAGGTTGGCTCTTGGCATGGGCACTGGGAGTAGTCGGCAGTGGGAGCCCATGGCGAAATCATGGATGTTTCTGGAGGCGAGCTGAGCACTGAGACCGCTGCTGTAACCTGGGCCATTAAAGGAGACAGAGGCCATCACAGCCTCAGTCTCCAATAAAAGGAAGGTCCCCACCCTGCTCCTTGCAGAAGTCCTAGGACCTCTTTCCTCCTCCCTGACGTCATTTCTCGCTCTATTCTTGGTCTCTGTAGTCACTTATCTCTTTCAGTCTCATCAACAAGATTTTCTTTGGACCCGATGATGGCTTTAACATTTACAGTCTGCGTAGGGGGACTTCGGGCTCCATCTGCCTCTGGCCACTTGAAGTAATCAGTCAGCAAACCAGCCTCAGCCCCAGGAGACCGCCTTAGCAGCAACCTGCTGGGCCATGCCCTTGAGCACAGAACTGGAGAGTGTGGTGAGTCAGGGTAAAGCAGTCAAGTCAATCTCCCTATGGGAATTGGAGACCTCGGTCTGAAGGTAGGGTTCAAGCCCTGCAGAACACGCGGAGATCTGAGATCTCAGAGTGGACGGGTTACCAGGCAATATTCGAGGATTAGGACCAAGTGTGAGAGCTGGAGCAACCAGAGTGAGTGGTCTTCTGTCACCATCTAAACTAGCAGGGAGGTTAACACCAGAGGGCGTGATGCCAGCTCAGTTCTGACTCAGTGGGAGACCAGAACAATGCTAGGAGCCTTAGCTAGGGGCCAGGGAGATTAATTCCAGCTCCTCTTTGTATAAGTATGGAATCTTTGGCAAGTTCCCCAGCGTCTCAGGACCCTGTTAAAATGAGGATAATGATTGTTGTTATTTAGCCTGTAAGTCATGTCCAAGTCTTTGCAACCCGTGGGCTGTAGTCCACCAAGCTCCTCCGTCCATGGGATTCTCCAGGCAAGAATACTGCAGTGGGTTGCCATTTCCTCCTCCAGGGGATCTTCCCGACCCAGGGATCAAACCCGAGTGTCCTGCATTGGTAGGCGGGTTCCTTACCACTGAGCCACCAGGGAAGCCTGGGGACAATGATTGCACCCGTTCAAAGATTTGATGGCCAGATTAAATATGTCAGTGCCCCCGAAAGACTTAGGTCTTCCGTCGTAAGAACTGAATGAATGGTGTTGGTATTTCAGTTCGGGTTAGGCTCTGATGTGTAAAACCTAAGTAATGGAATGGTGAGATGTTTCTTTTTCCTCCGTTTTAATGAAGTCTGGGTATAGCCTCTCCTACGTTGGTGTGGCAACTCCAAGGAATTAAAGGAAACCCGAGGCACCTTCTGTCTCGACCCTCCTTAGCATGTGCCTCCATCCTCAAGAGCACATGGTGATACAGGATGGCTGGTAGAGGACCCATCCCCTGATGGCAGCCTGATGGTTTCTGCCTCTTTAACTCTGTAGGCATCATCCTCCCTGCCTGCAAGGCCCTTTCCCCACCTACTTATCCTGGACCTTTCAGCTCAGAGGTGACTTCCCCACAGAAGCCTTTGTTGATACCGCTATCAACAGCCTGTCGTAACAGCCTATATCGATCTGTCCCCTGTCCGTCCCTCTGCTGGCATAGCCTGACAATGAGATCCCTGAATCCTGGAGCCTTGCCAACTCCTTCCTGAGTCCACAGTCCCTAGCACAAGGCCTGGAATAGCGAAGCTGCTCAATAAATATGGATGAATGGAAGTTTGAATGAGAGGTGGGTCTTGACCACCCTGTACCTTTCCCCAGCATAAGCATTCTTGAGAAGCATGCCTGTGTGAGACACTGAATTATCCTTGCATTCCTGATGCCCCAGAGGAGAATTTAAAGGGTGGTGATTGCTTTGTTTTGTTGATTATTTATGCTTTATTTTTTTTAAATGGCCATGCAAAGTTTGTTTCCTTTAAATAAATATCATTGAGGATAAATCTTTTAAATTTTTAATGAATTCACAGTTGTCCCTAATATTCAAAGAAAGTGAAAAGAGTAATTCAATAAACACTTAGGGATCCACTATCCAACTTGAGAAATAAATTAATATGAATGTGGAAGTAGAAGCCCCTTGGGTACCCCCTCCCCCTAATCCCTCTGCAGAAGTAACTATTATTCTAAATATAGGGTTTATCACACTTATGCATTTGCTGGGACAAACAGGAGGTGAGTGAGGATAATCAAACAGGGTTGATCCTGTCATTTAAAAAATCTTTGATTCTTTATTCATCATGGATTTTTTTGCATTTATTTTGATTTTTTAAATATCTTGATTGCTGAGATCTTTGACATTCCCTTACATTTTTATTGATAACAACTTTACTGAGATATTCACATAACCATATAGTTTACCCGCATAAAGTGTATAATTCAAAGTATTTTTAAAATGGTCATAGAGTTATGGAACCATCACCAAAATCAAATTTAGGGCATTTTAATCACCTCAAAGGAAATCTTATAACCATTAGCAGTCACTCTGTTCTCTCCTCTCTCCAGGCCCTGGTAACCATGTATCTATTCGCTTTCTCTATGGATTTGCCCATTTTGGACATTTCACATAAATGGACATTTCATGTATCCTGGGCATAGAAACGTGTCCAGCTTCTTTCATTTATCATGGTAATTTCAGTATTCATCCATAGCATAGCATGTGTTAGTACTTCATTCCTTTTCATTGCTGAATAAGATTTCCTTGCGTTCATCCACCCCATTTTGTTCATCCATTCAGCAGTTGGGTTGTACCCACTTTTTGGCCGTTGTGAATAATGCCACTATGAGCATATGTTTGCAAGCACCCCCTTAAATTCTGTATACCAGGTAACTGTCATATTACCTGCGCACTGCACCCCCATCCCCTAGTCCCAGCCCTGTTACTATGTGTGAAGTTTTATTCTGTGGCTGAAGTGAAAACCAAGAGACCAGCCTAATTCCCAGGCAGGGTGTCAACACTGGCGTCCAGGGCTGTGCAAGTGATGGCTGGAAACAGGAAGCTGTACCTGGGAGGCAGCAGAATCAGCTTTGATCCCCACTCCCCGTACCCCGCCCCGGCAAGACCCCCACTGCAGTCTTTCCTGTGCTCCCAGTCACATCTGCTGCTGCCAGTTGGGTCCCGGCTCTGCTTGCCACCCACACATCCTGCCACTTGCCTCTTTTCTGCAGAAAGCAGAGGGAAGACTGCATGCTGCCTCTCTTCCAAGCTTCAAAACATCCTCCACCATTTGGGAAGTCTGCTGCAGAGCAGGGGGGATGAGGATGCTGGCAAGTCAGAGAACAAAGGAGGCCTGCAGGGCTGGGGGCACAACAGGCACAGCGAGAATGGGACAGCGGGTCATTTGGTGCAGGTCCATTGAGCAGAGAGGAGCCCTGCTGGGCAAGGGAGAGCAGACTTGATGAGGCAGAGTCAGCATGGGTGAAAGTGGCTACACTAGGTAGCTTGAGATTAAAACGAGACCCCTCAGCCTTCAGGGAGAAAACTCAGACATCAACAAGGATCCATGGCTTCAGACCATCACACCCCACTCCTGATACAGAGCTGAATTGCTGACCTCCTTAGAAGAGATTTAAATTTTAAGATTGTTGGGAATAGTGACTTTATATGGGGTTTCTATTTGGAATGACAAAGTATTCTGGAAATAGATAGTGGTGTTGGTTGCCCAACTTTGCAAATATGCTTAAGATCAACAAATTTTACACTTTAAAAACATGACTTCTGTTGTATGGGAATTATGTTTCAATATTAAAAGAATGAAAGAAAGTGTAAATGAGAGGATGAATATGTGATTAGATGGATACATGGATGGATGGTTGGGAGGGTCAAAGGAGAAATGGATAAGCAAAGAACTATGGAAGCTTCAAGCAGATAACATTTTTATTTTAGCTGTTGGTTTTCCAATGGTGGGAGTAGGTTGGGGAACATTCCATGGTGAAAAGCAAGAAAATATCATGGATTAAAATAATTTCCTTCTCTTATTGACTATTAATGTATTATTTATTTTTATTCCATTATAGTCAAATATATTTTGTATGATTTCAACCCTTTTGAATTTTAAAACTTATTTTATGGCCTAGCAAATAGTGATCATGGAGAATGTTCCATGTGCACATGAGAAGAATTTGCATTCTGCTTTTGTTGGAAAAAATGTTCTATAGATGTCTGTTGGGTCTGGTTGGTTTATGCTGTTGTTGACCTCCTGTATAATTGTTCCATGAGATCTTTGTACATAATTAACATAATAGACTTAACATCTTTGTCTAGTAAGTCTTACACCTAGGCTTCCTCAGGGACTGTTTCTACTGACTTGTTTTTCTGTACATGGGCAATACTTTTCTTATCTCTTTGCATGGCTTATTTTTTAGTGGAAACTAGACACTTTAAATAATAAAATTTGGCAGCTCTAAAAGTCAGATACCCTCTCAGTTTCTTGATGCAGCTGTTTATTTTTGTTGTTGGTATTTGTTTAGTGAGCTTCCTGAATTAATTCCATAAAATTTATGTTCTTTTTCATGTGCCACCATTTAAGTCTTCAGTGAGCTTAGGGATCAGCTAATGATTAGGCAAGGATTTTCCCAAGTTCTTGGAACCAGTCAGCTTCCCTGCATCTGCTGAGGGACTCTGATGTGTGTTAGGGAGTGGCTTCAATATTCAGGCAGGCAGATTATAACTCCATCTTGGCTTCACTTTCTGCTTGTGCATTCTCAAAATCAGCCAGAAGTGAGGACTGAGAGCTGCCTCAGACCTTTGCGGGGTGTGGACTAGCCTGGGGCATATGTACATCCCTATGCATGCGCTTAGTCTGCTGGGTTCCCAGAAGGTTCAGGAAACCTTGTGACCCACATTTTCCCTTTAAGCTTTATTGGTTGCGTGCTAAGTCACTCAGTCATGTGCAACTCTTTGCAACCCCATGGACTGTAGCCCACCAAGCTCGTCTGTCCATGGGATGTTCCTCGCAAGAATACTGGAGTGGGTTGCCATCTCCTCCTCCAGGGGATCTTCCTGAATCCAGGGATCAAACCTGCATCTTCTATGTCTCCTGCATTGCAGGTGAATTCTTTACCACCGAGCCCCTGGAGAAGCCCCAAGGTTTTCGGTTAGCTTGTTTCCCCCAACTCCTACTACTATCTAGGTTAGCTGCAGTGTTGGACAATTTCCACTGATTGTTTTTAACAAAGCACTCTCAGAAAAAGGAAAATAAAAAAACTCTTGCTGGGCGAGTTCTGAGTTAGATCCAATAAAGACAGCCCTGCAATGGGATTTTTCAGGGAACTGCCAGACAGCTCATGTAAAGACCGTTGTCTGGGAACCGGGCTTTGAAGGCCCTGCAGACCCATTCTGTCCCCTCCAGAGGCTACCATACTGATGGTTTTCACTGTGATTTGTGGGCTTATTGGTTTTCAAGGCTATCATGGGGCTGGAGAGGAAGAAACGGGACTAAGGCACATTAAAATGCAATGAAGCTTGCTCTTCATACTGAGATTCAGCCGGTTTTCTTGAATAAATACTTCCAGATTGCTCTAAGCCTGTGGTTAATTTCCTGAGGTCTGAAAAGTACATTTTGGTTTTCATTGGTTGTATGGAGGAAAGGACTTGAAGTGGTCCTCATTTTGCCATTACCTGAATAGTATTTTCCATTCATTTGTGCTTAAAGCCTTTATTATCAGCCTTTTGGGAATGCAAAAAGAAACAATATGCACACCTTGCCCTCAAGCTGTTACACCTCATTGTCTGTATTCCTAGTTTGTCTGTGCAAGTGGTTTTTTAAATTGTTTCTTTGTTCCTTAAAGACCCCTGTAAATTCTTTATTACTTGCTTACCCATCACTCATTTGCTTAAAGTGGAATGCATCTACTCTCTGTCACCAGGCAGTGGAGAGGCCATCCCTTCTCCGGTTTATTCCATGCATCCCTCTCTCCTCCCTCTAAAACTGTATCCTCACTTGTCAATGGGTACTTGAATCTGAGTAAAACACAGATTCTAATTCAGTAGATCTGGACTGAGTCCTGAGACTGTGTTTTCACAAGTTCCCCAGTGATGTTAGTCCCTGGACCACACTTTGAGGAGCAAGGCCCTAAATGTTTCGCCACATTGACCACCAGAGCCCGCTCTGTACGTCTCCTTGATAGAACATTGTGCCCACCTGCTTTCTTCACCTGACCTATCTATGCACTTGAACTTTCATGTGGAGTCACAGTGAAGTCCTGTGAGGTTTCCTTTGGGGCTTTCCCAGTGGAGGAGATGCTCATCTTCTACAGCGAATACTTGTGAGGTTGTGCCCGAAGGCCAGGAATAGATGGAGGGAATTTCCAGGTCACTGTAAAAATCAATCATGGTTGGATTCTCTGAGTGATGTACATTGGTAGAATGGGTGAAGCGGAAGCCAGGAGAAATCTGAATGATCCCAGATATGCCTGGTATCTCCTATATACCTTTTCTGAGAGAAGAAGGAGGTGGAGAGAGAGAGAGTGCACAGCAGAGGAAAGGCAGGCAGAGGAAAAGGGCAAACCCAGGTGCGGGAGACTGTGTGTTTCAGGAGGTATAGGAGAGCATCTTGCTCCCAGTTTCTGGCCTGTTTCCTCTGTGCCTCAGTGTCTTCTTTTGCAGAATGGAGATGTCATTACCACCTGCATACGACCACCTGTCCCACTGTGGGTGCTGACCTATGTTAGTTCTTGTTTATTTATTTATTTTCTTCTTTTTTGGCCACACCCCATGGCATGCAGGATCTTAGTTCCCCAACCAGGGATCGAACCCACACCTCCTGCAGTAGAAGCGTGAAATCTTAACCATTGGGCCACCCAGGAAATCCCGGTTAGTTCTTGTTTTTATCACTAGGCTCTTTGCTAGGTCCTTGCCACTCCTTACGCCATTTAATTCTCATAACTCTCCAAGGGAGGCGTTGTGACTGCAGTTTATAGACTTGGTCACCAAAGCCCAGAGACAATGACCCATCCAAAGTCAACAGCTGAGATTGGAGCCAGGAGTGGGGCCCACGTCTTCCACAACTTCCAAGTCTTGCTGTTTTTGCTGCTTGGGAGTGAACCCCACATTCTGCTAGGATGCAAACCTCTGAGGAGACCTTATCACCCAACACAGTGTCTGGCACACAGGCACTGTTTCTGCTTGAACAGATGAGCAAGTCAGTCCCGGAAAGGGAAGTGTAAGAGCCTTCATGAAATCTTTATTTGAAGAATGAAAAGGCACTTTTCCAGTGATGATTTATTCTACTGGTGAGGATGGCAGAATGGAGTGGCGGACCTCTTAGAAGCCAGGGACGAAGGCAAAGGGGAGAGGGCAGTGTTTTACCTGGGGCAGTGTCACCCCTTAAGCCATGATTAAAAGAGGGCCATTGGGATCCCTCAGATCAGACAGCACTAAGGAGTGTTCCCAGGGACCTCGAGACAGAGATGAGAGATGGAGCGAGCTGGGATCCCACGAGCCTCCATGGTCCTCCCCATCAGGAGAAAAGCCACATGTGCTTCTTGCCTCCTCTCCATTCAGTGAAAGCAAGTTTGGGGAGAGCGGTACAAATTCACATCTTTCTACTGATCTTATCTGGCCTAGAGGTTGATTTAGAAATATCTGGGGCAGTTGCTGAATAACAGTTCACAAGATCTCCCCTGATAAAGCTTTCCTCTGCCAAAATTTTGGGAGATAGTGGGTGGCCATGTGTTTGAGGTCACTCTCCCTGAATATCCTAAGGGCAGCTATTGCGTTTTTCCAGGTAGGAGTGATCTGTGGGCAGAACACACTGATCTTGGTACCCTTTTGTGAGATAACAGGTGTCTCAAAGAGCCTGAGCCCAATTCCAAGTCTCCCCACTCCTCTTGGAGATGGTGAAACAGCCCACAGATGGGCCAGATGTCTTGATAAGATATTGTCTTTATAATCTGTTCATATTCATGTATGATTTAGCTGTTCATGCCCTCAAACCTCCACTCCATAATTTAGGCAGGTCTAACCCTATTTAAGGGCTTCCCAGGTGGCTCAGTGGTAAAGAATCCACCTGCCAGTGCAGCAGACGCAGGAGACTTGGGTTCGATCCCCGGGTCAGGAAGAACCCCAGGAGGAGGAAATGGCAACCCACTCTAGTATTCTTGCCTGGAAAATCCCATGGACAGAGGAGCCTGGTGGGCTACAGTTCATGGGGTCGCAAAGAGTCAGACACGACTGAGCACACACACACAGCCCTGTATGTGCCCACTTGAGAAACTTAAGACTCTATGAAATATTTTAAAAATATATGATGTCCCCACCATATGAAATGATAACCACAGACTACTACATAGTTAACAAGCCTAAACACATCACATTCATAGAAGATATCCCATGGGGTCATCCTTTCTGTTTCTCTTTATTAAAGAATTGCTGAAGATCCAGCCAGGCTGGGTCTCGGGGCTCAGATTGTGCTGTCAGGAATCCTTTTGTTTCCCTATCTCTCGGCTCTGCTTTTCTCTCTTGGAGATTTCATTCTCTGCTGGACTCTCCCTAAGATGATATCCTAGCAATGAGCCGTCCCAGTGAAGAAAGATATCAGTGGTTTCAGCAAGCATCGTCCCTCCATTGCCTCTCATTGGGCTAACTTGCCATCACAGTGGCAAGATGGAGAAGGAATCAGTTGATTGCCTGGATCTAGAGTCTGTGCCCACGTCTTTTGGGGGTGAGGAGGGTCCATCCCACCTGAATCACAGGGACTGACTATATAGGAATGGAAGGATAAGTAAAGAATGCTGGGGTGCCACCATTAGACGAAAGGTCCCCACAGGTCTTGTTAGACTCTGAGCTGTCTCTTCACTTTGCCCTTGGTGATGGATGGAGTTCAGAGAGGGGCAGAGGTGGTACTGAGGTCTCCATAGAGGCCAGTTCAAAGGAATCTTTTCTCTAGTGACTTTGTTTTTATTTGGGGTAGTGGTGTTGGTGAACTAACACAAATAGGATTGATAGTCTCTCTTTTCCCAAGTAAACACATACATAAGCATATGAGAATCTACATGGCTTATACATACACGAATATATAAGCATATTCATATTCTTATTTAAGTGCTTACTTGGAAAAAGATCACACTGTCAATCATGTGCTATGTCTATATCTAATATGTAAATTTACAGACTGGAAGAGGTCTGCGGATCAGTCTTGGGAGCTACTAACCTGGGGTCTGACATCAGAAGAGTAGGAAAATTCTGCTGTGTAGTCTTCCATAAATTGTTTAACATCTCAGTTTCCATCACTGTAATGTAAGGATACTAATAATACCTACTTCTGCAGTTTGTGATGCAATGAGTTAATATTTGTGAAGCACCTAGTACGTGGCGTATAAGTGTTTGTTATTTTCATTTCTCCCTCCTTGTTCCAAACCATCATGTTGAACAGAACACTCTCGGCCTTTTATAAGCATTTCTCTTACCCTTTAAGCAAACAAAAGTGAGGGTGGTAGTGTGAATTAGCAAATAATGACAAGGTTGTGTTGGATTTGGACTATATCTTACCTGGGGGAGCCTGGTGACAGCACTCAGTCACCTTTGAACCTCACTTTCTCTCCTGTCCAAAGAAAATATAAAATGTGCCCAGTTTAATGTCTAGCTTTATTGTCAGGTGAAACTGAATAAAGGAGAGAAAATGTGTGCATGCTGGCAAAAATCAGAATTTTGTTGGAGTTTCATGCAGAATTTGAGTTCTCCGAAATCACAGCTAGGAAAAAAGGCAAGTAAATATATGACTATACAACAGTGTGGCAAGAGCTACACCAGGTGATACAGAGTCTAATGACAGTCATCATCACAGTGACTCTGATTTCTTAGGCAATGGCCATTGGCACATAGTTTATGGACTTTATGAAGTAGGCACCAATATTCTCCTTCTTTCATAAATGACAAAAGTGAGACTCAGAGTTTAAAGCAGGTGCACAGATTTGCATGCATCCATAGGCTGGTGCTTATCACGCCATCATGTCCTTCTCCAAGGTGCTGAATACCCCCTGGAGGCGGGGATATTGGGCTGAGACCTGAGGGGTCTGCAGAGTTGGCTAGGAAAGACAGAGGTGAAGGAAAGCATGCCAGGTGAAAGGGACAGTGTGAATAAAGGCAGGCAAGGGAGAGAGAACTTGCTGTCTCAACCCTGAAATGGAACACTCCGTTAAATAATCTGATGTAATGCCTGTCATGGCAAATGCACAGACTGGAACAATCGCTCCCATATCTCCAGCCTCTTGGAGGGAGAGAACAAATGAACAAGGGGCGTTATCACGGCTGTGATCAGCCTTGCCTCAACAAAGAAATTGCCCCCCTCTTGCTAAATAATGATTTAAAGTGTTGTTTATATCTCCAGCTTCACGATGGCCTCATAAAAGAACCCAACACCCCAGCAGTACCCAGAAATTGGGACGTGAAAACCGCACACTTCTCTGCAGACCTCTGATTTCTCTTAACTTTATAGCTTCTTCATCAATTTGCTACTTTGGACATAATTCTTCTCCACGTTCCTTCTCTCCTGGAAAGGAGTGGTTTATTGGAAATATCCCATTTGGCTATTTTGAAGCAATGATTTATTTATTTCCTGGCTTTGTTTAAATCCCCGTTTGCCTGTGCCCAAAGGACTCTGAGCATTTGTGCAAAAATTGGAAAATGGGACAGGCAGCCTGTTTACGATAAGCAGCTGGGCTCCTCTAAAATAACCAAGGGCCCCTGGCCATGTCTCCTGTGGAAAACTGCCCAGGGCCTGGATGCTCAAGGTCAGCAGATAAGGAAAGATGCAGAGATCTTCTTGTTTCTACGCCTACATTCTGGAGGGATCCTGAGTTTCTCTTCATTCATTCCTTCATTTGTTTGTTCCTTCCTTCATTCACCAACTGCTCACTGAGCACTTTGTGTATAACAGACACTCTGCTAAGTTAAGTGACTACTGAGATGAATAAAATTTAGACCCTATTCTCTCACAGGCTACCAGCTTCTCTCACAAGAAACTCACAGGCTGCCAGCAAGCAAGCAATGTTAACTGCCCAGAAAAGGTAGTTCAGGGTTGCAACACCATGTATGTTGGGGAACAGCTAAATAAATTGCAATAAGCTTATCCCATGGAATCTAGGCAGAAGTTAGAAAGAATCAGGTAATCTGTCCTAATAGGCTTAAGTATCTGAGACATGTTGAGGAGGAAAATAATACATCAAGTATAATACAGGCATGTGAAAGACATATAAACCCATGCCACTTTGATGATTAATTTGGAAGACCAGTAGTAGAAGCAACTCAGTTATTTTCTTGGTGGTTAAAAACTCCAGAAGTTTTTGAACTTATCTGCAACTTTTTTAATCAGTCAGTGTTCATAACACTTATATTTAGAGTCCATTTGCTAAACACAGCATTAAATGCAGGTATAGGCTGCAGACATAATTCTCACAATTCCCTCCTTTTAGGAGAGAATTTCAGGGAAGTTTCCCTATAGGCAAGCACAGAATAGGGCTTTGACGAATGAATAGTAGCTTTCCAGAATGATGAATGAAACAACATGCTGACAACCGGAAACAAACAGCAGGAGATGGCATGAGAAAGGTGGGCATAAATTGGACCCTCAAGGACCCGGGGTGCTGGCTGAAGTTCTTTGAGGGAGAACTGAATTCATCTCAACTTTCAAACATCAGCCCTAGGTCCTTGCAGACAACTCCTGACACCTGGCTAGTTCCAGCTTTGGCCCAGGTAATGTAAACTAGGTACAAATAATATGGGAGAAACTTAAGTATAGCTCCTTTTACAAGTAAGCCCCTGTTCTGGATGTTTTACATATGTCATCTCATTGAATTCTCACAACTGCCGTGTGAATAAATACGCTAGAATTACCCCCACTTTTGCAAGTGAAGAAACTGAAGGATAGAGGACTTGAAATTAATCACAGAGGAAACACATCTTTCCCAAGGCATTTTATGGACACCACACCAATTATATAGCTTGAGGTGACAGTTTACATCCTTCGGGAGAAAAAAACACTCAAGGCCAATTGGGGGGAGTATGCATATTGTGATTGTAATTATGTAAATAAACGCATAAAAGAAATACTGACGAAGAGATACCAAAGTGATAGGGTAGTGGTGCGGAACTTTTTCATCTTTTCATTGGTTACATTCAGTGCTGTGGTTATGTTACTTTTATAATAAAAGTCATGCATAAATAAATAATGAAAAGACTTTCACCTCCAGGCTCCAGAGATGCCAATAAATGATTGTGGGATGACACAGGCAGAAATGAGGGAAGCACCATATCTGAGCTTCAGGGCAGGCTGGAGAAGCGAGCAGAGAGGATACCGGTCTCATGTCGTGCAGGGACTCGAGTTGAGGGTGCTCAGATCAGACCTCAGTCTCTCACGTGCATGGTGAGGGGCTGGATCTGCATTTTCCCCAACACAGATCTTGTCTATAAGATGTTTCTTAAAGTAAATGGAGATATAGGACCCTAGAGAACATCGAATCACATAGTTAAGTTTTTCCCTCATTTTTTTCAGTCTTTCTGATAAAAAGGAGGGAGTCTCATTTTGATGGAGGTATATTTTCAACACCACTCTATCCCTTACTAGTTACCTTTATTTCCTTCCTTCAATGCTTCCTCTCTTCCTCCATCCTCCCTTCTTCCTTTCTTTCCTTCCTCTTTCTCTCTTTCCTTTCTTAAACAAACAACAACAACAAAAAAAAAAGAGGAAGCCCTGGGCTCAGAATGTTAGCCAGGAAACAGTATCTGGTTCTAATTTAGTCCCAGTCTTTTTGTTTATTTCATTGTACTTCTTTTTGTAGGTTCCTTCTAATTATTGCAGGTAGTAATATACTTTCTTTTTAAAAATAAATATGAAAATATCTTGTATGTGAAAAATTCAAGCTCAAGAGAAGAAGTGATTGATGGTACAGGTGGTGAGTAAATATGGAGAAATCATGACTGAAGCTTCAGAACCTTGCAGTATCTGCCATCTCTGGTCGTGTTCCGTTCTGAGACTCGGTGTTGGAGGAAGACCAAGAACCTCTGTCCTTCATCAGTCACTCATCCATGTTTGAATCTGCACGATGAAATTCAGGACAATCATCTTCTCCCTTTAGCTATTGCTTTCTTTCAGCAGCTGGCATCTGAAGGTTCAGTTGATGCTTTTGATGAGCAGCATCTGATGAGTTGATGTCACTCATGTTCCTCAGATTTTCAGTGAAGGGTGAGCACATGAACCCAGTGCAGCAGTGATGATAGCTCGATTGTAAAGGGCTTCCCTGGTAGCTCAGCGGTAAAGAATCCTCCTGCCAATGCAGGAGGCTTGGGTTCAATCTCTGGGTCAGGAATATCCCCTGGAGAAGAGAATGATAACCCACTCTTGTATTCTTGCCTGAAGAATCTCATGGACAGAGGAGCTTGGCAGGCTCCGGTCCACAAGGTCACAAAGAGTCAGACACGACTGAGTGACTAAACAACCACAACAGATTGTGAAATCGACTTATTTTCCTAAAAGCTTAGAATCTGGATACAAGGGGAAATGCTAGATGTTTCTACCCCTTACAGGTTCAGTAGTGAAGGGGAGGAATAAACGGAAATGAAACATTATTGAGCACTTACTGTGTACATTGAAACACTGGTGACTTTATCTTGCTGTGATCCTGAGGCTCATGGAGGTTAAGTAATTTACCGAGGGACACACAGCTATGACGCTGGGAATCAGGCTCTGACACCAAATCTCTGACTCCAAAGCTATTGCCCTTTCCATGAAGCAGCTCTTGGTCTTATCTGATGAAGCTTCTGATGCAATTTTTATATATTAAAAAGAAGGATTTACTTTCTATTTACTACTTTTTATACTGCTTCCTTCCTTCTGCTTCCTTCTGAAACCCCTCAGAGCCCCATATGTGTTTGCTTTGGGTCCTTAAACCTTTGCCTGGAATTCCTTCCCTGTTTCACTTTCCAAACCAAAGTCAACTGCCACCTCCTCCAGGAAGCCATTAGGAACAATTCCAGATCACATTGTTCTTTCCCCCTTTCGAGACTGCCTGTGCGAGACTAGAGACTTACCAGACTCATGAGGCTGTTTCTTGTCCAGCACGTGGGAGTTCAGATCCCGGCTTTGTAAGTTTGGGCAAGTCACTCACCCTTCCCGAGCCTTAGGTTGTTAATCTATAGAATGGGCTCCATAATCTAAAGGTAAACCTCATGGCCCATTCTCAGAACGTAACTGACATTAATCAGATAGTTGGTTCTTCTCTTTCTCCTGCCTGGTATCTTCCTATCCTGATACCTTTTATCCACTACTGCCAGGGTTCCTTCTAAGAATTTGATTGTTTTATTCCTCTTCAAAAATATTCAAAGACTGCCACTGTTTCCTAATGTAAAACATCACAATAGAAAGGAGGTGATATTCCAGACTTGCTTTCAAAAAGCTGTTTGTCCCAGGGACTTCCCTGGTGATCCAGTGGCTAAGACTCCACACTCTCAGTGGAGGGGGCGCAAGTTCAATCCCTGGCCAGGGAACTAGATCCCACATGCCGAAACTAAGAGCCAGTGCAGCCAAATAAATAAATAAATATTTAAGTCATTTGTCCCAAGGCAAGTGCCTTTTCTCTCTGAGATTTATATTCTCATCTATAAAACTAGGAAAGTGAGGTCTATTCTACAGGAGTTGAGTAAATGGACTGCCTATAAATGAATGCAAACATTGTTTTTGCTCCCCATAAAATACAGTGTCAGGTGTTATGATAAGCCCTGGCGATTCTAATACAAAAAAAATTGCTCAATTATTCTTTCATTCTAAATGTTCATTTTGTACGTGTACCTTTGCATGGCACTGTCCTAAGTGCTGGAGATCCGGCAGTGAATGAAAAACATACAGAATTTACATTTTTAGTGTGTCTATCTGTTTGAATTTCCTGTGGTAACCCACTCCAGTATTCTTGCCTGGGAAATCTCATGGACAGAAAGGAGTCTGGGGGCTATAATCCACAGGGTCACAAATGAGTTGAGCATGACTGAGCAATAAACAACAATCATTTATTTAGTCAAAAAAACAAAGAAATAGATCCTTATAAAACTATTCACTGTGCTGTTGGAAGTGGTGTAGTACAGAGGTTAAACTTGCTACTCTGAAATCAGAGCGATCTAGTTTCAAATCCCAGTTCTTCCATTTACAAACTGTGTGGCTTTAGATAAGTCTCTTGACATCTCTAAGCAGAAATAGGACCTGTGTCATGAGGTTGTTTTGGTGATAAGAGGAGACAGGGTATGCAAGTTGCCAACACTTTGTAGATGGTCCATGGATGTCTGTGTCCCTCCCAGTTCCTCATCAGAGTGGGACTGCCTTCCATCCACCTCCCCCCATAAGTCCCTGCACAGTGTCTTACGCATAGTAAGGGTTCAGTAAATGCCCATTGATTGACTACTAAAAAGTTATTATATAGGACGGCAGGTGCATTAACCAGCACTCAGGTCAGCATCTCCAATGTACTCAGATATGGGGTATTTGCCATTCTTCATGACTCAAGTATAGCTATTTCTTTCCCACTAATGCATGAAAAAAGTGAGGTGAGTTTACTTCCTGTCTCGGAAGAAATTTGGTGCTTTTGTAAGTGGTTGTGCAAAGAGGGATAAGTTCTAAGCAAATTAAAATGTCCTTGATCTGTTTGGATGCCCTTGACTGTATAAGGCTTGTGATAGTCCTGAGTAAAGTTAGTTCAGTTCCCTCTTCAGTTTCCACTTCTGTGAAACATGGAAATAATCCTTTTTCCTTCTACCACTCAGTGTTTTTCTAAAGACAGAGGGAGGTGATGGATAACAATAACTAAAATAACAAAATGAAATTTAAGATAATATCATTGCATAGCATCTTGGTAAAGCAATAAGAATGTTACATTGTACTTAGAAGCAGAAGATGTGAGTTCTGGCAGCTTTCCAGTTGTGACCTTGGGCGACTTATTTAACATCACTAAGTCTATTTGCTCATCTCTGAAATGGTTAGAATTATTATAGCAATTTCGTAGGGTTGTTGTAAGAGCTAAAGAAGTTAATAGATGGAAAATCCCTGATACAGTGCCTGGCATATAGTAGAGTCTTGTTCACTGATTCATTTATCTTTTCATTTGATCAACAAATATTTATGGAGAGCTTTCTGTGTGCCAGTGCCGTGTGCCAGGCACAACGGTAAATGCTTGGGGTACATCAGTGAAGAAAACCAACAGATGTCTCTGTGCTCTTGTGGCAAGGTGGGGGGCACTGGGGCACTATTGCCTGTCAAGGGCTGTGGCCTCCTATGATGCCCTGGCAAACAGGTAGGTATTTGATGCCTGTTTGGAGGCAAGTCTGCCTTACTTTCTGGGATCAGTACACAGAGGATGTGAGCCTAGTCAAAGAAGGAGATGCGTGTGTGTGCATGCTCAGTCGCGTCCAACTTTGTGACCCCATGGACTGTAGCCTGCCAGGCTCCTCTGCCCATGGAATTTTCCAGGCAAGAACACTGGAGTGAGTTGCCTTTTCCTCCTCCAGGGGAAATGCCAACATCCGCTGGATCATCAAAAAAGCAAGAGAGTTCCGGAAAAACATCTATTTCTGCTTTATTGATTATGCCAAAGCCTTTGACTGTGTGGATCACAATAAACTGTGGAAAATTCTGAAAGAGATGGGCATACCAGACTACCTGACCTGCCTCTTGAGAAACCGGTATGCAGGTCAGGAAGCAACAGTTAGAACTGGACGTGGACCAACAGACTGGTTCCAAATGGGAAAAGGAGTACGTCAAGGCTGTATATTGTCACCCTGCTTATTTAACTTATATGCAGAATACATCATGAGAAATGCTGGGCTGGATGAAGCACAAGCTGGAATCAAGATTGCCGGCAGAAATATCAATAACCTCAGATATGCAGATGACACCACCCTTATGGCAGAAAGTGAAGAAGAACTAAAGAGCCTCTTGATGAAAGTGAAAGAGGAGAGTGAAAAAGTTGGCTTAAAGCTCAACATTCAGAAAACTAAGATCATGGCATCCGGTCCCATCACTTCATGGCAAATAGATGAGGAAACAGTAGCTGACTTTATTTTTCTGGGCTCCAAAATCACTGCAGATGGTGATTGCAGCCATGAAATTAAAAGACGCTTACTCCTTGGAAGGAAAGTTATGACCAACCTAGATAGCATATTAAAAAGCAGAGACATTACTTTGCCAACAAAGGTCCATCTAGTCAAGGCTATGGTTTTTCCAGTGGTCATGTATGGATGTGAGAGTTGGACTATAAAGAAAGCTGAGCGCTGAAGAATTGATGCTTTTGAACTGTGGTGTTGGAGAAGACTCTTGGGAGTCCCTTGGACTGCAAGGAGATCCAACCAGTCCATCCTAAAGATGAGTGCTGGGTGTTCGTTGGAAGGACTGATGTTGAAGCTGAAACTCCAATCCTTTGGCCACCTCATGCGAAGGGTTGACTCACTGGAAATGACCCTGATGCTGGTAAAGATTGAGGGCAGGAGGAGAAGGGGACGACAGAGGATGAGATGGTTGGATGACATCACCGACTCGATGGACATGGGTTTGGGTGGACTCCAGGAGTTGGTGATGGACAGGGAGGCCTGGTGTGCTGCAGTCCATGGGGTCACAAAGAGTCGGACACGACTGAGTGACTGAACTGAACTGAACTGAACCTCCAGGGGATCTTCCTGACCCAGGATTTAAACCTGAGTCTCCTGCATCTCCTGCATTGGCAAGCCAATTCTTTACCACTGGCACCGCCCAGGAAGCCCCCAGAAGAGGACGAAGATCGGAATGAAAAAGGATGGGATACTGGTTTCCTTCTCTCAGTCTGTGTGTCTACATTAAGACAGTCTTCCTGGGTGTTTCCCAGCCCACCTGGATTTGGTGCCTTAGACTCAAGCTGAAAAATTTCCTTTAGACTTGTCATTTCCAGGGTGATAAAACAAGTGAGAGAATCGGTATTTAAATGCCGGTCTGAGAGACTCAAAGGCCATGATTTGAAAGGAAATGGAAGGTGAGAAAGCTGGCATCTATTTGATGACCTACTTTGTGTCAAAGGTTATTCTTTGTCTTATGATATTGGACCTTTAAATATTCACAACACCTCAGGTGTTATCTTCTCAACCTAGAAAGTGAAGCTCAGAATGTTTACACGACTTGGCTCAGATCGCTCATCGATTACAGTGTGGAGCTAAGATTCAAATTCATGAACTGCCATCTTATCTTTAACAGAGAGTTTCCTATAATCAGTTATAACTGGTATAACAGCCACGTATAGGGTCCAGGGCAGTCATTTGAGCCTGTCTTAAATGTCACATTTCACTGGAAGCCATTGTAAGGGTCACCCATGGCTCTGGCAAATCGCAGCCCTGGGCATGGTCCTCCCGGTTTTGCAATCTGTCAGTTTCATGCTAATATCCAAGGCTTCCTGGAGAACTAACAATCTCCCTCCAGCCTCCTCCTTTCTGAAATGACATTTGAGTCTCATTTCGTCATCCCCGACAGCATCAGCTTCCTAAATCAGTGGCTTTCATGAAATGTGCTTTAATACTCCAACCAATAACCTTAGAGGTACTTACAGAGGTGTTAAATTCCCTCAGTCTCTCACAAGGCTCTTTATTTATTCATGGGTTAGAGTGTCGTTGATTATATCTTCTTGGATTTAGCAACTTGCCAAGAGAGGGTGTCTTTGTGGGAGTTATCAGTCGACGGAATCAAACGAAGTGTCAGGGAGGGTTGGACCGGGGCAGCCTTCTGTGTTCACGCTGCCAGGTGGCTGGACCATCCTCCTCCTGAACCAAGCCCCTCCCTACTGGGTGATGCCCTTGCCTGTTGCCTAGTCCAGGCTCTGGAAGATGATGCTGTGTACCGTGTACATGCCCAGAGCTGGGGCCAGGCAGACCCTGAGTCAGAATCCTGCTCTAAGGATAGAATCTTGGGCCATATTTCAAGTAAATATTCCTAACTTTCCTCAGCTGCAAATAGAGTTGAAAATACTAATTCCTGTCTTCTAAAGGTTGGTGTGAATGTCTGCTGAGATCATGTCTGCTTGGCGCTAAGCACATAGTGAGTCCTCGGTAGAGGTTAGTTATGCCATTGTCATCATCATCACTAGCATCCGCTCCCCATTGCATCATCTGGTTGAATGTAATTTGTAGAGTTACTGTCAGTGTATTATTATATACTATGTTATATTATATATGTACTTTGCCATTGTTGTGTGACTAATTACCACAAACTTAGTGGCTTAAATGAGACACATTTATTAGTTCACAGGTCTCTGCTTAGAGCATCACAGGGCTGAAATCCAGGGGCTGATCAGCTGCATCCTCACCTGGGTCTTGGGCTCCTCTTCTGAGGCCATTTCAATTTGCTGGCAGATTTCAGCTCCTATTTCAGTCCTACAGATTTCAGCTGTAGGACTGAGGTCCCTGTTGCCTTGCTGGCTGGTGGCCAGGGGCCATTCTCAGCTTTCAGGGACCACCCACATTCCTTGCCATGTGCCCCTCTTCATCTTCAAAGCCAGCAAGGGAGAATCTCACTTGTGCCGAATCCTTTGCAGGCTTCAAATCTCCCACTTCCTCTGACCTCTGTCCCCAGATTTAAAGGTAATCAGGAGGTCAGGTCCACGCAGATAATCTGCCTTTCTTAAAATCGAGTGTGCCATATAAGATAACCCAAGCCATCACATTCACAGTCCCTAAGACGAAGCCAGGGCCAGGGAATCGTGGGGTCACCTTGATTCTGTGTGCCAGCACAGTTTATACAGGGGTGTTGTGAACAGACTTCCTCTCATGCTGCTTAGTACTGAACAGGTGCTTATTTTCTTGTTTTCATTTTCAGTGTTAATCTTGTTCTCAATCAGGCTTCTGTTTTCTCAGTATCAACTCTGCTTTCTCACTCTTTTAAGTTACAAGAAAAGGCACTTGAATCTCTGCAAACATCAAAGATTTATCGGTTCTTTTGTATGTTTGGATTGAATAACCCGATGGAGGTCGTGGTTAAGCCGGAACCATTTGGGAAACAGTGGTCCCATTGGAAAGATTTTCAAAATGTTCACCTCAGGCAGAATCAAATATTTTTCCAGATGAAAATAGTTTGCCCTTTGCAATTGTGATTCTGAAACTGGGCTCAGAAAACTCTTCCCAGTAGGAATGGAGGTAAAGAGCTGGAGATAAATCTACATTCTTTCTAGTTTGGCCACGTTAGTGTTGGTGCATGGTGCATGGTGAAGAATTGGGCTTTTCTGATGGATTCATCCAGAGAAGAATCTCATTCGTGCACTGTTTCCCATCAGACCTTGTGCTGGACCACAGGGGTACAGCTGTGAGGAGCCCAGAATGGACCTCACTCTGAAGAGCAGCTGCCAAGAGGAGAGGCTGACAATGGCACGTAGACCCATATATCAGATGATTTCAGACAGGGGTAAATGCCATCAGGAAACGAACAGGGTGCGAACTTGAATAGAATTTGTATCCTACTGTTGTGTGAAAAATTGAATAAATTCTAATTATGTTGAATTGGTTCATGGTGTTTTTCAGGTCTCCTATATCCTTTTGCTTTTCTGTATTCATTCTATTAAGTTTTCAGAGTTTGGCATTGAAACTCCAACTAAAGATCTTAATTTATCTACTTAAGAAATAATTGTAATATATCATGGAACTATATGTAACTTTGTTCTGTATTTTCCAAGTCTCCTGTAAATGTGTTATCATGCCTTCATAATTTAAAAAAAAAATAAAAAAGAAAAGAAAAAGAAATGGACAGGGTGGTGTGTTTGGAAGTGGCTTAGCAAGGTGCTAACTATTTGAGTTGGGGGCACAAGGAGGCCAGTGTGAGGAATGGCATTTTGGCTGAGATCCGAGTGATGTCCAGGAGCCAGCACACAGAGCCCAGCAGAGCCTTCCAGGCAGGTGTAGGGAACATGCAAACATCCTGAACCCGGATGAAGACAGTGTTCAGGGAGTGAGTAGTAGAGTAAGTGAAGGGCAGCAGGCTGGTCAGGGTGCTGGACGACTGGGCTGAGCCCCATCACTTAGGGCTTCACAGGACATCCAGGCGCTGCCTGTTTCTCCAGGGCAGTGTGATGGGCAGACGCTGGAGGGTTAAGGAGGAGAGTGGGGTCTGACTTACTTTTCCTCTTTTTTAGCATGTTGTTTTGCTGGCTCTCCAGCATCCTTACTTATTTGTTTTTTAGATACAGTTTGCATACCACAACTGTTCCATACTCCCCAGGTGGCACTAGTGGTCACCGGCCAATGCAGGGGACACAAGAGACGCAGGTTCGATCCTGGGTCGGGGAGATCCCCTGGAGAAGGGCTGACAACCCACTCAAGGATCCTTGCCTGGAGAATCCCATGAACAGAGGAGCCTGGCGGGCTACAGTCCATGCGATCACAAAGAGTCAGACACAGCTGTAGCGACTGAGCACACACGCACCCCAGCGTTTACCTTTTTAAGGTGCACAATTGAACAATCTGTAGTATTTTCACAAGAGTGTGTGACCATCACTGCTTGGCCTGTTTACTTTCTTAAATGATAGCTCTGGCCATTGTGTGGATGGTATGGAATGAGGTGAGGAAGCTCCTTTGGCAAAACCGGGTGGTGGCTGGACCAGGACAGCAGTGGTGATGGAGGAACACAGACGTTTCTGAGGCTTCCAGTTTTCCAAATTGGACAACCTGGCTTTGGATCTGCCCCTTTCCACTTACCCTCACCGTGGACAAATCACTTAATGGAGCTGAGCCTCAGCTTCCCAATCTGAAAAATGGGAACATGAATAACCACCTCATGTGTTTACTCTGAAAACCAAAGAAGATAAAATACATACATGTCCAAGCACAGCGCCCAGGAAATGGTGTGTTCTGTAAGTGTCAGTTTTCTTTTGTTTTGAGATCTCTCTGTCCCACCCTCAGAGGGCAGCCCCACTTGAAGGGCAGGTCTCAAGAACCCTGTTCAGGCATTCCCTGTCATTACACAGAGCTAATTTCCTAAGCCTGGAATGGGAGAACTTCTGGGGTTTCATTCACCAAGGGAAAACCATTTTTCATAGAGAATTGTCACTGTTCTGACTCCTTTGCCACCAAGCTGTGTGGTCTTGGACAAGTCACAGCTCTTCTGAGACTGTTTTCACATTTACAAAAGGAAGTCTCTGTCAGCTGTGTATGTGTATTCAGTTGTGTATGCCTGGGGGGAAAACTAAAGGTGACAGTCCTTACTTATAAGGTGACCACATGGCCTGGTTTGTCCAGGTCTGCTCCAGTTTTCTCTTGCTGTCCCAGCATAATTATTAATAGCTCTGTCTTTCACTGTCAGAAGTGGGCGGGTTTGGACAATAAACTATTTGGTCAATCAGTTCATCCACATCATCACTTTTCCCGCAGGTCAAGTTAGACCTTTTCCTTTATTGCTTCAGCTGAAATATTGGAACTGCCAGCTTCTGACAATTTAAGAGCAATTTTGGAGGTCTTCCGGGTGTTTTTTAATTATTAAAAGAATATTTGCTTCTCTGCCTTTAAAATCTAGTCAGCATAAGATGTGATTCCATTGTCTATGTATAACTATCTAACTTATGTTATATATCTGTATTACATTTCTATACATTATTAATAATAGCAAACTTTTCTCTGTGTCCTCAGGCTGAAGCTAAAGGAAATGGGTATAGGGGGTGGGGAGCAGGGTAAATTGGTATCTCTCTTAAGCAGTGAGTAAGGGTGATGTCTTCATGTGTGAGATGATTGGGAGGAAACACGATGGAGGTCTCTGCTTTTTTTTCCTATCAGAAGTCTAAATGGGGAGGGACTTCCCTGGCCATCCAGTAGGTTAAGACTGTGTTTCCACTGCATTGGGTATGGACTTGATCCCTGGCCAGGGAACTAAGATCCCACATCCTTCATGGTGTGGCCAAAATATGAAAATAATTAATTTTATAAACATCTCCAGTTGACTTTTTAAAAAAAGTCTAAGGGCGGAAACCAAAATTCCATTGATGTTTTTAGAGTAGGGTGTCCAGGTGATTTATTAGTTCAGGTTTGACATTTATAGGGCTTCCCTGGTGGCTCAGATGGTAGTGAATCTGCCTGCAATGCAGGAGAGCTGGTTTTGATCCGTGAGTTGGGAAGATCCCTGGAGAAGGGAATGGCTACCCACTTCAGTATTCTTGCCTGGAGAATCCCATGGACAGAGCAGCCTGCCTAGCTATAGTCCATGGGGTGACAAAGAGTGGTACAAGACTAAACCACTGACACTTTCACTTGTTTGATGCCGATGCTCAGAGATAACCCAAAATGTATCCTAGATGCTCTGGGCTAGCTCACACGCCCTAGCAGAATATTGAGGTTGACCTGGCAACTCTCAGATAAACCTAAGATTTAGTGTTTTCCATGCCAGCATCTGAGTAGAAATAACTTATGAAATGGACTTGTGGAATCCGGATTAAATAGCAAGGGAAAATGAAAACAGGAAAGAAGATTTGCTTCTGAGCACATTCAAACCCAGTCATGGAATATGCTTCTGGTTGCTATTTGGCGGAAACTGATTCTGAAAACATGAGTGGTTTTTTTTTTTTTTATGTAATTTTGCTTCTCTTTAAAAAAATTTTTTTAATAATTTTATTTCTTTGTATTTGGCAGTGCTGGGTCTGCCTTGCTGTTCAGGCTTTGGTCTAGTTGCGATGAGCGGAGGCTACCCTAGTTGCAGCGTGTGGGCTTCTCATTGCTGTGGCTTCTCTTATTGCAGCCGTGGCTTCTCTTGTTGCAGCTGTGGCTTCTCTTGTTGCAGTCGTGGGTCCTGGGCGGGCTCTAGGCACAGGCTCAGAAGTTGTGGTGCGGGGGGTTAGTTCTTCCCTGACAGGGATCGAACCCAGGTCTCCTGCGCTGGCAGGCAGATTCCTTACCACTGAGCCGCCTGCGCAGTCCCTGCTTCTCACTGTTGGACAGACTACTGTTTCCTCAGCTGGTGCTGTGACTGTGTTCCCACCTGGGTATGGGTAGTATCAATTGGGAACACTCCGGGTCATCGGTAAAATTGGCTTAGAGGAGGAGATTTTATTTTTCTCACCTAAAAAGATACATGAGGCAAACAGCTGCTGACATTTGTTCAACAGCTTAGCAATGGCAGAACCAGTGTCTGAATGATTGTCTTGGCTTTTACCTCATGTTGGTTATGAAATCGTCCTAAAACACGGCGCATACAAGTGTTAAACCCTTGTTACGGGACAGAAGGAAGATACAGAAAGCCTTTCATAAGGAAAAGCCAAAAGCCTTCCTGCCTCATCTCATTGGCCACAACTATGTCACATGACCACCCAATCTACAGGGATGCTGTAGAATTAATAGAATTAATGTTTGAGGCTGTTCTTAATGGAATTGGGTGTCCATTAGTAATGAAGAGAAGAGAATAAAGGCTAGTAGTTGACTCAGAACATCTGCTACAAGGGTACATTGTCATGATGATATTGTTACTTGTTGTTCAGTTGCTGAGTTGTGTCTGACTCTTCGTCACTCCATGGACTGCAGCACACCAGGCTTCCTTGTCCTTCACCATCTCCCAGAGTTTGCTCAAACTCACATCCATCACATCAGTGATGCCATCCAAACATCTCATCTCCTGTTGCTGCCTTCTCTTCCTGCCCTCAATCTTTCCAAGCATCGGAGTCTTTTCCAATGAGCTTTTCGCATCTGGTGGCCAAAGTATTATTACTTAAGGACTGTATTTTAGAAGCTGGGGATGTAAACATGTTCTGACCAAGTGCTTGCTCAAGTCAAAATAGTAGTCAATGCTCTTAAAGAGTTTAAAATTAAGTTCTTAGTTCTTATTGTGTCCATATGACCTAGCCCAGTTCTAGAAGCATAGTAGACCCTGAAGACGTGTGATGCAGAGTTTATTTGTGGGACAGTTAGCAATGAAAGCATGGAACTATTGACTGTTGAGTCTGTGGTGCATAGGACAGCATCCCCTGGGGGCTTGTCAGAAATTCGGTCTCTCAGGCTCCACCCCAGACCCACAGAATTAGAATGTGCCATTTAACAAAATCCCCAGGGATTCCTGTGCTCATTAACTACTGAGATGCTCTGGGGTTACAGTAATACTCCAAGTATTGATAGCTTGATCACATTTGCGGAAACAGGAATACAGATGGACAACTGCACAGGTAGGTTTTCCTGTGTTTCAGGGAGGCAGCAGTCACCAACTTTTTTGGCATCAGGGACCATTTTCTCAGAAGACAATTTTTCCATGGACCAAGGAGGGGTCAGGGATGGTTTCTGGATGATTCAAGCGCATTACATTTATTGTGCACTTTATTGCTATTCTAATGACTCCACTGATCTGACAGGAAGTACCAGTTCAAGGCCCGGAGTTTGGGAACCCCTTCAGGGAGGAATGTGTATGTGCCAAGAATTCATTTGTCTATGCTTTAGACCCATACCTTTCCACATCCTGGTTTGAAGACCTTCACTGACTTCCTAGTGTCTGAAACTTTGTCTCTTCTGCTGGAAATTATTGGAATGGTCATTATTTCCCACAAGGAGGTTGTAAGGGATGGGACATCCAAAGTGTTGAGCACCGTGTTCTATATGTTATGGGAGCCCAGCCAATGCAAATTTCCTTTTGAAAAATGTTCAAAGTTAGAACTGTCATGCGACCCTCAGGATCACTGCGGCTGAGTACTGAGGGGAGGACCTGAGGACCACTGTGGCTTCAAACCATCAGGCAGAGTGTGATGGAACAATGGAAGGTGCCCAGGAATATGGGAGAGAGTCGGAGAGGACATCACACGTCAAAGGAAAGGTTTAAACGCATCTGCAGAGGGACCCAGCGGTCTAAGTGCACTAGTTTCCCAGGGCAGCCATAGCAAAGCACCATGAACTTTATGGAGAGCAGCACATATCCACTCCCTCACAGGTCTGGAGACCAAAGGTCCAAAGTCCAGGTCTCGGCAGTGTCATGCTTTCTTGGAAGGCTCGAAGGAGGAAACTGCCTTGCTGCTTCCAGCTCCTGGGGTTTCCTGGCCATTCCTGGAGTTCCTCCCATGGCTTGTAGATTCGTCACCCTGGTGCCCCGGCCATCTGCTCCCTGCATGTCTTCACCTCTTCTTTCTTCTGGGCACGTCTGTCTCTGTGTCCAGATTCTCCCTTTTTATAATGAAACCAGTCCTATTGGATTAGGGCCCACTCTAATGACTTCATTTTAACTTTATCTCCAGGAAGACCCCATTTCCAGATAAGGTCACATATCGGGGTAGTGGGGATTGGGACCCCAACATATCTTTTATTGTTGTTGTTCAGTCGCTAAGTCACGTCTGACTCTCCACAACCACGTGGACTGCAGCACGCCAGGATTCCCTGTCCTTCACTGTCTCCTGGAGTTTGCTCAAATTCACGTTCATCTTTTAATGGGGGACAAAATTGAACCCATAATACTAAACAAGGATTCTTGGTGAGAAGTGGATGCAATTCTAGAGGGGATAAGGGTGCTTGATGCTGTACAACCTCATATTGTCTATAGGACCACAGCATAATATTAAAAAAGAACATGAAGGGGATTTCCCTGACAATCTGCTGGTTAAGACTCCATGCTTCCAATGCAGGGAGTGAGATTGATCCCCAGTGGGGGAACTAAGATCCCATATGCTACATGGCACACCCCACTTAAACATTTATAAGAGTATCAATAAATAATCAAAGAAAACTAGATTTGAAAACCGCCAGTAAAATGTAGTGCTTTTTTTTGTACCAGAGACCAGCGAGGCTGTGATTTTTAGGAATCGTGTCTTCCCATTGCTTTGGTGCCCGGTGTGCATACCTGTGCGCTCAGTCGTGTCCGACTCCTTGCGACCCCCTGGACTGTGGGCTCCTCTGTCCATGGGATTTCCCAGGCAAGAATACTGGAGTGGGTGGCCGTTTCCTCCTCCAGGGGACCTTTCCCACCCAGGGATGGAACCTGTGTCTCTTGCATCGCCTACGTTGGCAGGCAGCTTCTTTACCACTGCGCCACCCGGGGAGCCCCGGGTGCCTGAGGCTTGAGATGAATTCTCATCTCTGCTTTCAAAATAAAGTCCGAGGGGCCTCCCTGAGTGAGTGGCAGGAAGACGTGTTGTAAGAAGATCTCCTGTGACTTGATATGGAGAGATTGGAGGGTTGTTGTGTTTTGCTTGTCTCTGTGTGTGTGTGTGTCTCTGTTCTGACTGTGGTGGCAGCAGCAGCTGTATCTTTCTCAGCGGTGACAGGCTGAGAAATTGGAAGAGGAATTTCGGCTGAGCGCGTGGGTGTGATTTCTCTTTTCTCTGGGGGGCGGGGGGTGCTTCATCCTGGAAGGTATGGAGCTGTTTTTATCCTGGCCTGGGAAATTGAAGAAGCAACTGCCAGTGTGCAAATGAGTGCTTTGCAGCAGCCTCCAGGGGTCCTTCCTGCTGGGAGCCCTGGGGAGGTGCCAATTTGAGTACTGATTGGATCCCCTGCCCCCGAGGGAGGCGGCCTTGGGGGGAAGTGGGGAGGGGCCTTTGGTCCTGTCACCTGTAAACAGGTGAGACAGATCCATCATGGCCCTGAGGCAGAGAAACAAACAAGTTTGTTGTTGACAAACTTGGCTTCCCAGGTGGAAAGTGAGTGATCAGACCCCATCCTGCCCTTCCCAGAGCCTGCAGCTCTTCTGCATTGGAGTGTTCTGTGAAAGATGCCAATTATGTGCATTGGGATATTTACCAGCGCCCTCCCTGGAAGTCTCCTTGTGGGAGATGGTGGCATATCCTTAGCCTTATTGCAGTCAGCCTAAGGCTTCTGTCTACCCTGCCATGTTTTGTCCTGAGGCAATGCCGTATTTCCTTCCTTATGCAATATATTTAGTGACAAGAACATGCCTCTTGGAAGGTCTAGGTGTGTCCCACCCCCCATCACCACCCTCTGCTCTTCCTGAATGCTGCTTCCAGTCCTGTTCATTCCCATGACTGAACTGACCTCCGGCTAGCTCTCGACTTTCAAATTTCTAGCTCCAAACCAGATTCCTTTGGAAATTCCAGCATGTGTTTGCCGACTAACCCACACCCCTGGAAGCTGCCTCACAGGCACCCCCGGCACAGTCTTCAAAATTAGTCTCATTATCTTTGTTCCAAAGTTGCTTCTGTCCCAAAACCCTGCAGTAAAAAGCACTGCCATCTTATCCATGCTGTCCTCCACACCCTGTGGCCTCTGTGGCTCCATGCTGTTTACTGAAGTTGTGAAGTCCTGTTAGCTTTAAGTCTTCGATGTATTTTGAGTTGGCCTCTTCTTCCTGCCATTGCTGCTGGCTTGGTTGAGTCCTTCATCAGTATTCTCCTGGGAAAATCTGGACCAGCAGCACCATTCACGCTGTTCTTCACCCCACATTGAGAAAGATCTTTATGAAACAGGAATGTAATCATAATTGCATGTAAAATGCTTCATCAGGGAGGAGAAACTTTTCCCATATCCTCTCAGTTTCTGTACTTAGGACCTGCAAATTAAACTGACAGATGACAGATTAGCAGGAAAAAAGGCAAACTTCATTAACATAAGATCACAGGAGCTTGCAGAAGATGTGGCTCAAAGAAGTGATTAAAATGGAGGACTTATACACCAAGTTAAAAGGAAAAGGATAAGGGGAGAAAATGGGTTTCCCTAGTAGCTCAGATGGTAAAGAATCCGTCTGCAATGCAGGAGACCCAGGTTCAATCCCTGGGTCAGGAAGATCCCCTGGAGAAGGTAATGGCTACCCACTCCTGTATTCTTGCCTGGAGAATTCCATAGACAGACCATGGGGTTGCAAAGAGTCGGACATGACTGAGCGACTAACACATTACACAAAGGGAAGAAAGGATGCTTACTCTAAAAAGTGTGACTTTGGAGAAAGAAGAATGGGTCTTAGGAGAATAGATGGGAGTTGTGATAGTTTTGTTGTTGTTGTTGGGAGTTGTGATAGTTCTGTGACAATGTTTGTTTATGCAGTTTCTCATCCCAATACTGATTTCTAGTCTCTAGGAATCAATCTTCCCCCAGTATAGGAAACCTCCTTTGAAAAGGGGAACTTAGGGCAGCTGTATTCTCTTGGAAGACTCTGCTTTTAGGTAGATGAGGGTGGGGAGTTCAGACAAAGCCCTTTTCTGCATCTTTTGATTCTCAAATGTCTTCAGCCTAAAATAATTTTGAATGCCTCCGTGGTACATTCTGGGCACTTTCATTGTCAATGGCTCTCTATTATCTGCAAGATAAATGCTCAGCTCCCTAACAGGATGTATCAAGCTGGCTAGGATTTGACCTCCATTCCTGTGGTTTCATTTCACAGAATTCCTTTCCTGACTTCTCTGCCTGCCTCTCTTTCTTTCAAGAATCAGCTGAGGGTTATCTGTGGAAAGACCCTTCCAGACCTTCTCAGGCTGGGGTAGGTACCTCCCCCGAGCTGTACCCTAAGGTTCTCTCATCCTCAACTTTGACCACAGTGGGCCAAAAATATGTTTTCTTGTCTCTTTTTCAGATAACAATAAAAATAAGAGCTACACTTTTTGCGTGTTCACTACGTCTATACATTTTTTTTTAGTGTTTCCATAAAGTAATTAATTTAAAATTCACAACAGCTCTCTGACACAGGTACTAGGTTGTGAGCTTCTTGAAAGAAAGGACTGTTGCTTTTGCAATTATGTATCCTCTGTGACCAGTTGTATACCAGACACATAATAGGTGCTCAGTAAACATTTTCTTTAGTAAATGAGTGAACAGATGGGTGGATAAGTGAATTATTCTGTGTTACATGGTGTCTTTTTGTCCATATTCTTTAATAAAACTCATCATTTGTCACTCTGAGGCCTGAGTAGTTTGAGCTCTTGAGGAAAAAGCCCACTAGGTTAGAAATCACGTGAACTTGATTTGTGTAAATCAAATCAGTTTCCCCAGAGGCAAAACTGCCTGGATTTTAACTAAACGTATGACAACTTAATGGAAGCTCCCTCTGACTAATTGCCATAGCTTTGATTTTTTTCAACACTATTTTATTCCAGTGGAGATTTCATCAAAATTAGCTTACTCACTGTTGGAGGAACTAAACAGAGTCTTATTAGGTTTAGTACTTTTGTTGTTGTTTTTGTTAACTTCTGTGTGAACTCAGTCCTGCTTCCTAATTTCTCACCTTCTCCAACTCTGAGCAATGTCTACAGTTTATGAGACAAGGAAGCCTGATAGACCGAGGGTGATGGGAGGTGCGTCTGTAGTCTTCTTACGGGCAAATGAATAAACTGGAATGCCCGTGTAATCTGCTATCCATAATATAGAGTCTCCCACAAAACCATGGATAATGGGGGTTGGGAGGAGAGGAATTCCCCTCTATTATCATGGAAGGCCAAAGTTTCAAAACCTTTTGTAAATGAAGGTTTGTAGAAAGTCAGTGATTTTGATCACTCCGAGCGTGTTGCCAAATGTGGACCCAGAATTATATCCTCCTTATGGAGTTCACTTTCACTGACTTGATCTTGTCCAGATCGACAGTGAAATCTGTTTTCCTCTGTTTGGTCATAGACTCAGCTCCAGGAGAGCATTCATACTTGATACCCCTCTGTATTTCTCAGGTGATCTCTCACCAGCCTCAGCCGACGTCTGTAGACCTTTCTGCAAAATGGTACTGTCTGCAATAGCTACCACTATCGTTAACTTTTAAGAACACCATGCCTAAGTGTGTAAAATTGCAGCATTCTGGCTCTGTGCTTCTTGGAAGTTACTCTAATTTGGGCCTTGACCACTTGTCAATTTACTACTCTAATATTGATTTATTTGTTCTTGGCTGCACTGGGTCTTCCTTGCTGCACGCAAGCTACTCTCTAGTTATGCAGGCTTCTCATTGTGATGTTTCTCTTGTTGGGGAGCATGGGCTTTAGGGTCTGCAGGCTCACTGGTTGTTGCACACAGGCTTATTGCTCTGTGGCATGTGGGATCTTCTCAGACCGGGGATGGAACCCGTGTTCCCTGCATTGGCAGGTGGATTCTGAACCACTGGACCACCAGGGAAGATTCTAGTTTAATATTACCACTAAGCCATGATTTCCTAACCTGCCTCTGCACTTGTAGACACACCCATACACATTCTTGTCCACCAGCAATGGATGAAAACACCCCATAGTATGGTATTTAACTCACCACTGCATTCTTAAGAAATCCTCTATGACTACGTCTAGCATAGGAAAGCAGACTCTTAGTGTAGGAAGAAGCCTCAACATCAGTTGTTCTAGGCCCCCACGTGCCAGCTGAATCTCCTTGCTGATGATGTCCGTGGAGGGGAACACCTTACTTCCAAGGCAGCCAATGCTCCCTGAGGTCAGCTCCAGCTCTAAATTCCTGGTTTCATGCAGATCCCTTCAGCTCTTCGCCTGTACTTAGGCTCATAACTAGTGGCCTGCTGGTAAATATTTCATAGGTTCTCTTAAAGAAAAACACTGGTTTGTAGCATTTGCCTTTTTTGATGGTATTGATACTCCCACTGTGGCCAGGTTCAGGCAACCAATGTAAAGTATCTGAAATTAGAGTTGAGAAGTGAAGTGAAAGTCATTCAGTTGTGTTCAGCTCTTGGCAACCCCACGGACTGTAGCCCACCAGGCTCCTCTGTTCACGGAATCCTCCAGGCAAGAATACTGCAGGCAAGAATGGGTAGTCATTCTCTTCTCCAGGGAGTCTTCCCAATCTAAGGATCACACCCAAATCTCCTGCATTTCTTTACCACTAAGCCACCAGGGGAGTTGGGAAGGAGTGCGCATAATTGGCTCTTGCAAAGCAGTGTGAAGAGGTCCCAGGACAACGCTGCTATCCAGTTGGCATCACATATAAGCAGAGTAAATATCTGCCATAGCATCCCAGGTCTCCGATGTGAAACCCATGCATTCACCCTCCCTGTCTTCTCTGTATCCTAAATTGCACCCGATCCTACTTGCTCCTGATGAGTTTTTAGCAGCACTTAAGGCTCTGAATTGCCTTCCCAGCCACCAGTTCCCTTTTGTTCCCAGAATATGAGTCCAGTGATCTTTCTAGACTGACCACCTGACTTTGTCGGGCATGTTTCCATTCTGGCTCCAGTTCATGGAGGGACTCAGCACTAGTTACTTCTATCTTTATCTCATTCCATTAGAGATGTGAAGATATTTTAAAAGTTCTTTTCATTTGGACACAATATTCCTGACTGTGACTTCTACCAACAGAGTGTATTTATTTTTTCCTCCTGGGCACTCACACAGAACAAGCCCTGCTGCGGCTCATCGCTTCCTGATTTGCAGACGGGACAACCTGGAGGATCTATTCTGCCTTAACTTTAGCATGCATACTTTATTAATGCAGCCTCCTCTTTTCAATTGTAAGCCCAGAGAGGACCCATGTCCACTCTGTTTATCATCATATTAGTGCCTGGCATAATGCTAGAAATATTGTAGATACTCAATAATGAGAACTGCCTGTTCCTTCAGGCCTTCATTCATTCATTCATTCTTGCAGTTGATGGAATTACCATTATGCACAGTAGGTGACCATAAGCAGAATGGAAAGTTAAGACAGAGCATTGCTGAAAACTCAAAAAATATCTGCATCCACTTGATATCGACATGTACACACTGCTGTATTTAAAATGGACAACCAACAAGGACACCTTGTACAATGCATGGGACTCTGCTCAGTGTTATGTGGCAGCCTGGATGGGAGGGGGGTTTGAGGGAGACTGAATACATGTGGACGTATGGCTCAGTCCCTTTGCTGTCCACCTGAGGCTACCACAACATTGTTAATCAGCTATACCCCAATACAAAAATACAGCTATACCCCAATACAAAATTAAAAATTTTTTTTGTTTTTGTTTTAGAAAAAAGTATCTGACTCAAGGTATTTGAGTGGTGCATGGACCAGGAAATGGCTCATTTTTCAGCTACTTAGAGAAAGGATTGTTCTGTTCCCTTTGGATCAATTAGCCATAATGAATCTAATTTTAACACTTTCAGAGCTAGAGAAAATGGCAAAATGAGAAGTTTTACCTTGAGTTTGGTTCTTGAGGGTACGTCATGTTCCTGCTAATTGACAAACTGGTGCATCGGACTCCATTAATTGAGACCGATTAGTTGGTGGTTGGGGCACAGGTGACAATCAGAGAGCAACAAGGAAGAATGCTCTTCAGACAGATGTATCCTCCCTCATGTTCAAGGGCAACCAGACTCTCAGAGTCTCCACCACCCAAAGGGAGGCCCAACAGCCACCAGCCTGAGCCTGGGCTAATCAGTCCATCAGATTATATTTTAAAAGGCAGTTAATCCTGTTTATATATGTGTGTGTCTGAAATTTAATTATAGGCCATCTCCATGACTTTCTGGAAGGGTACAAGTGTAAATTTTGAGTCTATAAGTTAAATCTTTTAGAAAATGAAATATTATTCTGGAGCTCAGATTTGTTATTAGATTTTAATAATTTATTTTGTATGTGTGTGTTTACCAGACATGTATTCAAGGCTTGCTGTATGCCAGGCATTGTGCTCAATACTAAGGTGTCAAAAGTAAATAAGTTTCCTGCCCTCTGTAATTAGCCTCTCAAGCATATACTGACTACATCCACACCTCCCAGGCCTTATTAAAATTTCAGATTAACCCAGTCACATTCCACACATACTAATACCAGAACCTATTTGAGGAGTCCCAAAATATGCATTTTAAAATATGTTCTACAGGTCATTCTCATGCATTCTAAAGTTTGATGTCATTCATTACAGTAAATGAGGGCTGGTGGTTCAGAAGGTAAAGAATCTGCCTGAAATGCAGGAGACCAGGGTTTGATCCCTGGGTCGGGAAGAGCCCCTGGAGACAGGAATGGCTAGCCACTCCAGTATTCTTGCCTGGGAAATCCCATGGACAGAGCGGCCTGGTGGGCTACAGTCCATGGGGTCCCAAAGAGTCAAACACTGAGACTGAGCCATGTCTGTAAACACGATGGTAATAGCTCACGTTTATGCTTTTTTGTTTTTTTTTAATGATTGCAGTATCTTGGGATTCCTACAGTAAAACTCCAACACCTTAATTTTAAGTAACAGAAGAGAGAGCGCATCTGGCCAAGGTGCTGAACTCCTCTCCCACCAGCTCTGTTTGCTGCCCCGGCTGTAAGGGCTCCTACACGTTCTTCTACTTTGTACTTGTCTCTGTGAAAGGGCTTCTCACGTGAGATTATGTAGTCGCCTGCCTCCCTGCTGGACAACGAATAGCATCCTGTTTCTGAAATCTGAATCCCCAGGCCTCCCACATTGTTTGGTTCTTCAGTTCAGTTTAGGCCCTCAATTGTGTCCGACTCTTTGCGACCCCATAGACTGCAGCACGCTAGGCCTCCCTGTCCATCACCACCTCCTGGAGTTTACTTGTTAGGTAGTTAGAATAGGAAAAAGGAGTCCAGAATGGGGGTGGCTAAGAGACAAAGGAAAAGTCCACAGCACCATAGGTGTCAGGGGAGTGTGATCGCTTCGGTTCTGTCTTGTCACAGCAAAGATTTCAAGCGACAGACGTTAAAGCCCTCGGCGAGTACAGCTCTCGGACAGCTCGTGTTATAGTTCTCGGACAGATCAGTTTTATTTAGAAAATGAAGGAAAATACATCCTCGAGGCGTGGGGACATGCCGACCCAGAAGATGCGAAGAGAAGAGAGAGAGAAAAGGAGAGAACACGCGCGTGCATGGGGAGAGAGAGAGAGACCCCTGGCCCTTTGGCTCCTCTTTTTATATGTTTTTTCCTTCCCCTGGGCCTGCCCTATGTAAATTAGGCCAGCCAGGAGTGCTATTTATTCTACCTGAGGTCCTCACTCCAGTCTTAGGACCTTCCTTTGTTCTACTTTCGCAGGCTTTTCCCTTGTCTCTTAGCCACCGCCATTCTGGACTTCTTTTTCCTATTCTAACTACCTAACATTCTCAAACTCATGTCCATTGAGTCGGTGGTGCCAGCAGGTCTTTAAAAGTACTATCCCCTTTCCTTCCTTCCTGTCTGAGAAGTGTTTGTCATCATTGTCTGTAGTATCTCGTGTAATGCGTTTTGTTGAATGTGTGGATTTTCACGTTTGGGAATGAACAAAATCCACAAAGCACGATCACACACAGTATGCCCTTTGATGAGACAGCAGTCATGATCACTGGTATCAATACGTGGCTTTCACCAAGTGTTTGCCAATTGCCAATCACTCCTGTTCACGTTCATGATTTTTGTCACATCCAAGCTGTTATTCATTTAATATTTTCCTCTTGAGGTAAACTCATTGGTTCTTGCTCCCATGGGCTTAGCCTGGTCCTAAGCAGTAGTGTCTGTGAAGTTATGTACCTGATGTGCTCACTTATGTTCTTTTCAGATCCACATTAAGTACATAACTCAACTGACATTGCAGAAAGGCCCCTTGTATGCCACCCACAGGTACATTCCACACCGTACAGAAGCCTTCCTGTGGCTGACTGACAGAGTTCCTGGTTCAGATTTTAAGCCATCCTACGTGTGACTCTGATCTCAGGTGGCCTTGGCCTGAATGGCTTGGAGCGGGGCTTGGGTTCCCAGCCAGATCCTGGGCTGGGTCACGGCGGTGAGAGCACCGGATCCTAGCCAGCAGACCGGTGGTCAGTGACAAGGGCCCTGGCCTTTGACTTTGCAGAAAAGAATTTCCGCAAAGACAGAGAGCGGTGAAGCAAGTAAACTGTTTACTAGGAGGAAAAAGAGTATGGTATGTGTGGATAGACACACGGGCAGACTCAGGGTGGGGAGAGAGTAACTGAGTCATGCCCTTGTGGCAATTTGGATTACTTTTGTGGGACATTTCTTCCTGGTGGATCATGCTGATTTGCCTGGTTCACAGCCCTTATTTGGTATATCTAGGATCCTCCTGTGTGTGCGCACGCATCTCTTAGCCAAGATGGATCTTACTGAAAAGGCTTGTGGGAGGGAACATCCCTTGACATGACTCCACTCCATGGAGCCTTTTCAGTGCATGTGTGATCGAAGAGTTCTCCCGACTTCGAGAAAAGAAATATGTGGTCTGGGCAGGGCCCCCCCCCCCCCTTAATTGTCCTGCTATTCTCATCTTGGAGTTTCGATCCATGGGGAATGAATCCCGGATTGTTTTACCCTGGGCGGAGATGGGTTGGGGCGGAGATGGGTTGGGGTGGGGGTGGGGGGATCTGCCTCCTGGCTCAGGGCTTCCTTTCTCCTCCACTGTATCCAGCAAACAAGACACATCTCCCCACCTCCAGATTTAGCTTCTCTCGGAGTGCTCCTGAGTGTTCTCTCCCCCAGCCCAAAGCCCACTCAAAGTACTTTCCCTTGCTCTTAGCCCACCCTGACCTCTCCCATCTTTGAATCTAACAAGACCTTTCAACTTAGCAAGCAGTGATATAGCAAGTATTTATTTCCCCTGCAAACAGTAGGCTTCATCACATGCTTATTCACCCAAGGAATATTTGGGTTTTTTTAATATTTATATTTTGCTTATTTATTTGGCTGTGCAGGGTCTTAGTTGTGGCACACGGGATCTTTGTGATCTTTTTGGTTGAGGCATGTGGGATCTAGTTCCCCACTCAGAGATCAAACCCAGGCCCCCTGCTTTGGGAGCACAGAGTCTTAGCCACTGGACCACCAGGGAAGTTCCCACAAGGAATATTTATTAACTTGCTGTCAATATGCTGTCCTGGAGAAATTAATTAATTTTAGGAAGCATTGTTTGCTTGTATGGATTTGGTGATCAGGGGCTTTTTTGGGCGGACTTTTTGACCAAAGGAGGAATTTCCTTCATCATAAAATATCCTTGATATTTTTTAAAAGAGTAATACTTTAGGAAAGAAAAGTCCATCAGCTCAGGTCCCAGAGTACTTATTTCAGCCTGCTTTTGCGTTCACTTTTTCATGTCTCGAGAATCAGCTTACCTTGGCCATGATATTTTATGAAGGCCTTGAAGATTCCTTCCTTCAGGTTTGAGCAGGAGGTGGTGGCTCTGGTCATTGTTGCTTATTTATCCCTGTCCCCAGACTTAGGATCTCATGACCAACCAGTCAGTCTAGGCTGCACAGGGCTGCTTATGAAAATAAATTCAGGGTCTTCCCGTCTTTCTGTTTTTCCTCAGGCTTTGAATAGCAGGGGGCAGGTTTGGAGAAGGCATTGCAGACCTGACTGTTTTGCTGTCAGTCAATAAACGAACTCATCAAGTGGATCTTAGGAAAACAGTATCTGGTGAAAAACAGAAATTTATTTGTGAGGGGGAGCATGGTGCAATGGAAAGAACCGGAAAACCAAAGAAAGCACCATCAGTGTCTTGATACTTAGGACAGCTCCCCAGGTCTCCTCCTGGGCGACTTCAGGCAAAGGGTTGGACCTCTCTGGGACTGATTCTCCTCATCTATAAAATGCAAGAAATAGATTGGATCGGTCAGGGAGATTCTTGCTTTTCTTTAGCAGCAAAATCCTTCATTCTGTTTTTAATTACATTTCGTGTTGAACCACAGTATCCACAAGCAGATAAAAAGTAAGATGCTCTGGTTAAAGAGAATTTAGGCCAGAGCAGGGAGTTGGTGGCTTCCCCTTTCTCGAGGGAATCCAAGAACCAGAATGATGTCATCCGATTTACATTTACGTAGCTCACAATGATTATTTTATGGGGAACAGTTTCAGGGCGCCAAGACTGCAGGCTCAGGGACCATTTATATGAGGCAGTTGTCGTGTGCAGGCAAAGAGGGAAGAGACGGGAAGTTATGTGGCTCCAGCGTAAAAAGCACCATTGCCCAGAGATAAAGCGGAGGAAGCCACCCAGGCTCCCTGGGGAACAGACTGCTGCGCCCCCAACCCTGTCAGGCCCCCAGTGTGGCAGATGAGCCAAAACTTCACCAAGACGAGAGGAAGGACTGAGAAGCAACCCAAATCAACAGGATAGGGCTTCCCTTGTGGCTCAGCTGGTAAAGTGTCCGCTGCAATGCAGGAGACCTGGGTTCAAACCCTGGATTGGGAAGATCCCCCGGAGGAAGGAAAGGTTACCCTTTCCAGTATTCTGGCCTGGAGAATTCCATGGACTGTATAGTCCATGGAGTCACAGAGAGTCAGACTCAACTGAGCGACTTGAAATGTAAAAAAAAACAAACCAGGATAAGTTGGTAATTGACTGAACAGTTGCCCTGCAACCCTCCTCATAAGATGCGGCCTGAGATTTTGGCATCACCTGAGAGCTTGTCAGGCCCCACCCTAGACCTGGTGGATCAAAATACTTAGTCAGGTCCTCAAGTAATTGCTTTGCACTCTAGAGTCTGAGAAAACTGTTAGTGGAAAACCACTTCCGGGACAGATGAGCCTGCGCTATCTTGCCGGATGTTCCATTTGCTGGTGTTGACTTCAGGCAAATTGGCCGTTTCTGAATTGTCTCATCCACATCATGGAGGTGATGATATACCCTTCACAGAGAGTTTTGTCGGACAGAGACTCTGTAAAGTAGAGTTTAGTCCCCAGCTTACTACTGGAGCAAAAGTTGATGGTCTAGAAAATAAAGGAAAACAATAATCACACACACACACACACACACACACGCACACGTTCCTCTATGGTCCAGGACAGAAGAAAAGATTTGAGAAAGAGATGCTGGGCTACCATATTGTCTCTGGTGTGAGTTTTCTGTGTTCTCTCTTCTCCAGTGAGGGGAATTCATCATACTTTCTGAGGACAAGGGAAATATTTAAAAAAAATTATTTCCAGGAAATTTGTCACCATTTCATAATACATAGAACAAGCATGGATTTTTAATTGAAGCATTTTGATTTTGACCTCCCTCTGTGTTTCCTGCCTGTGAGGAAGGAAGGACATGCACTGATTCACCTAGTTATTCTCATCTGTAAAATGGGAAGAATAAAACCTTTCAAGGAGTAAATGAGATAGGATGTGAAAGGAGTCTAACTCTTTATAAATAGCCCTTTCTCCCTCCTTTTTTTCTGTGATTTTCTTCTGTCTACCATTACTAGAGGACCCATTTAATAAAAACTGTGGTTACAATTGTGGCATGGGAGCTTTCATTCATTTAACAAAAATTTACTGGATGTTTTCCATGTGCCAGGTGCTATTATAGATGCTGCGAATGCAACGCAGCTAGGTTTGTCCTTCTTTCTAGTGTATGCCTGGGGTTTACACCTGTGCTGGGCACTATCCTGGGTGCTAGGCATGCAGCGTGCCTGGAGTTTATTCATTTTTCTGTTTCCTTCCCCATCCTGTAGATTACACCAGGGCTATCTGAATGGCACAGAGATTTATTCCCTCCAGGAAGGAGGCAAAAGTCTGTGGTCATTTTGATGGCATTCACAAAACCTCCCTCATGTAGGTTTCAAGGATAAGATTCATTTAGCAAGGTCTTTGCATCCTCTATTGAAAATGCACCCACAACCACACACTTGGCTAGGCAAATTAATAACACAAACTAGACTGAAAATATTTAACCTCCTTAGGAGAGCAAGCTGTTTTTCAAGGAGACTGACAGGTCCATTTGCATGCAAACATTTAATGGGCTGCTTTTAAATGATCCTTATCTATTTATTGAAGCAGGTCTGGCCAGACCTCTCCTTGGCATCTCCTTGTTAGCTGTGAGTTGGAGCCTCCACCGCACATGATCTGGAAATCATCAAAATGCACTTAGATGGAAGATGCTCGATACTTGGAATTTCAATGTTTTTACTTGGACCTTTGCCCCAAATTGCTCAGTCAGTCAGCTTTGACTGAGCTCACCGTTACAGCCAACCATAAAGAAATTGTAATTATGTGTACGTTGCACATAGTAGGCGATTAGTAAGCAGCGTTGGATGAATGAATGCAGGCATTAGGTTTATTTCCTCTTCACCCTGTCTGAACACTCTCAGGATTCCTCTCCAGTGGTATGATGCTAAACATACCAACCCCAAGCAGGGGCCCCATATTTCATTTTTTGCTGGTTTCTGTGGTGGAAATAATCCCATTCTGATACATTTCAGACTACCAGCATGACATCCCTGAACACAGAGAGGCGATGGGCACCGTTATGGAATAGTGCTACCAGACAGAAAACAAAAGATGTAAATAACCTCAAGGGCATAGGTAGTGAGTGAAATATAAAATAATTTGCTAGTGATGAGTTTTGAGCACTCATTACCTTTTTAGTACAGTTTGTTTCACTGTAAGCTGATAGAGTTTTTAATAACAGCTGAATTAACCATGGCTTGAAAAATGACTGAGAATTTGACCATCAGCTCTCAGGAGTCTCATGAAGTGGGTCAAGCGCACCCCTGTTTCTTACACATTCCACGTGTGCAAGCTCTGGAGTGACAGCTCCTGTTCCATCTCCATGCTGCCTGGGAGGACCGGGAACGAGTAAGTGCTTCGTAAGATGCAAATAACCAGGTGATGGGTGTGCCCTCTCTCTGCTGAAGCTCCAAGAGCAATCTGCTTGCACCCCATTGGAGGCGTTTTTCACCCTCTTCTGTTTGGGTTAGGAGCTTTTTGTGTACTTATCCCTTTCACTGAGGTCTATGCAATCAACAGTGTGTGAAACCTAGACGTCAACTGAAGTTCCCTGTCCTTTGGGATCCAGGTGGAACTGATTCTAACACTCTCACACCCAGGTGGGAGCCTGCTTCCCTCCACCAGGTCTCGTTAAGCACTGAGCTGTGTGCATGTTTGCCTGTGGTCCTCTGGCTTAGAAATCTGCATGTGTACATGTGTGCTAAGTCGCTGCACTCGTGTCCAACTCTGTGTAACCCTTTGGGCTGCAGCCTGCCAGGCTCCTCTGTCCATGGGATTCTCCAGGCAAGAATACTGGAGTGGGTTGCCATGGCCTCTTACAGGGGATCTTCCCGACCCAGAGATAGAACCCACATGTCCCGCATTGGCAGGCAGGTTCTTTTACCACTAGCACCACCAGGGAAGCCCTCAAAATCTGCACAGATACCATTCTGTGAAGGGGCTCAGTACTTCCTCATCGACACATGTGGTGTCTCAACTACCTGGAGCACAGCCCCTTTCCCTTGATGTCCTTCAGAATACTCTGCGCATGAGGCAGTTGTGCACATAGCAGACCCTCTCCAAACTTCTGGGCTGTTGCCGAGTTGTGTTTTGTTATTGCCAATGTTGTTGTTGTCGTTGTTGTACATTTTCATGTGGCTTGGCCCTCTAGCCCTTGGCCCTCTTCCGCTTAAAGCTTCCCATCTTCCCCTTCTCTATCTGACAACTCTTCCTTCAAATGCTACCCCTCTCCACGGATCATGTAAGGAGTTTATTACATGGAGAAATGTGGCTATGTATACTTTTTTTGCATATCTTCAGACTCACGTTTACTGAGAATCATGGACCCTCTTTTACAAGCCTCCCCTTTGTCTCACACTGGGTTCTCTAGAACCTGACTCTAAGCTGTAGAATACAAGCAAAGAGGTGCTTTCAGCAAAGTCCCAAGGAGGGCAGCTTCAACCTGATCCCACAGTGAGTCCAGGGATGTGAGTGCAGCTCAACATTGTCCTGACCCAGGACCCGTCAGTCATTGGTTAAGCCCCGCCCCACCTGGACAGTACATTCTGCTTTCTGCTCCTGGCCACAGGTAAAGCATTTCCAGCAGCCCATGGGCAACTTCCTCCAAAACAAATAGCAGATAAGACTTGCTGGATGCAGAAAACTGAGGAACAGTAGGAGGTCCTTGGTTAGAGGATCTGGGTATGGACAATGTCTGCTACAATCTTTTAGGGCAAAACAGAACTGCCCAAGCTTTAGGATTCCTGTCTTGATTTCTTTTCCCTTAATCATCCCTATGAAGAAGAGAAGAAGAGAGAAGGCAGACTAGAGATTTATTTCCCTCAGCTATGAATCATGGACAATCCTTGGATATTATGTTGCTATTGTTCTTTGGGAAGTGTGGGGGAGATAGGCATGTCCAACCAAAAATTTTAATTCACAGGGTGATGTTTGCAACTGATCATATGTTTCCAAGAAAGGAACCTCAGTGCCTGTGAACCAGAAGAGGTCAAAAGGGCTTGGAGCCCTGGTTTTGGAAGGGATTCATTGATGAGGGTCAGCAAGTGGTACTCCCATTCATTCAACAGCTTTTCCCAGAGGGAATTTCCTGGTGGTCCACTGGTGATTAAAAATTCATCTGCCGGGCTTCCTTGGTGGCTCAGTGGTGAAAAAATTTGCCTGCCAATGCAGGACACACCAGTTTGAGATTCGATCCCTGATGGGGGACGATTCCACATTCTGCAGAGCAACTAAGCCCATGTGCCACAACGATGAACCTGTGCACTAGAGCCCGGGAACTGCAGCTACTGAGTCTAGAGCCACAACTACTGAAGCCTGCACACCTAGAGCCAGTACTCTGTAACAGGAGAAGCCACACGATGAGAAGCCCACGCACCGCAAATGAAGGGTAGCCCTGCCCCCCACAACTAGAGAAAGCTCGCGAAGCAGCGAAGACCCAGCACAGCCAAAAGTAAATGATAAATAAAATTAATTGTTAAAAAAAAAGGAACTGTTCCCAGAGGACCAGCTGTGCCCCAGGTACCACCCCCCCAGGTGTTTGGGGTACAGTACAGTTCAGTTCCGTTCAGTCGCTCAGTCATGTCTGTCTCTTTGTGACCCTGTGGACTGCAGCAAGCCAGGCCTCCCTGTCCATCCCGGAGTTTACTGAAACTCATGTGCATTGAGTCGGTGATGCCATCCAACCATCTCATCCTCTGTTGCCCCCTTCTCCTCCCAACTTCAATCTTTCCCAGCATCAAGGTCTTTTCAAATGAGTCAGCTCTTCGCATCAGGCCACCAGGAGATGACCAAGAATGACACGTCCCACCTCTTGTCCATCTCAGCTCGGTCTTCTCTCCTGTGGCATGGGGTAAATCACCCAGCCTGGCAGATTTGCAGGGAAGAACGATGAAGTAAGGACAGGAAAGTGCTTTGGTAACCCAATGTGGCTGAGTCATTTTTGCTTTCCCAGGTAGAGCATTCATCAAAACAAGGACTCTTTCCAGTAAGGTGATAGTTTAATTCAGTGCATCACAGATGGTGCCGATCACATGTGTTCAGAGGGAGGGAAGTGAGGGGAGGGGAGGGGATACTGCCAAGGCTGGACAAACATCCCTCCCCATAAAGCCACGCTTGCTTTTGCAGTTACAGTTGTTTGACTTGTGCATGAGATTTTTTTTGTTTTTTTTACTTAAGTATAGCCTAGGGCTTCCCAGGTAGCTCAGATGATAAAGAATATGCCCTCAGTGCAGGAGACCCGGGTTCGATCCCTAGGTCAGGAAGATCCCCTGGAGAAGGGAATAGTACCTTCCAGGCAAGGGTATTCTTGCCTGGAGAATTCCATGGACAGAGGAGCCTGATGGGCTACAGTCCATGGGGTCCCAAAGGGTTGGACATGACTGAGTGACTAACACACACACACAGTTGGCTTACCGTATTGTGTTAGTTTCATTTGTATAGCAAGATGATTCAGTTCTGTATATTTATGTATATATATATAGTATGTTGGAGAAGGAAATGGCAACCCACTCCAGTACTCTTGCCTGGAGAATCCCAGGGACAGAGGAGCCTGGTGGGCTGCTGTCTATGGGGTCGCACAGAGTCGGACACTCCTGAAGCGACTTAGCAGCAGCAGCAACATAGTACATGTGCAATATATATACACACATGTATTTTCAGATTCTTTTCCATTATAGGCTATTACGAAATACTGAATATAGTTCCCTTGCTTATAGTAGAACCTTGTTGCTTATCTATTTTATATACAGCAGTGTGTATCTGTTAATCCCAAATTCTGAATTTATCCCTCCCCACCTTTCTCCTTTGGTAACCACATGTTTGCCTCTATGTCTGTGAGTCTGTTTCTTTTTTGTCAATAAATTAATTTGTATTGTTTTCTAGATTCTACATATAAGTGACATCACATATGATATTTGTCTTTCTTTGTCTGACGTACTTCACTTAGTATGATAATCTCTAGGCACATTCACGTTGCTGCAAGTGGCATTATTTCATTCTTTTTATGGCCGAGTCATATTCCATTGTATGTATGTACCATGTCTTCTTTGTCTATCATTTATTCATGGACACTTAGGTTGCTTCCATGTCTTGGCTATTGTACATAGTGCTTCTGTGAAACTTGGGTTGCATGTGTCTTTTCGAGTTAGAGTTTTGTCTTTTCTGGCTATGTGTCCAGGAGTGGGATTGCTGGATCATGTGGCAGCTCCATTTTTCATTCTTTAAGGAACAGCCACACTGTTCTCCATAGTGATTGCACCAATTTGAATGCCCACCAATAGTGTAGGAAGGTTCTGTTTTCTCCACACCCTCTCCAGCATTTATTCTTTGTAGACATTTTGAGGGCAGCCATTCTGACCAATGTGAAGTGATAACCTCATTGTAATTTTGAAAACTTGTTTTTAAATAAAAAATTCCACTCCTAAGGGAAGAAAAGATAAGAAGGAGGGAGGGAGTGAAGGAGGAGAGAGGAAAATAGAGATACTGACCTGTTTTATTTAAAGTCTCTTACAATTGGATGGCACAAAAGTCTACCATATATTTTTAGGAGCACACACGTGGTAAGTGGCTTTATTCATGTCTGACTCTTGCAAACCTATGTACTGTAACCCTCCAGGCCCCTCTGTCCATGAGATTCTCCAGGCAAGAATACTGGAGTAGGTTGCCATGCCTTCCTCCAAGGAATCTTCCCAACCCAGGGATCGAACCCAGATCTCTTATGTCTCCTGCACTGGCAGATTCTTTACCACTGCGCCACTTGGAAAGCCCTTCAGGGGGCACATCTATTGCTTAAATGATGGTCTCTGTCTTAGTGTTAGAACAGGAAACGATCCGCAGAAATTCTCTAGTTTCTAGGAGGATGTTGTCACTCGGGAAATGTGACTTGCCCCAGGTCACCCAAGTGGCTGGGGTAGAGCCAAGACCAGAACCCAGGCTCTTGACTCCAGGGTGCGGTCTTTCCACCACCCCTTCCCTCCATGCCTTGCTTTATCTTTAGTGAGGACAGCTCCACAGTCTTGCAGTGCATTAGCAAGGTACCTCGGTTCGGAATCATTCTGCATATCTTTCCTTCTCTCTGTGTATTTTTTTTTTCTTGCTCTCGTTTCAAGGAGAAAACTTGGTGTCCTCATCTCTAAAAAGAGAGAGAAAAAAGAATCCCATTTGAAGTGTCACACACATGACACGTTTCCCATGTCATCCCATAACTCGGTCTCCAAGAGCGTTGATTACTCAGTCCCCATTAGAGCCCCGTGAGGTCACGGGGACCTTGATAAATGCATCTGGGGTCCTCGTTACTGTGGCCAGGATGGTTTTGGAAACCAGAACTCTCAACGGCCTACCAAGGAGGTGGCTGGCCTTCAGACCAGCCCACGAAGGACACCAGGTCTCCACATCCTCTGAGTCGGCGGCCTGTGCATAAGAGAGGGATACACCGAGGACGAGCTTTGCCAGCATCTCACGGTTGGAGGGGATGATGTGTGCCTGGCAGGAACTGAGTGTACCAGGTGTGGGTTTGGGTCTTTGAGTCCTGATGTTGGCATGATAGCAGCAGCTGTTCTCAGATACGGAAAGATGAAAAGGCGAAATTGGCATGCTCTCCCCAGGAGATGGGCTCCTGGGGGCAGGGGAGTAGGAACCCTAAGCCAGAATTCCTTATTGTCCCCCAGAGAGTGGTGGAGTCGGTGGGGGGGATGTTGTGGAAGGAAGAGTGGCTCCTCCATCAGTGAAGCCCATGTGCCACAGGTAGGACTATCAGACATTCAGATGGCAAACCTGGAAGGGATAGTTAATGCTCCAGCAGTGGAACTCAGTTTCCAAGATGATCACAGCAGCTCGAGATACAGGCTGAGTCTCAAAAGATGACATTGAACAAAGACAAATGTAAAACCTGTACTTAGGTCTGAGGTCAATTACACAAGCATGGATAAATGATCTTCTGTTGTTGTTCAGTTGCTCAATCATGTATAACTCTTTGCAACCCCATGGACTGCAGCATGCCAGACTTCCCTGTCCATCACTATCTCCAATGTTTGCTCAAACTCATGTCGGTGATGCCATCCAACCACCTCATCCTCTGTCACCCCCTTATCCTCCAACCCTCAATCTTTCCCAGCATCAGGGTCATTTCCAGTGAGTCAGTTCTTCACATCAGGTGGCCAAAGTATTGGAACTTCAGCTTCAGCATCAGTCCTTCCAATGAATATTCAGGATTGATTTCCTTTAGGATAGACTGGTTGGATCTCCTTGCAGTCCAAGGGACTCTCAAGAGTCTTCTTCAGCACCACAGTGCAAAAGTATCAATTCTTCAGTGCTCAGTCTTCTTTATGGTCCAACTCTCACATCCATACATGACCACAGGAAAAACCATAGCTTTGACTATGCAGTCTTTTGTCAGCAAAGTGTTGTCCCTGTCTTTTATTTCTCTGTCTAGGTTTGTCATATGATCTATGATTTTATAATAAAGGTGCAAAAGTTCTTAAAATGAGATTTCCTACCTTAGTTTTTCTTCTGCACATCCAAGTACATGCAATGTGTGTCTCCCTTTCTCAGCCTTCCCCCCCAGATAAATGTTATGCCTTTACTTGCAAAGCTTTGTGCTAGCTCTAGAAGTTGGGCACAGTAGAGACAGTGAGCCCAAGCTTGAGGTTACTCCTAACTCTCATGGCTAGTGAATGGTTTTGCATCTTTCCCTTCAATGACTGACCTTAGAAATAAGTGAGAGGAAGGTGGTCTCAAAGCCCCAGGATGCTGTTGAGTGTAAAATTTGCAGCTAATAAGCTGAAGCCCCTGAAAACTTATTAGGGTGCCCTTGACCATGAAAGTGAAAGAGGAGAGTGAAAAAGTTAGCTTAAAGCTCAACATTCAGAAAACTAAGATCATGGCATCTGGTCCCATCACTTCATGGGAAATAGATGGGGAAACAGTGGAAGCAGTGTCAGACTTTACTTTTTGGGCTCCAAAATCACTTCAGATGGTGACTGCAGCCATGAAATTAAAAGACGCTTACTCCTTGGAAGGAAAGTTATGACCAACCTAGATAGCATATTAAAAAGCAGAGACATTACTTTGCCAACAAAGGTCCGTCTAGTAAAGGCTATGGTTTTTCCAGTGGTCATATATGGATGTGAGAGTTGGACTGTGAAGAAAGCTGAGCGCCGAAAAATTGATGCTTTTGGACTGTGGTGTTGGAGAAGACTCTTGGGAGTCCCTTGGACTGCAAGGAGATCCAACCGGTCCATCCTGAAGGAGATGAGTCCTGGGTGTTCATTGGAAGGACTGATGTTGACGCTGAAACTCCAATACTTTGGTCACCTCATGTGAAGATTTGACTCATTGGAAAAGACCCTGATGCTGGGAGGGATTGGGGGCAGGAGGAGAAGGGGGACGACAGAGGATGAGATGGCTGGATGGCATCACCGACTCGATGGACATGAGTTTGAGTAAACTCTGGGATTTGGTGATGGACAGGGAGGCCTGGCGTGCTGCGATTCATGGGGTCGCAAAGAGTCGGACACGACTGAGCAACTGAACTGACTGAACTGACTGCCCTCAGTCACTGCAGAGTGGTGCATGCACTTGTCCAACTCAGTGCTCAGCATGGTCCACTGGAATAATTGGTTTCCTGATGATGCTTTAAGTATCTTAGGGGCAGACCTGACTCTTGGGCCACCTCTGTACCTTGACACGAGACTCAGCACAGAGTAATTGCTCAGTAAACATGTATTGGATGAAAGAACGAGTGAATGAATATAAAATCCAGGAGCATTTAAGGATGAACATGAAGCCCAGGGAAGGAAGGAAATTGCTCAAACAATCAGCCGTGATGGCTGTTGTTTCTACACGCGCAGCTGGGCAAACAGATGCGTCTCCCCATGCTAACGCCAGCATGGGCACTCTCTCTGTCTCTTTTTTTTAAAATCTCTCTCCTTTTGGAAACTTGAAGCCACTAAATGTTTCCATTCTAATGAGATTTTCAAAAAGAGAGAGGAAGAAATTGTCTAGAATAATCAGGGCTTGTGGCATGCTGGGGGGGGAAACAGCAGGGGGCCCGGATCTTGCTTTGTGTCTCAGTGTTTGGCGCTCAAAAGAAACACTGGAGCCATTTGTAGGAAGGTGCTAATGGAATAAGAAAATATGAGTTGTTTACACCTTTTGGTTTGGGTTTGAGAGGACCAATTTTTATCTCTCAATGAGAAAGTTTTCCAGGGCATGGTTAGAAAAGTAAGTAATATGCTAGTGACACGTTGGCATTCTTCCCACTATCTTCAGCCTGAAGGCGGTTGAAAGGTTGGCTTGGCCACCATCTAGGTGAGGAAGGTGAAAGCGTTAGTCACATAACTTCTTTGCACCCCATAGACTGTAGCCCGCCAGGCTCCTCTGTCCATGGAATTTCCCAGATAAGAACATTAGAGCAGGTTGCCATTCTCTTCTCCAGGGGATCTTCCTGACCCAGGGATTGAACCCATGTCTCCTACATCACAGGCAGATTCTTTACCAGCTGAGCCACCAGGAAAGCTTTTGTAGGTGGGGAAAGTGAATGCCTCCTTGGGATGATTTCACAGCTGCTGGGAAGACTTGCTCCCTTTTCTCCTAGAACCTCCAGCTGGAGGTCCCACAAGAAGTAACTTAATCCTCAGGTGCTGCATGCAAGTCTCTTCAGTCGTGCCCAACTCTTTGTGACACTGGACCGTAGCCCACCACTCCTTGGTCCATGGGATTCTCCAGGCAAGAATACTGGAGTGGGTTGCCATTTCCTTCTCTAGGGGATCTTCCCAACCCAGGGATCAAACCTGAGTCCCTGAAGTCTTGGGTTTGGTAGCTGAGTTCTTGACCACTAGTGCCACCTGTACAAGCCTTTATCCCCTTTTCAAATGCAAATTTTAGATGCCATTTTATACCTATTAAATTAGCAGGTCAACCAACAAACTGTAATAAATAGCCAATGCTGGCAAAAGTAGGTAAAAATGGATGCTTGTATGTTCCTGGGGACAAAGTGTGCGACCCTTCAGAAAAGTAGTCCAGCAGAATATATCAAGAATCAGTTCAGATATTTGAAGCCCAGATAGTCTAGAGATTATTATGAGGAATTGATTCTAAAGAAGTGAAAGCTTTATGTGTAAAAATATATACCATCATATGACTTATAACAACATAGAATTGGTAGCAACCTAAATCTGAATATCCAGCAATAAGAGAATGGTTGTATATATTTCAGTGCACTGATGTCACAGAAAGTGCCTCTTCCATTAAACTTGATTGTTTGAATATTTTGTAGCCAAGTGGAAGAATATTTATGCATTAATAAGATCAAAATGTAGACTATACTGTTGAGACAAAGCAAATATTGAAAATTGTATATGCCTATGTCCTTGGGCTGCAAAAGGGACAGGAGAAAATGAAAACAGCTGATTTATTAGGCTTAGAAGTGAATACAGTGATTCTTTTATTTTGGTTTCCATTGTGTGCTTTAGAATGTCTTCTATGAAATGGGTCTTTTTAGCCAGGAAGACCGGAGATGCACAGGTGAAGGTGTATGATGGTAGGCACACGCAGTGACCAAGAATCAGGGAGGAGATGGAATGTGTTGGACCTGCAGTGAGAAAAGCAGAGGGAAAGGTTGACAGGGCAGCGGTGGAGGCTGGAAGACCACGGGAACAGGGGTGACTTGGAGGGGAAGGAAAGGACTGCCCCAGAGCACGGGCTTAGCTGCAAGGCTCTGGGATTCAAGCCCCAACCAAGTCCTCACCAGGATTCCTTATGCCCAGACCAAAGAGAGGTGAGGAGGGTCTGGACAGAAAATGCATCCATCCACTGTGAGCCTTTGAAGACATGCCCCTCTCATCCTGGAAGGTGGGAGGGGTGAAGGAAAACTGTGGAGCCTGTTTGCCACTTGTTCCATCACCTTCTGACCTTCTACCCTCATGTACCACGGGGCCCCTCCATGAAGGCGTAGGGAGGGACAGCTGAGGAGCCTCTGCTGGCCCTTCCCATCCCTCTGGATGAGAGAGATCTCACCCTCCACCTCATGACAGCTACAAACACGGTGATTCTACGCAGCTCCTGCTCTGGCCTTCCTGGAAGCAGATGCTGTGTCTGGTCCCTGCAGTCTCGGCAACATTGCCATGAACCACGTGGACTCTCTGCCACAGCCTCAAAAGGTGGAGTTTGCTGTTACTGATGCACAAGAATGGAAATTAAGAGAAATTAAACAGCCCTGCCTGGGTCATGAGGAGGGCATGGCAACCCACTCCAGAATTCTTGCCTGGAGAATCCCCATGGACAGAAGAGCCGGGCAGGCTACTGTCCATGGGGTCACAAAGAGTTGGACATGACTGAGTGACTGAGCAGGGGACGACAGAGGGTGAGATGGCTGGATGGCATCACCGACTCGATGGGCGTGAGTTAGAGTAAACTCTGGGAGTTGGTGATGGACAGGGAGGCCTGGCATGCTGCAGTCCATGGGGTCACAAAGAGTCAGACATGACTGAGCGACTGAACTGAACTGAGTGACTAAGCCCAGCACCGCACAGCCTGGGTCATGAACACATGAAGAGGAGCGGCTGGGGGTGAAGTGCCGTGTCTGATTCTGAAATGCACGCTCTTCGCGCTCCTGCATACCACCTGTAGATCAGTGCTTTGTACACAGTTGTTGTTTAGTCGCTAAGTCGTGTCTGACTCTTTGCGGCCCCGTGGACTATAGCCCACCCGGCTCCTCCGTCCATGGGATTTCCCAGGCAAGAATACTGGAGCAGGTTGCCATTTCCTTCTCCAGGGGATCTTGCTGATCCAGGGATGGGACCTGAGTCTCTTGCAGTGGCAGGTGGATTCTTTGCCATTGAACTACCTGGGAAACTCATTGTAGACAGTAGGTGCTTTCAAAATGTTCATGTAAGAGTTATGCACCCCCCTCCCCGCCCCCCCCCGCCAAGTCCGACTTGGGGCGGGGGACAGTTTCCCCACAGCAAACAATTCTCTGACGTCAACTGAATGTCCTATAATTTAACTCAGTTCTGACACTGTCTACCTGGAGAGAAATCAGAGTTCACAAGTTAAGGGCTCATCCCGACAAGACTGCTCCCACCCCTCGGCCCCACTTCAGATGCCAGTGGCAAGTTCGGTTGCCACCTGTGCTTCTAGCTGATGGGCTATAGACTGGAGATTCCCACGACCTGCTCCTTGGGTTTGATTCACTGACTGGAGTGACTCACAGAACTCAGAGAAGCATTTGACTTATTTTAAGATCATCTGTTTATTATAAAAGGATTTAAGTTAGGCACAGCGCGAGGAGGATGCTGAGGGCAATGTGTGGGGTAAGGGCTTCCCTGGTAGCTCCAATGATAAAGAACATGTCTGCAATGTGGAAGACCCAGGTTGGATCCCTGGGTAGGGAAGATCTCCTGAAGGAGGGAACGCAACCCACTCCAGTATTCTTGCCTGGAGAATTCCATGGACAGAGGAGCTGGGTGGGCTACTGACCATGCGATCGCAAAACGGCAGACTCGACTGAGTGAATAACACTCAGTTTATATATATATATATATATAAAATAACATACATACATGCACAGGGTAAGGTCGTGGAGCTTCCATGGATCTCCAGGAACACGACTCTCTCCACATCTCCACGTGTTCCAACCCTGAAGCTCTTTCAACCCAGTGCTTTTGCGTTTTTATAGAGTCTTCACTACATAGACATGAACTGATTAAATCAGTGGCCATTGGTGATGGAACTCAAGCTCCAGGCCCTCTGCCCTCCCCAGAAGTTGGGTAATTGGGGCTGGAAGTTCCCACCCTCTAATCACTTGATTTCTTCTCCTGGCAACAACTCCCATCCTGAGGTGCTTCCCAACAGTCATCTCACTAAGGTCACAAAAGACATCCTGATTCTGCTCCCCACTAAGGAAATTCCAAGGGTTTTATGAACTCAATACCAGAAACTGGGATATGACCACATACATATTTCTCATAAATCACAGTCTCACAGCATAGTAGGTGCTCTGCAGGGGTTTGATAAATCAAGCAGCCCTTTAAGGCTTAGCATCATTTCAGTGGCCAAGCAGGGGTCTATGGAAGGATGGATTCAGACCTTAAAAATACCACCCTGAGTGTGAAACAAGGAAGATTTTGTTCACAAAGCTGACTGGACTTTTAGTTGAGGTTTATCCATTTTTAATTATGCCTCTGTTTTTCTGAACCCTGTAATATCACGCCAAGGGCTTTGCAGTGGCTCAGTGGTAAAGAATCCGCCTGCCAGTGCAGGAGACATGGGTTCAGTCCCTGGTCAGGGAAGATCCCACATTCCTCAGAGCAACTAAGCCCGTGAGCCCAGCTGCTGGAGCCCATGCACCCTAGAGCCCGCGCTCTGCGGCAAGAGACGCCTGGGCAATGGGAAGCCCGCACACCGCAGCTGGAGAGGAGCCTCCGCTCGATGCAACCAGGGAGAAGGCCACAAAGCAAAGAGGACCCAGCACAGCCAGAAGTAAATAAAACCATATTTTTAAAAAAGACATTAATGGGCAGACAAGACACGTAAGCAGAAACTTACTGGTAACATACCAAGAAACTTAAATAGATGTTTCCAGAGACAGATTCACCACCAGAAACTAATGGAATTTAAGCTGTAAGTCCGGTACTTATTTTTTTAATCATAATTTGTCTCCTTATCCCTAAACTTTTATTTATTTTCTTCCACAAATCTGGATATAACCCTATTTTATTCCTTTATTAAATATTGTGACATCTATCTCAACAGCAATGAGATAAAGTCCCTTCTTTTTAAGTTTTAAATATTTTTTTCTGCACTGCATTAGACACGTCAGATATCTTCAGGTGGTACCAACTGAGTTCCATTGCCCTGGGCTCTTAGTTTAAATCAAAAGTTGGGAAACTTTTTCTTTAAAAGCCAAATAGTAAATATTTTAGGCCTTTGTGTCAGATAGACTCTGCTGTAGTTACTCAGCTCTCCTGTTGCCTCACTAAAGCAGCCACGGACCATATATAAACACAGAAATGTGGCTTTGGTATAAAAAGTTATTTATAAAAATAGCAGCTGCCTAGAGTTGCCCCAAGGGCCACAGTTTACTAACCCCTAGTTTGAATGGTCAAAATCTGCATCTGCGTTACACATCTGTGGATCCAGAGGTTGATCAGTTCAGTTCAGTCACTCAGTCGAGTCTGACTCTTTGTGACCCCATGGACTGCAGCACGCCAGGCCTCCCTGTCCATCACCAACTCCCGGAGTTTACTCAAACTCATGTCCATTGAGTCGGTGATGCCATCCAACCATCTCATCTTCTGTCGTCCCCTTCTCCTCCTGCCTTCAATCTTTCCCAGCATCAGGGTCTTTTCCAATGAGTTGGAAACTTATCCAGAGGTTGATAGGGACAGGATATAGATAGATCAAGATATAGATATCAGTTTCTGTGGTTCTTTGTGATGATGATATTCTTGCTTAATTTCAACGACAAGGAAGGTTGTTAAACACAAAATTATTTTTTCTATATTCCAGTAAATCATTTTTTTGACCCTATGAACATAAGACTAGAGGGAAAGAGGTAAAAAGCTTGCATCTGAATGCCTGCTATTTGCCTGGATTCATTGCAGTTTATATACATAGTCCTCTTTTTATTTACATGACCATCCCATGAGGTAGGTTTAGAGGGTCCCTAATTCCACAGTTAATAGTAATCAGTGAATCTCTACTTAAAGGGTATCTGCTGAAAATGGGTACCAAACTTCATGCTAAACAGTGAAGAAAATTTCTCATTGTACGTGATCACAAAAATATAACTAAAATACAAAAATGTGTTTACAGCATCTCACAAGTCACAAAATTTAAGTTATAATTGCAGCTATGCCCTAATTTATACAATGCACAAAGACTCAATTGAGTGTTAATTTGAGGTTATATTTTCTTTGCCAAAACTTGATGATAATACAACATGACTTCACATTTTATTCCCTCAACATTTGGGGGGAAGGATTGTATGGTATTTTTCACCCTTTGAAATATCTTTTGATTTGTCCTTAATTGTTCCAGTAAGATTGTTGCTTGTTAATGGTTTTGCTGTACTTAGAATAGCTCTTCATCATCATATCCATCAACTTCATGAAATCCTGCATCCTTTGTAAGCTTTGCCTTTCTCTTTGCAAATGGTCCATATTGGACATTGGATGCTGTCCTTGTCGGAGAGGCTGAGACTGAGCTGCAAGGCCGTGATGTGCAGGATACAGGCTGCTGTTAAACCGTCAAGGATGTTTGTGCGGAGACTTCCTTAGAGAGGTGGTTTTTAGTTATGAGGGTTTTTGCTACCCTGTGCAATCTCTGAGCGACAAAGACTGGGATAAGGGATAAGATAAAGAAAATCCCTCGATTTGTCACTTGTGTGTTGTAAGTGAGAAACTGAGGTTCAGAAAAATAAACCTGCCCTGGGTCATCTGATTTCCAGGTGGTGAGCCAAGAATTAGATCCTATGGAGCCTGATTACAAGCGTGTGCGTTTAATGGCAGACAGATGGGGACTGAAAGGAGAAGAGTCCATGCTTTCCTCCCTCAACCTAGGACCTTGGTGAGCTTCCTGGCTCTTGAAATATGCCTATGGGAAGCAGGGGCCATTGGGCATCTCGGGGAACTGCCTAGAGATGGAACCAAGCTTTTCTCCCCCAAACTGGAGACGAGAGGAGAGGGAAGCTGAACTCTCAGCGTGCCCCCCAACCCCACCCCACCCCGGCTCTCCAGCTGGCCCTGCCCTGGCCCCATTCCCTGCAGAACCTCACTGCAGGTCATTCTCAGAACAGGGTCCGGACCCAGCATCTCTGCCCCTCCTCCTGTGGTGACCCCACTGCCTGAGCCTGAAGGCAGTGGTCCTCATCTGTAAAATGGGGGCACGGATATAACGGTGACAAGTGTCCCCACCTGGCACTGGTGCTGTCCAGAGAACAAGAGAAAATGACATGCCAAAAACTTACCAGGGAAAGCCTAGAGTTTCCATTCTCTTGGGTTCCCCTTGAAGAAGTCCTTGAGGGGATATGTGTCGTGATTTCCGGTGGGTCCGGCTTTGTTCCTATGAAGGGAGGCCAGGCTCACGTGGGAAGAGGCGGATGGGAGACGGTGTCTGGTTTGAGGGTATGTCAAGACCCTTGACCTCAACTGGTTTTATTTGGAAAGATGGTCAGGACACTGCAGACAGAAGGGCAGCTGTTGACTCTCCCCAAGCCTCCAGCAAGTCCCAGGGAGGAGGGCGAAGTGCTGGGTGAGGGGCAGAGAAGGGGGGCAGAGGAAGAGAGTTCAGGGAGGTGAAGAGAGAGAAAAGTGGGGGGAAGGATGTTATTCAGTCACTCAGTCATGTCCAGCTCTTTGCGACCCCATGGACTGCATCACACCAGGCCTACCTGTCCTTCACTATCTCTCAGAGCTTGCTCAAACTCATGTCCATTGTGTCGATGATGCCATCCAATCATCTCATCCTCTGTCGCCCCCTTCTCCTCCTGCCTTCAATCTTTCCCAGCATCAGGATCTTTTGCAATGAGTAGGTTCTTCACATCAGGTGGTCAAAGTGTTGGAGCTTCAGCTTCAGCATCAGTCCTTCCCGTGAATATTCAGGGTTGATTTCCTTTAGGATAGACTGGTTTGTTCTCCTTGCTGTCCAGTTCAGTTCAGTTCCGTTGCTCAGTTGTGTCCAGCTCTTTGCAACCCCACAGACTGCAGCAAGCCAGGCTTCCCTTTCTATTACCAACTCCCAGAGCTTACTCAAACTCATGTCCTTCAAGTCGGTGATGCCATCCAACCATCTCATCCTCTGTCGCCCCCTTCTCCTCCTGCCTTCAATCTTTCCCAGCATCAGGATCTTTTGCAATGAGTAGGTTCTTCACATCAGGTGGTCAAAGTGTTGGAGCTTCAGCTTCAGCATCAGTCCTTCCCGTGAATATTCAGGGTTGATTTCCTTTAGGATAGACTGGTTTGTTCTCCTTGCTGTCCAGTTCAGTTCAGTTCCGTTGCTCAGTTGTGTCCAGCTCTTTGCAACCCCACAGACTGCAGCAAGCCAGGCTTCCCTTTCTATTACCAACTCCCAGAGCTTACTCAAACTCATGTCCTTCAAGTCGGTGATGCCATCCAACCATCTCATCCTCTGTCGCCCCCTTCTCCTCCTGCCTTCAATCTTTCCCAGCATCAGGATCTTTTGCAATGAGTAGGTTCTTCACATCAGGTGGTCAAAGTGTTGGAGCTTCAGCTTCAGCATCAGTCCTTCTAATGAATATTCAGGAATGATTTCCTTTAGGATAGATTGACTTGACTGGTTTGATTGCTGTCCAAGGGACTCTCAAGAGTCTTCAGCACCACAGTTCGAAAGCATCAATTCTCAGCACTCAGCCTTCTTTATGGGCCAACTCTCACATCTGTATATGACTACTGGAAAAATCATGGCTTTGACTTTGTGGACCTTTGTCAGCAAACTGATGTCCCTGATACAGAGAAGAAACTCACATGGCGGAAGAAGTAAAAGAATAATTGGTCTCCTGAGATGGCTGGAAGGGAGGTTGATATGCTGAGCCATTGGCATTAGAATAACAGATAGAATGATTCTAGGATGTTTCCTTCAGATGCTCCTCAACTGCAGCCCCTCCCCCAATTGCACACACAGCCTCTACATATATTTATATGATGATTCTGACTGTTCTACTCTGTGTTATGATTTGTCTGTGTTAGTCACAGGTACATAGCAATATGTGCCCTATGTGGAGTATATGTTAAGAATACTTGTTGAGTGAATAAATTAATTTTGAAATACTTAAAAAAAAATCTGTGAGGTGTGGAGAGAGAGGAGAGACAAACAGGAAGAGAAGGGAAGACCCCATCTAGCCACACCTCTCTGTCTTCCATCCGTGAGACTGATAATTCCATCGTGAGTCTGAAATCAAGTTCCTATCTTCAGCATAAAGTGAAATGTGCAGGAGACCAAAGAGTGCTTCCCCTTCTCAGGTGAAGGAGGGCTCCCTTGATGCTTTCCGCTTTATAAATTAATGATTGTTTTCAAATCTCAGCAAGTAAATTCCCCAGGTTGTCGGTACTTTTTAATTCCTGGAGATGGAAGAAAATATCAAGTTCTGACGAGTGTTTGCTGCCCCCTTCTGGCTAAATCCTGGCTCTGCACAAGCCCCCTGAGAATGGGAACCAGGCTGAAACTGCGTATTGGAGACTGGTTAAGGTCGAGTTATCCCCTCACCTGGCTCTGAAATCACAATTAGAGCTGAAAGGGACTTAAGTACCTAGCTGCGACCTCTCTTCTAAGCTTTAGGCTTGAATTTCCATCAGCTTGCTGGATATTCCCACTTGGACCTCAAACAGTAGGTCCACAGCATGATTTATCTCTGCTGGCTTGTTGGCTTCTGCATCTGTACTCCTGAAGCCTTGAATAGCACGTTTCCACCCTGTCACCTCCCTCCCCCACATTGATTCTCCTCTAGCTTGGCCTCCCTGTCCCATTGGTGGAGATGCAAGGCCACAAACTTATCATTTTAGCCAGGCTTGTTCTTAACAACCCCTTAGCATGTGGCCGTTTCTCCCCCTCTTTGTCATTCTCAGCCCTCCAGACCCACCCCCATCTCCAACTTCTGGCTTCTTTCTATTCCTGGGAAGTTTACCAGTCTCATGCCTTGAGGGTTGCAGTTTCCACCTCAACTGGATTTGTAAGATATTTCACTAGACACAGGCAGTGCCTGCCTTGGGACGAGTTCTCATGCTGGGTGTTAAGATGGTGCACTGTATTTATGACACGGTGCAAGTAGTGATTACAGAATGATAATGGGTACAGTACTGGAACAGAAATGCCTCTGGGTGTTCTGTGATCCCAAGGGAGGGATCACATGAGGAATTGGGTAGGCGGTAGCCGGGAGGCTCTAGATGCAGGGTATGCCCAGTACTGTCAAGGTATTAACAGGAGGTGAAGGGGCACGCGGGGGGAGTGGGCAGGGAAGAGGAGCATTGAGAAGAGGGCTTGAGGAAACGCTGTGATTCAGTACAGCTGGTGTGGGAGGTGGGGAAGCAAGAGGGGATGAGGAAGGTCAGATCATAAAAGGCTCGCACGGCTTGCTGAAGAAGATTGAATGGGGTTTAGTATGCTTGAACTCTTGAACTCTCTGCACATGCACATGTTGTTCACTATGCCTAGGGGTCCGTGCTCCAGGTCAACACACATAAAATGGGGAATGTCCTGGATAAACTGGGACATATGGTCCACGCTAGCTAAGACTCAGATAGCCTTCCAGCCCACTGACCACAGCTTCTGGGATGCTTCCTGTGTTGTTTTCCCAAAGCCTGTGGTGGACACTCAGATGATAACCTCAGCCAGACTCTCATATGGTTATTTGTCCTGTTTCCCCCACTGGCTTAGGAAGTCCTTGAAAATGAGGGCTAGGTTTTTTTATTCATATTTGTATAAAATGCTCCTGCAGTGCAGAAGTGGCAGAAGACGCATGTTCAATCCCTGGGTTGAGAAGATCTCTGTAGTCTTTTTACTGACGACACAGTTATCCTGCTGGTAATGATTCTATCTGATGAATCTCTTTATCACTAAAATGGGAATGATCATGTCTACCTTGGGAGAAGATTGTGAGGATAAATGAGCTGATAGGTGTAAGGTGGCAGGTGGCAAGTGCTCACTAAAGAGCGGTGTTGGGTGTTGAGATTGTTACCATCATCGTCATCATCATCATCACCAGAGACTCAGATGAAGAGTGAAAGGTCGGGGCATGCCCCCGGGAAAGTGCTACAAGGCAAATTCCGGAGGCTGGCTAAACTTTCAGGGGCTGGCCCCCTGCAGCCTGGTCCAATCAGGTACCAACACAGAGCCCTCGGACACTGACCACCGCTGTAGCCGGCGCTTTCTTCCTTATATGAAAAGACCTGGCCTGGACGCCCTGCGCGGACTATAAAACCCCTCCCCACCCCTCATACCTTGCAGACTCCCTTTGTCTCCTCACTCACCAGCCCCCCGGGAGTTCTGCCCGAGAGCGAGAGCGACGCTTAATAAAAAGGCCTTTACCACCGGTCCTTAGAGGCGGCTTTTTCTTTCTCCCGCGGCGTTTTCTAACAAAGAGTAAGCAGGTTCTGCACTTGTCATGAATTTAAAATAAAATGGCCAAACAGGAGGGAGTTGAAAATCTTATTTGGGTTCCTAGACAGGGTTGGAGACAGAGTCAGATCTGCAGGTCACCAGGACTATTGATCAGAAAATGCAATCAGGATCACCAAGGGGTGGGACCAGGACTCCAGTCCAAGCCAGCTCCAGGAGCAGACATCTCCAAACCTCCTTGCATCATGGTCCTTACCATCACACCGTGAGTTGGTTTTTTGTTTGTCAGGACCATCAGCTCAGAAGGACAGATCCAGCTTGTTCATCATTGAATTCCAGCTCTGCCTCCCCCAGTGCCTACCGTATAAATATTCAATGGATGGATGAATGAATGAATCCACGAGTGGGTACCCACTTACATAAACAAACTGAAAAGGCAATGGATGGGAGCCTAGCAGGACACAGCACCAGATTACATAGAGCAGGAGAACTTGGAGTATGTGGTACCAAGACTCCCGCATGGACACTGACTTTTAGTTTCCCTCTTAGACACCAGGGTTTCCCCAGTGGCTCAGATGGTAAAAAATCTGCCTGCAGTGCTGGAGACCTATGTTCGATCACTGGGTCAGGAAGATCCCCTGGAGAAGGGAATGGTTACCCACTCCAGTATTCATGCCTGGAGAATTCCATGGACAGAGAAACCTGGCGGGCTACATACAGTCCATGGGGTCACAAAAAGCAGGGTCACGATGGAGCAGCTAACAGTTTCACTTAGACACCCAGAGAACCTGATGCTGACCATTGAACCAAAGACTCCCCACCAAGAGGGAGGGAGAACCTGTTTTCTTTGCTGAAATGATGAAGCGCGCGCACACACTGTCTCTCCACCACCCTCACTCTCTCACACACAGGGAGTTTATAAATACAATCATCTCAGAGGATTGTTTGCAGTTAGCTTCTGCCTGAGGCAGGGGCATGAACCAGATGAGCTCTCAATGACTTTTCAATGAGCAGCTTCTGCATCACGGTGGCTTGGATTCTTTCTAGCATGAAACACACTTGGTAATTTCAGAAACAATTCTGAAGATCCCCCAATTGAAAGAGATTATTTCCTATAGTAACTACTGACTGTAAAAAATAATAATAGTAATATGATGATAATGGTAACAGAGACTTTCATTGAATTTATCAATCTTCGGGTGAATTTGTTTTTATTCTAAGAATATTTTCATATGTTTGAAGCTCATAGTCGTGTATGTGCAGCACCCATTATTAACATATTCCAGTTGATTGACCAAAGCTTGTGTAACTTTGGTTTGTCAGGCAATCTGCAGTCCTCTAGGGCTGGGACCAGATGCTCTAAAATTCTCACTGTTTCCACTAACTAGCTGGTAAAGTTATGCATGTTGCTCTCTCAAACCTGGTTTCCTTAATTACAGCTAGCTGCCTAGCTGCCTCACAGCTGTGCTATGAGGTTAAACGGGATAACGTTTTTGGGATAATGTATAAAGCCCACTTCTATGTCTGATGGATGCTGTAGCTTCATCCTGGCTGTTACTCTTCTGCCTAGCCTCGGCACAATCCAGAACAAGGCACTTCCTTAGTTTCTTTCTTCCGTCCCCTCTAGGTTCCTGATTGTCCTGGGGTGCTTGATCCTGGCCGTCCTGACCACCTTCAGGGAGTACGAGACGGTTTCGGGAGACTGGCTTCTGCTGCTGGTGAGATATGTGCCCGGCGTGGCACTGTGCTTCTGGGGCAGGCGCTCTGGTGGGCCCTCCAGCGGTGAGGACAAGGAGGCCCTTGGGCGCGGTTTCCCCACAACTGCTGTTGGTTTCCTGGAGTCTTCAGCCAAGTTCAGAAGTAAGAGAAAGCAGTGGCAAACCGGTTGATGAGGTCTTCTGGGTACACAGGTGCAGCAGGGAGCGAATGGCCTGTGTTTTTCCAGATTAGAGAAAAGGGGACGCGACCAAAGTCAAAGCAGAAGCCAAGACCCATTGGCTAAACAATAAAACCTTCTGATAGGTAATGCAAAGGCACATCTGGTTCCAAACCCTGCCTCTGCTTTTCCTCCCTAAACACTGAAGACCTCTTCCTTCAAGGCCAAGTACCAAATCCCATTTCTACATGAAAACTCCAAGTCCTTCTTCCTGGGCCCCTGTCCGTTTTCACTGTCCGGTCTGTATCCCACATGTGGGCAAATTACCTAACTCCCCTGACTCAGCTTCCTCCCATCCTCACCTACGATATGCAGAGATGTAAGGCAAGGAGCACAGACTGATGGGCTGAGTGCAGCATCCATGCCCAGCCAGGAGGTGGCTTCCAGGAAGAAGTTCCTGCTACGACCCCGGACAGCACTGGCCAACTGGCCCTTTGAATGACCGTACCTTGGTTAGGATCAGCCCACCTGTTTAGGGTGAGGCCCTGCCCTCTGCACAAGGGAAGGATGCCAAGCCCCCACCCCCAATTAGGGGGGCTTGCTGTTTCATAAACCCTAATTTGATGAGCTAAGCGTGATGCTCTTGGGGTCCGAACCAGCAGGTTCCTTTTCAGGGCAGGTCTGGAGCTAAGACCTGAGCAGGTGACTCCTGGGAAGCCACCCAGTTCCAGGAACTAAGTTTCAAGGATTGTTGCAACTCCCCAAGAGCCCCAGGGAAGTCGCCAAACAGAAGGAGCAGAGTGTCTCTGTCTGATCAGCAAGGGAGGCCTGGGAGGAAGGGAGCAGGCTCTGTGTCCTGGGGGAGGAGAGTAGCACAGTTTGACCCTGAGGGACCTGAGCTCTGAGCCTGATGACCTGCCTGGAATTCCTTCTTGGCCACTTTTGGCCTTGAAACATTTGTTCAGCCACTCCTTCCCTGGCCTTGGTTTCTCAAAATATAAGATGAGGGTAATATTATAAAATACCTCTGGTGATTCCTGGCCCAGGAGCTGTGCTCAATAACCATTGGCCACACTTAGCAATACCAGGGGCCAGACGACTTGTGGACAATTCCATCAATTCCTCTCCTTTCAACTCAACTGAACTTCTTAGGGGCTTTTTAGTACATTAAAGGAATTTGTAAGAAAAGATCCATTAGAAAAAAAAAAAGTGTAGAAAAAAAGGCTTAATGTTCGGGACAGCTAGCACATCAGAGTGAAGACAGGAGTTGCCCCGCCCTGAATGGAGGTGATCAGCTTGTCCTAACCCCTCCGCCCATCAAACCGGCAACCACAGAAATCCAACTCTTCAGAAGTTCAGAACAGAAATCGCTGGTTCCGGACAACTGGGTCCCGGCTAATCAGCGTCTCTCCATATGTTCTTCCTCGCAGGAAACATTTGCTATTTTCATCTTCGGAGCCGAGTTTGCTTTGAGGATCTGGGCTGCCGGCTGTTGCTGCCGATACAAAGGCTGGCGGGGACGACTGAAGTTTGCCAGGAAGCCCTTGTGCATGTTGGGTGAGCCCTGACCCCGAGCCCAGGGGCTCCTCGGTCCTTCTTTGGGTGCATTGTTTCTCGGAGGCAATTTTAAGCAGACACAATTCGTCTGGGAAACCCTGAACCTGGTGGGGGCCGGCCTCGCCTCTCACACTCCCTTCAGCCCTCCAGCAGGTACTGAATTCCTGCCCCAGTGGCTTCTTTTTAGAATGAGTCCACAGGGCAGCGATTCTTCACGGGGGTGGGGGTGGGGGGTACTCTCGGCACTTGGAATGCAAAGGTGCCAGCCATTGGAGGACACTGAATATCCCCAGTCCCTGTGAAGCCACAATTGCCAATTGCATTCCAATTGGCTGCAGTGGAGCTAGAAAGTGTGACACCATTGCTGATTGAGAATTACTTCTGTAGGATCACATGATGCCCATTTTACAGAGGTGGAAACTGAGGCTCACGGTTCTGAGTCCTTCTCCAGTCACACAGGGAGTAAGCAGCAGATTCCATCCTAACACCCAGGTTTGCAAGAATGTAGCACTTTGCGCTTCTGAGAGAGGGCAACCCCGCATTGCTGTGTCCTGACCCAAAAGTTGCTTTGGGGATGTGTCATGGTTACCCCTCCATCTGGATGCAGGCATTTTCATAGCAGAGATGGTGGAAGGTCTTGCACACCCCTATTGGTGCAGGATAGAACCCACCTCCACCCCTAATCCACCTAGGGGGAACCCCTAGGTTCCCATCTGAAGATCCTACTAAAATCATACAGAGACAGGATGAAGTCTGCCTGCAGTGATGCTTAGGACTCTTGGATCTTCAAATTCCAAGAAATAGTTAAAGTTAGAGGATCATAGAGTATCAGGGCTGGAAGGAACCTTCAGGAGCATTTGGCTGAACGTGCCTTCCCGTCTGCTGCTCCAGTTCCTTTCACAGCAGCCTTTACGTGGTACCCCAGATTTTACTTGCATACCTCCAGTCACAGGGCACTCTCAAGGTTATTCATTCCATCTTAACTCCTCTGGCTCTCTTCAGATATTTGAGTTCAGCCATTCTGTTCCTCCTCTCCACTCCAGCAGAGTCTCCTTTCCTCAGGAAAGATGTGCTTCGTGGCTTCAACCCCATCTTACATCCCATCTTGTTAGCATCACAGAGCCTCCCCTCTGAGCTGCAGCTTCTTCCTCACTGCCCTGTTGAAAACTGACCCCCAGGACTGAATACAGCCCTGTTTGGTGTGAATGGCCAGCCCAGGGAGGAAGAGCTAGACCCTTGCTCTATCCTAGCTGCCAGTTTCCCTCTGTATCGCCTGGGACGAAGTTGCCAGGTTTGCAGGCTCCCTCACACCGAGGACAGTACCACCCTCACTGTCAGCTGAAGCCCTTTTTCTTCTTCCCATCTGCTGCTGAGGCTGGAAATCTGAGGGTTTTGTCTAGTGCTCAGAATTTTGAATGCAGGTAGGGGTCTGTGTGTGTGTATGCACACGTGCAATTTTGGAGAACTTTTCAGTTACTTAATTTTTTCCACATTTTTTTCTCTCTTCCTCTGCCCTCCTTCCCTGACTCTCTACCTGTGTCTTAGTCTGTTCAAGCTGCTGTAACAGAATACCACAGACAGAGTAGCTTATAAATAACAGAAATTTATTTCTCACAGTTCTGGAGGCTGAAAGTCTGAGATTGGGGTGCCAGCAGGGTCAGTTTCTGTTGAGAGTTCTCTTCCTGGTTCATAGACACTGTCTTCTTGCTGTGTCCTCACAAGGAGGAAGGGGAAAGGGAGCTCTCTGGAGTCTCTTTCTTTCTTAAGGGTGCTAATCCCTTTCATGAGGGCTCCACCCCCAAGACCGATTCACCTCCCAGAGGCCCCACTCCCAACACCATCACACCAAGAGACAGGACTCAATATATGAATTTGAAAGGAAACAAACATTCAGTCTATCAAACCCCCAACTTTCCTTTGCCTTCCTTTTTCCTTGTCTATCCTTCACATCTTAACTCATTATTGACCAGGGGATTTTTGCAGAAACTAGTGCCTATGGCTGGTGATTTTTATTCTGGCCAGCCAAAATTAATTCTGTTATTTCACTAACACTTTGTGCATCATTATACTCAATAGTTACCCTTGACACACCTGTAAAGTCTTCTAAGGTTTGTGAAGTGTTGTCTTCAGTCTACTCTTATGTAGAGAAGCAAAGGAGCATTCTCCAGCACTGTGTTTCATTTTTGCTTCCTGTATCAGAATCAGTCACTGAGATTTTTTGTCTTTTTGTTGGTCTACTATTCACATCATCTGAATCAGAGCTATATTCTGAAGAACTATCATCTTCTGAGACACTGGTATATATGTCGCTCAGATAGTCAGAGAAAGTATCTGCATAAAACTCACCAAAAAATTCTTCTTCACCCAAAACTTCATGATGCATCATTTTTGAAAATTTTATGGTAATAAATTTGCATTTATAATATACACAGGGTTGGAACAAAAACCTAACATAGCAAAATGTGAATGATAATGACAATATAAGTTGTATAATGAACCCTTGTTCAATTTTAAGCTCTAACAACTTCACACGGTGATGTTAATTGTATCACTCTCTAAAAGCATATTGATAACATCTCTGATCAATAATGTTCAGATAACAAAAGATGTGTTAATACGTCTCTGGTCAATAATGTGTTAAGCTGACTTCTTTTTCGTCTTTGGGGTAACCTATCCAGTGCTGACCAGAAGTCTGTGTGTGTGTGTGTGTGTGTGTGTGTGTTGGCAGGGCATGAGGGAGGTCACTTTGAGATTGACAGTGTTCAAATTCTGAGGTCCCTGCCAACTTAGAGCGATCCTAGTATATGGAGCCCAGGCCCCACCAGAACAGGAGTGTTTCCTATGGAACAGTCTCATGATTCTAGGATCATGAGAGAGCTCCAGCTTTCGTTCCCCTCCTGTCCCTTCTGGAGAGATGAGACTGGCCCTCAGCTTCCACCATCCTGGCTGGCTTCTTTCCTGATGTTGCTGCATTTTCTCTTCTGCTCATCTAACGTCTCCCGTAACATGGCCCTCATGGGAAGAGTTGCTTTCCTCTGTTTGACCAGAGGTGGTTATCCTGTGCACGTATATCGTGTCCTCCTTATTTGAAACAGCCTCAGACCCTGCTATGACACTTGTGGATGAGTCTGTCTGGGCTGAAATTTGCTGTCTCAGTGTCAGAGTGTCATAGACTTACGTCACATTTACCCTGTGTCTCGGTTTTGTTTTATTTTCTGCAAACCTGAAACGTGGCTATGTTTGCACAGCTAGACAGAGAAGCCTGGCCAAAGATATAGATATACTGGTACCCAGATGTCTGACCCCTAGTTTTTCCCAGAGTTTAGGCACAACTGGGAGACACTTTGACACGGTCAAAAGGATGCCAGCTTTTTTGGGCAGACATACTTGGTGTGGATTTAGGAGCCTAATCCAAGCAAGGTGGCTGGCACAAACAAAGGTATGGAGATGTGAGAGTCCACCGTGAACCCAGAAAACCACACGTGCTTCTAGAAGGTTCTCTAGGGCTGGGTCACAGAGGGTTTTCAGAAGCTTGGACTTGGCCCATTGGATAAACATTCCAGGTGTCTTCCTTGTACCCTGATGCCCTTGCAAAAATAAACGAACCAACTAAACAGTTCTGTGGTTGAAATCTTTCGAGAAAGGCTGGACTTCACTGGTAAAAGTGAGAGACCCACAGTACATGTTAGTACATTACAGGCCCTGAGAAGTCCTGCAGTAGTAAAACCTGTTTAATTGATTTTTTTTCTAATTTATTGGATCACGGGATCCTTTGTGCTTGCTAGTCCCCTGCAGTGCAGTGGGGACATAATAGATCCTGGAGTTGGGGGGAGGAGCATTGAAGGGAATGAGAAAGAGACCAGGGCCCTCTTCCTTCCATCTTTGACCGTTTAACTTCAGCAGCCAGCTTGGCCCTTTGAGAACTGCCTCACCCCCTTGGCCTCTGCTTGCAGCTCTGGTGGACGTTTCCGGGTCACCTCCTGACAGCAGCCCCCCATTTCTGGGGCGGGTCCCATGCTTTCCTGCACCCTGCCCCGGGGCCTTCTCTGAAACTGAGGGAGGTCACTGGGCAGTGCAGCTCAGAAGTGTGGGATGTTGATGACCCCCTCGGCCAGCAGGGGGCAGGAGCCTGTGGACAGAGACCCCAGCTCCTGTCTTTCAGAGGGATGATGGTGGGCGGTGTTCTGCCTACAGCTCTGAGGTTCCAGCAGCAGCAGCCCCCACAAGACCCCTGCCCTGGCCTTTCCCCTGCCTCCCTCTCCCCTCCCTCCTGCTTCCTGAGTTCATCTCCCTTTCAGTCACCCACAGCCGCGTCCCTCTCAGGGTTTGCTTGCAGGGGCAAGTGAAAGTGAAGTGAATGAAGTCGCTCAGTCATGTCCGACTCTTTGCAACCCCATGGACTGTAGCCTACCAGGCTCCTCTGTCCATGGGATTTTTCCAGGCAAGAATACTGGAGGAGGTTGCCATGCCCTCCTCCAGAGGATCTTCCCAACCCAGGGATCGAACACGGGTCCCCGGCATTGCTGGCAGACGCTTTACCGTCTCAGCCACCAGGGAAGGGGAAACCCACAGTCAAACAGCCTCTGAGCTTCAGACCTCCCCTCCTCCACCTGGGCAGCCCCGATCCCCTCTCAGCCAGAGAGGGACCCCCCAAGGACCGCCCCTGGAGGGTCTTGGAGCATCACTTCCCTGGGATTGGAGTGAGCACTGGAGTTCTGCATTCAATCCCAACTTGGCCACATCCGGCTACATGGCCCTGGAAAGGGGTTCACGCTCAGAGCTCCTGTTTCCTCACCTGTCTCAGAAGAACACGTATCCTCAGAAGAACACGTGATACCTGTTCAGTGTCATGGTTTAAACACGGCACCTGCCCATCTGTGGCCAACAGTGCCCGTGACGGCTCCCGCGCCCTGGCTGGACCTCCTTCCCCCTCACCTGCCACCCTCCGCCCTCTTTCCAGACATCTTCGTGCTGATCGCTTCAGTACCGGTGGTTGCCGTGGGAAACCAGGGCAACGTCCTGGCCACGTCCCTGCGGAGCCTGCGCTTCCTGCAGATCCTTCGGATGCTGCGAATGGACCGGAGGGGCGGCACCTGGAAGCTCCTGGGCTCGGCCATCTGCGCCCACAGCAAAGTAAGTGCCACTGAGAAGCCCCTGGACCACCCGGCTTGCTTCCTTCCTACCCGCATCCGGTCCACGGCATCCCCTCCCAGACGGTGTCCCCAGAGGGTCCTGCCACCACTGATGGTGGTGGGGCAGTGGAGCATGCAGGCACAGGTAGACCAGATGCAAACAACACCGGCCACATCACTCAACCCTCTTTAAATTCAGTTTTCCTCTTTCCAACACAGGGATGATAATGCCGCTGCCTCTAATGCAAAGCAGCGTGGGGTGGAAGGAAGTCACCCAGGCTGGTTGGAATCCAAACTCTACTGGTGTGACTCTGGAGACTTCCTGTAACCCTTCTAGGCTTCCCTGGTGGCTCAGATGGTAAAGAATCTGCCTGCAGTGCAGGAGATCCGGGTTCGATTCCTCGGACAGGAAGATCCCCTGGAGAAGGAAAATGGCAACCCATTCCAGTATTCTTGCCTGGAGAATCCCCTGACAGAGGAGCCTGGCGGGCTACAGTCCATGGGGTCACAAAGAGTCGGACACGACTGAGTGACTGACACCTCTGGGTCTTCTCTCCTCCATTCATAAAACGGGAATAATGTGCACTCACCTCATAGGGTGAAAAGACTTAGAACACACTCAGTGCCTAGCTGTGGTGGCTCAGTCGCTATTGTTTTCATGTAGCCAGAAGCACAGTGCCTGAACCTGGTGTTTGATACAGATTAACTCACCCCAGGATCTGCGCTGTTCTTACCCCAGTTCAGGGATAAGGAAGCAGGTACGGAAAGAGGAAGGGAGCTGCCCAGGCTGTCTGGCTTCAGAGCCCATGTTCAGTGGCTTGCTACCTGTTGTGGGGGCTCTTGCCTCTACAAGGCAGATGAGAAGCTCAGGCCCAGTGGGGCTTGGCCCAGACTTCCACGCGCTTGAGCAGGAGTGGAAACCTAGGGCGAGGCCAGTGTGTCTGGAGCGGCCCTGCGCTGTGTGTCTCTCCTGTGGTTAGCCCAGACCTTTGGTACCACTTTGTTTCAATATCCCTGCCTTGGCTGGACCCTGGAGAAATGAAGGAAAACCTCTGAGTGGCAGGAAAAAAAAAAAACACTCAGAGGCCAGTTCAAGAGAAATCAGAGCAAAGGGCTTCTGAGATGTATGTTCCTTAGAGCAGCAGTCTCCAGCTTTTTCGGCACCAAGGACCAGTTTTGTGGAAGACTGTTTTTCTGCGGACCGGGGATGGGGGTGGTTTCGGGAGGATTCAACTGCATTACCGTTTATCCTGCGCTGTATTTCTATTATTATTAAATCATCAGCTCCACGTCAGATCATCAGGCATTAGATCCTGGAGGTCGGGGACCCCTGCTTTAGGGGATAAAGTGAAAGCTGCCTTCATCCCTGAGTGAGCATCTTCTTGTGCCAGCCCTGGTGGGTACGGTGTACACGGTTGGCACCTGGAGCAGGCCCCCATTCCTGGGAGGATGTACTCAGCCCTTTAACTGCTCTGAGAGTTGGCTGCTAATGTTCCCAGCTGTCCCTTCCCTGGAGAAGCACAGGAGAGCTGCCCGGCCCAGGGGCTTATACTGTTCCCAGCTTCCGTCTCGCCCATCAGGGAGGCCCGCAGCTGGTGACTCAGTGACACCAGGACCTGTCTGGTGACGGGACCAGCCCTGTGGGGCGGCTCAAGCTCCAGAGCTTCCGGTGGAATCAGGCTGAGGGGGGCTCCAGCGTAGAGCACACCCTTGCCGAGCTCCTTCTTCCGTCCTGTCCGCTTCCCTCATTCCCTCTGTCCCCAGACCCACCCTCAGTCACCACGGTTGTGGTTTAGTCACTCATTCATGTCTGACTTTTGTGACCTCTTGGACTGTAGCCTGCCAGACTCCTCTGTCCATGGGATTCTCCAGACAAGAACACTGGAGTGGGTTGCCATTTCCTTCTCCAAGGAATCCTCCTAACCCAGGGATCAAACCTGCATCTCCTGGCAGGTGGATTCTTTACCATTTGAACCACCAGGGAAGCCCTCACACCCTCCTAAATCTCTGTCTCAAACTTTGCTTCTGGGGAACCACACTGAAAGCAGAGAGCCCGGGTTGAGTTGCCACTGAGGAGCTCAGAGTTCTCCTTATAAGTCTTAACATCACCTGCCCCCCAACCTGGGCAAGCCCAGAATGCCCCTGCAAAGCTCCTGGATTCCTCCAGTTCAGGGACACACCCAGATATGTCAGCATCTCATGGCAGAATGAATGGAAGTTTAAGTCAGACAGAAGCTCGGTGCAAATGGCAGCCCTGCCGCCTTCGAGCTGTAAGACTTTAAGAATGCTGCTCTCTTTCCATGAGAGCTTCCTCAGTGGTTAAAATGTGAATACTTCTGGCTGCTCACATGAGCCAAGTTACGTGTCAGGACCTGGCAAATAATCAGTGCTCATTAGTAGTAGCATGTATTATCCGAAACAGTACAAATAAATACAGAAAGAAAATGAAATACAAATTTAAAACACTTAGAGTCTCACATCTGAAAATGCAATTTCTTCCCATACATGTTTTATTCCCTGTCTGCTCCACTTCTGGCCACAGGCTCAGGGAGACAGGGCTTTTTTTTTTTTTGAGAGTTCTTTCTTCACCTGAACTATTTTATTATTTTATTGTTATTATTACTATTTGGCCATGCCATCTGGTATATGGGACCCTAGTTCCCCAACCAGGGATCCAACAGATGCCCCTGGCATTGGAAGTGCAGAGTCTCAATCACTAGACCACCAGGGAAGTCCCTATTTTATCTTTTATCAGAGGACATGTTAGTAACACCTAAGCATGTATCCATGCAGCTGAGCTGATTCACAGCTTTGGTGGAAATCAGGACTAAAAATGGCTGGGCAAGGTCCTCGTACTATGTTCCCTCAGATTAGAATATATGACAGTTGCATGTTTGCCATGTAATTCCTGGGAAAAGATGGTCCATGCCACCGCCGGACCCCACAACTGCGGCTGAGGGGTGGAACTTCAGGACAGAATCACAGGTCTGCAGTAGGAGACCGAAGGCAGACAGAGCGACTGCGTGGCCAGCTCCATGCCCCGTCTTTCCCCCCAGCAGTCCCCACTGGACGAGCCTCAGCCTTTCACTGCCTCTGAGCCCCAGCGTGGCTCCAGGGCTGGCCTTCACTTCCTGGGCAGGCAGTGTGTTCAGAAAGTATAAGCGCTTGCCTGGGTTTGAGTCCAGCATTTACCAAGCAGGAGCTTAGACCTGTTCCTTCTCTGAACCTGGTGAACAAACACCGATTCATTTCTTCATTCATTCATTCAAAATATGTGTTCTCTGGGCCAAGTTCCATGCTTAACTCTCCCAGAAACTCAGAGATGAAGAGTGAGGGGCCCACACAGTGTAAGACTTTAATGCTCTTACTAAAGTTGGGATTGGTCAGACTCTGCTCCCAGAACAAATGAGCCCTGGAGTCTCTGGCCTTAGCACAAAAATGTGGGCATCTTCTCCTGCACACGTGTCTGATGTGGGTCGAGAGGTCCTGGTTTGTCTTGGAAACGAGCCTTGATTCACCGAGGCAAGGAAAGTGGGCCTGCGAGCATCCTCTAGAATGGACCTAACAGGAAGTAGCCCCCATCACTCCCATGGGCTGGACCCCAGACCATCGGCTGCCACGTGACTGCTGGGGGGCTCAGGCATGTGCAGGAGCCCGTGGACGTCGGGGAGCAGCCACTGCCATGGAGCAGCTGGCGAACGTTGCATCAAGTCAGAACTACCTTGAGTGGCCTTTGAGTGACTGCAAGGCACAGAATGGGGACTCATTTCCCTCCCCAGTGACCACTGTGCCAGCTCTTCATCCCACACAGCCGGGACTTCCATACGCACACAGACAGCTGTTTCTCTGGTTCAGCATTTGGAGGCGGAGCGTATGAAAGAACGTAGTCACGCTGGAATCACACTCAACAGGGTGAAAGGCTCGTGACTGGGGAAGGACCATCCACTTCATCCTTTCCTTCTCAAACCCCGGTGGAGTGGACGCTCACGGAGGGGAAGGGCTGCTGGATTGCCTACAGCATCTCAACTAACCTCTGTCTGCTGTGAACTCACACAAGTGCGCCGGGCACGTGATGCTGTGGCAAAGGTCAGACCTGTGAATGAATGAGCACAATAGAGACTTAACATCTGTTTAGAAAATGGTGAAGACATAGGAGGAAAAAAAAGCTAGAAATGAAAGCTCGCTCTAGTTGGGGGAGCAAACATCCAGAAAGCTCTCGTAATAGAGATGACATGAGTCTTAGGTGACTCAGGGCTTTCTGGCTGGCCCCCCAGGGAGGGGCCGGGAAGACAGAAGACCAATGTGAGCAAAGGCCCAGAGGGATGCTGGAAGCAACTGTGTCAGCGAGATGCGATGGACCCAGAGGCCAGCTGATTGGCCGAGGACAATCGGAGAGATGAACTCTGTCGATATGAATGGCTTCATTCTCCGTGATGACTTAGCAGGAATGTCAGGCCTAATCTCCAGACTGTGTTTGCCCATGACCTTGACTTTCTTCTGCCCAACCTACCAGGGTAACCCTTGGAGTTGGAATAGAAGGCGAGACATAGAAAGTGCCTCAGGGATTGTCATGGTCAGGGTGTTTGAAACTTCAGCGGCTTGCCCATCTTTGGCATGTGTCTGTACCACCCTTACCGTTACCACCCTTAACATTTTTCCTTTAAATCAGCTCACTCTTGTTTTCGGGGATATCCCAGTCTATCATGTGATCATATCCATGAAATAATGGTTTTATGTTTAATTTATGCTAATATGGTTTAAATCGGTATGTGACTACTTTGTATAAAAATTGTCTATCTGCATTTGAAGTATCTGTGGCACTTTTTGAAACTCTGTGGTTCAGGCCCTTCATTTATAAAATGAAAAAACTGAGGCTGGGGAGGAGAGGTCATCTGCCCAGAGTCACATAGTTAGTGGCCGTGCTGGGTCCCCGTCCACAGCTCTGTCCCCTCTGCCAGGATAATTCCCTCTCACTGTCTGTCACTTTCCCAGTGGAAAGAGCTTTATCGTTGTTCTGCCCAATCCCGCGTAACATAGGGTCTCCTGAGTCCCGAGCCTTGTCTCCGAGGCAGCGGCCCATCCCTCCTGCCTTCTCCCCTCCCCGTGAAGCCTCTTGAGCTGTGATACAGTGACCATAGGGCTCTCCCTCTCCTTCTAGAGCCATCCCCTCATTCTGCTAGTGATGAAACAATGACCACAGCACTGACCCCCATCTTCCAGTGATGGGAGGTGAGGATCAGCGAAGGTGAGTCACTTGCCCGTGTCCCAGAGCTGGGAAACCTGCACTCCAGCTCCGGGGTGTCTGCCTGCAACCTCCTCCCAGCCTCCACCAGTGACCCCTTCCCTGTCCACTGCTTGCTGTCGCAGGAGCTCATCACCGCCTGGTACATCGGGTTCCTGACTCTCATCCTTTCTTCATTTCTCGTCTACCTGGTTGAGAAAGATGTGCCCGAGGTGGATGCCCAAGGAGAAGAGATGAAAGAGGAATTTGAGACCTACGCAGATGCCCTGTGGTGGGGCCTGGTGAGTCACCACTTTGAAGGCTGCCCCGTGGGGGTCAGCTGGAGGGACGGAAGGATATAGAGGACGTGATGTGGACGCACGGGGCTGGGCAGCTGTGTTCTTCAGCACGGGGGAGAGGAGAGCACCTCCATTTATGAACCTCCCCCTGGGAGACACACCCTGCAGGGTGGGCCCTTGGAAGGGGGGCTTTTCCCTAGAAGTCAGGGCTCTGATCATTCGCATCCCACGGTCACTCAGGGACCTTACCTGTCATTAGCCAGGCTGTGCTGTGCAGACTCAGTGGCAGATGCAGACGTGTATATACCCAGACCCTCAAACACACCTAGAGACACATGGCCCCAGCCCCATCGGGCATGTGGTATTAAAGCACTGCTTAAGCACTTTACATTTATAAGCACATTTTAAGTGCAAACAACTCCTATTATTAGCTCCCTGGTGGTTCAGACAGTGAAGAATCCACCTGCAGTGAAGGAGACCTGAGTTTGATCCCTGGGCTGGGAAGATCCCCTGGAGAAGGGAATGGCTACCCACTCCAGTATTCTTGCCTGGAGAATCCCATGGACAGAGGAGCCTGGCAGGCTACAATCTATTGGGTCGCAGAGAGTCAGGCACGACTGAGCAACTAACACTTTTGCTTTCAAATTGGAGAACCTGAGGCTTGAAGAGGTTGAGTCACTAATTCAAAGACCTCGGAGCCAACTTAGTGCTTCACCTGGGATTTGAACTCAAGCATTTGGGTTCCAGAGGCCACACTTAACTACTCCAGTAGCCTGCCTTCCATGCTCATAAGTGCACGTGTGCTGATAACCTGCAAGGGTAAATGCACAGAGGAGTATTCAGAGTACACCTGGACAGACACGGGCCCAGACTTTAGACACGCACACCTATACACACAATACATGTAAATAAATGCACGGGAGCACATACATTCAGAGTCATGGCCATACACAAAATCACGCATTTGCAAACATATGCATGAATGTATATGCAGATACACATGTTTGCAATGTTTGAAATATCTGTTGACTGACTGACTATAGGGAAGAAATCCTTAGCTTAGAAGCAGATGTGGTCTCAAGGCTCCTATGTAAGATTCCTGGTCTTTAGTACCTTCTCTCCCACGGGAGTCTTATTCTAAACGGGACAGTGCCTCAGTCGGTATAAAGGCTTATGGGTAAAGTCGGCTGATACATCACTGACTTCCTCCCCCAGGGAAGCCCCGTGTCTGAACGCCTCTCTTTTCAGATTACACTGGCCACCATTGGCTACGGAGACAAGACACCCAAAACGTGGGAAGGCCGTCTGATCGCAGCCACCTTTTCGTTAATCGGCGTCTCCTTTTTTGCCCTGCCAGCCGTGAGTGCCCTCACTGTTCTCTCTCGATGATGGATCCCAGGCAGGATCCATCACTGCCTGGCCCCAACTCAGCTGTCCAGCCTCATCTTCCACCTTCTCGTATCCTGATTTCCAGCCCCGTCAACTCCATAGCTGTCCCCGTGTCATGCTTTCCTGTCTCTCTGCCACAGGCTGTGTGACTCTTTGCCAGGAGTGATCCCCAAAACACCAACTCCTCTTTCAAGACTGAGTTTCTTTTTTAAAAAAATTTTTTATTGAACTATAGTTGATTTACAATGTTGTAAACATCTGCTTTACAGCAAAGTGACACATCTACATATAGGCATTCTTTTTTTAAAAATTGGGGTATAATTGCTTTACAATGTTGTGTTACTTTCTGCTATACAACTAAGTGAATCAGCCATATGTTTACATATATCCCTTCCTTCTTGGACCTCCCTCCCATCCCACCCTTCTAGGCCATCACAGAGCACCAAGCTGAGCTCATATTCTTTTTTTAAATATTCTTTTCTATTATGTTTTATCACAGGATATTAGATATAGTTCCCTGTGTTATACAGAGACCTGTTGTTTATCCTCCAGACCCAGTTCAGTGCTGCCTTCTTTAGGCTGCATCACTCCATCCTCTGGGTATCGCTCTGAAAAGGCATTTCTGAGCCCACCTGGGATTTCAGATTCCAAATCTGCTTCCCCGGGAGACTGTGAGCCCCTTGGGGGCTGAGATTATGTCTTTCACCCCCATATTCTGTGCACATAATGAGTCCTTCATATTTGTGAGTTCCCTTCTCTGCCCTGTCATCTTCTAGTTTGTGTAAAAAGTGCATTTCCCTCAAATTCTTGATCCCTGGTAGAGTAACTTCCCTAAAGCCCAGTGCCCATCGGTGTCATAACAACAATAATAATATACAGCATTTGCTGAACTTACTGTGGACTAGATTCATGCCACATGCTTTCCCTACACTGTCTCATTTAATCTCTGTAAAAACATTTGAAGTTTGGTGTGCATTTCTCCCCATTTTCCAGATGAGGAAACTGAGGCTTTATTGGGTTAGTTAAGCTTCCATAGTCACAGGGCTATTGGGTTGTAGAGCCAGGGACCCAGGCCTGCTCCTTCAAGCCTGGCTCTTAATCACAAAGCTTGAAAAGAACCTCCCGGTATAACAACCCCTCTTCCCCGCCCTTCACCTCCTATCCTTTTGATACTGAGGCTCTTCATTCATTGCAGCCCTCCCTTCGTCCATCGCAGCCGTCCAGTGTTTTTCCCTAAGTTGTCTGACCTTGGGAAGATGACCTTTCTGACTCTCAGTTTCTTTATCCATAACAGATAAGGGGCTGTGAGCATGGGCCATGGTCTCTAAATTCTCTCTCAACTTGAAAGGGGTGTGCCCCCCCACCCCCACCATGCACTCCATGTGAGAGTTTGACCTAAAAATCAAAACAGATCACAATTCGGAGAAATGCCAGGCAGAGTAAAAGTCTCACATGACAATTCAAGCGACTGAAATATTTTTAAAATTCCATTAATATTAACTGGGAACCCATTGCGCCTCCTACTCCTTACTAGGCAGTCCCTGTTACGTTATCTCATTTTTTTCCTCACAGAATTGTGAGGTGGGCGCTGCTATCTGACTTCCCTGTGGAAAAAACTGAGATGCAGCAGAGAGGAGGCCGGCCAGGGTCTCCCTGCTGGAAGTGGCAGAGTCCGGAACTGAACCCTGACTGCCAGGCCCCGCTTAACCCGGCCCCCACTCCCTGGAAGACAAAAAAGGGATTTCTCCTTCTCCCCTTCGCTCGGCGTCATCACTGGGGCCTGAGAGTCGGGGTGGGGCTCCAGAGGAGCCTTGGGGAGCTGACCTCAGGGCCTGACCTCTCCCTTCAGGGCATCCTGGGGTCCGGGCTAGCGCTCAAGGTGCAGGAGCAGCACCGTCAGAAGCACTTTGAGAAAAGGAGGAAGCCCGCCGCTGAGCTCATCCAGGTCTGTCTGCCTGGGGCTGAACTGGACGGGGCCACGCGTCTGTGCCTCTGTGTGTGTGTGTGTCTACGTCTGTGTGTGTGTGTGTCTATGTGTATATGTGTGTCTCTGTGTGTGTTGTGTGTATGTGTGTGTGTCTATGTTATGTGTGTACGTCTGTGTGTGTGTGTGGTGTGTATGTGTGTGTGTCTGTGTGTATGTCTATGTGTATATGTGTGTCTGTCTGTGTGTGTGTTTATGTGTGTGTGTCTGTGTATATGTGTGTGTGTCTCTCTGTGTGTGTGTTTGTGTGTGTGTGTTGTGTGTATATGTGTGTGTGTCTGTGTGTGTTGTGTGTATGTGTGTGTGTTTATGTGTGTGTTGTGTGTATGTGTGTGTGTTTATGTGTGTGTGTCTATGTGTATATGTGTGTGTCGATGTGTATGTGTGTGTGTTTATGTGTGTGTGTCTGTGTGTTGTGTGTATGTGTGTATGTCTATGTGTGTGTGTCTGTGTGTATGTGTGTGTCTATGTGTGTGTGTGTGTTTATGTGTGTGTGTCTATGTGTATATATGTGTGTCTGTGTGTGTGTTTGTGTGTGTGTTGTGTGTATATATGTGTGTGTCTGTGTGTGTGTTGCATGTATGTGTGTGTGTCTATGTCTGTGTGCATGTGTGTGCATGTGTCTGTGTGTGTGTGTTTGTGTGTGTCTCTGTGTATGTGTATGCATGTGTCTCTGTGTGAGAGTGTGTGTGTGTGTGTGTCCGTATGCTTCTACAAGAGTGGGCACGCCGTGACCTGGGATGGACCCAGGACCGAGCCTGCTTGCCACGACTCTGGGTGTTGCTATGGTTTGTCTCTCTGACTAGCATCAGAAATTGTGTCCTGAAATTGACCATCCCATCACTCTCCCATCCAAGTTCTAAGCCAGGCCAAACCTAGACACGGGACTCAGACAGGAGCCCACCCATCAGCTGTTTTACCCCTGATGGAGTGGAGAGCTTGGCCTGGACTTGGGTCCACACTAGGTTTTCTCTCCTACTTCTCACCAGTCTTGAACGGGGAACCCACAATGAAGAGTCAGCCTAGAGCACAGGTGCGTAGCCAACCAGCTGCAAGGAGGTGTGGGCCCTTACGTCTGCTCGTGATAGAGAGCTCGTAAGTCCAGAGAGGGAGAGATGCCCACGTGTGCAAAATGCTGACCGATTCACCGTTCATCCCACTCAGTAGACAACCGTGCAGCAGTGGGTGCTGGTCTCCCCAGCGGTTCCTCCCTCTCGCTTCCCCGACCCTGGGCTGGGAGTTGGGAACAATAGTGAGAGATGGCGGGAGGGGCAGTGTTCCCTCTTCTCCTTCAGAGAGAGTTCTTGCTTCGTGGTTTTATGGGCTGTTGGGAGCAGAGAGAATAGGAAGGTAGAGTGTTCTGGCTCTGGCCGGCTGCCTGGGACAGACCGTCTGCATGACCTCCCACTCATGAAATTGCTTCCCGTTGTAGTGAGTGTCACTGGGGGGCTGAGACAGGATGGTGCCCGGTGTTATCTTGCACCGTGTAGTTTCTGAGTCAGTTCTGGTCTCTAAGAGTCTGCCCTGTTATCCTCCCCAACCCCCAAACCATCACAGTATACCGAAGATCTAGTGGTGTTCGAGTCAAAACCTTACCTGCCAGACTGTCTTTTGCACCCAGAAGTGGCACAAAAGACTGTTTGTCTTCGCACCTACTTGAGAAATCTCAAGGAATCATGCAGCAAGAGGAATCCCTGCTCCTTTCAGGGCTCTGATACCCAGATTCCCCTCTCCACGGTAATTCACTTCTCCACCCCACCCTCTACTATGCCTGTTTTCTCCATCTGAGATGATAAGGTCAAGGAGGTTTTTCCTCCCATAGGAGCTACAAAAGGCCAAGAATCTGGCTACTCTGGGTATGACCTCAGTGCACACTGAACCCATAGGTGTCCGGGGCTTACTGTTTCAATGTTGTGGGATTCCGTGTGACCTTCTGGGTGACATCAGCTCACTCCCACCCCTCGTCTCTCCTCCCCAGGCCGCCTGGAGGTACTATGCTACCAACCCCAACAGGATTGATCTCGTGGCGACGTGGCGGTTCTATGAATCAGTCGTCTCTTTTCCATTCTTCAGGCAAGTGGCCGCTCAGCTGACTGCTCAGGACATGGCTCACCACCCCCTCCGCGGGCCTGTGTGTGTGCCCGTGGCCTTCACGGTTCCTGGAGGATGTCCTGGAGGTGGTGGTTCTCGGTCTGGGCCTCGTGTTAGACTCATTAGAGCTTAAAATATCCCAATGCCCAGACCATCCCCAGACTGATTAAATCATAATCCCAGGGGGAGGAGGCAGGTACGGGGGTGCAGCCCAGTATTTTTTGAAGTTCCCCAGATGATCTCAGGATGTCACCCAGCGTTTCTAGCTAGACAGTGTGGAGTGGCTGAAAGAGAAGGTCCAGTCAGTGTTGAAGCAGGGTCAGAGGCTGAGGAAGTGAGGAGTGAGTGCAATGGGCTAGCCTGGCCATCCTGGAGGCCAGGATAGTCATGCCTTTCACCCCCAGACCACTTTGGACGGTAGGAAAGGGCAGGTGAAGAAGCAGCTGGTGGAGTCCTCCGGGGGACCAGAGATGTTTCGTGTTCCCAGAAGTGAGAAATTAAATGAGAGTCTTCAGGGAAAAAAATTACATTCCATTTCCAATGGCCAGCACCTATGAAAAGGGAGAGGGAAATGAATATTTATGGGACATCCAATATGCTCCTGGAATATGAGCTGATGTTTGATTTAATACTCACAGGCACCCCTTGAAATAAGTCAGAGGTTCTCAGATGTTAAGACGGGTTGTAATCAGTGGGGGATGTGGACATGCAGGTCCTGCATCCTTCATCTGTTTCGTGCTGCATGCTCGGTTGCTCAGTCGTTCTGACTCTTTGCGATCCCATGGACTGTAGCCCACCAGCCTCCTCTGTCCTTGGGATTTTCCTGGCAAGAATACTAGAGTGGGTTGCCACTTCCTTCTCCAGGGGGTCCTCCCGACCCAGGGATCGAACCCACATCTCCTGTGTTCTCCCACATTGCAAGCAGGTTTTTTTTACCGCTGAGCCACCAGGGAAACCCTCAACAATTTTAATGGCGTTGGAATAGTTGAAGCATCTCGAACAGGCATCCCTGGTGATTTTAACACAGAAGCCCTTGGAGACAGGCTGGGTGGTTGGTGTCACCAGGCTCCTTTTGCAAATGAGCTAACTGAGGCTTAGAAACTTTGGTCATGTGGCCAATGTCAGCCACATCTAGGGTCCTCCAAGCCTGTGGTCGCTACTTGGGTTTCTGAAACAGACTGCACCTTGCCAGGTTTTCAATCCTGAGCTCGGATTCTTAAATGTGTGAATGGAAGGCTGGACCGCTAGGACCCTTGAGCTGGTAGGAGAAGTAGAGGGATGCTCAGACTCATACCTGGAGTGGGGACCCACCCACTCTGCAGCATGTTTCTGCCACATGTCTGGGTTCACAGATCATGACATGACCCAGCGCTGGACTAGTGACTCCCTCCCACCTCCTTTTATTCTCATCATGGGACTTGTGATCAGTCTCTGAACTCGGCCTCAATATTCCCACCACCTCCATCACCTGATTGTGGTGAAGATTTAAGGACACTGAGGACATGGAGGTCTACTGACTCATTTCCCCTGCATAAAACCTTCCAATGGGTAACCATGACAAAGAGAAGTGAAGTGAAGTGAAGTCGCTCAGTCGTGTCTGACTCTTTGTGACCCCATGGACTGTAGCCCAGGCTCCTCCACCCATGGAATTTTCCAGGCAAGAGTACTGGAGTGGGTTGCCATTTCCTTCTCCAATGACAAAGAGAACAGGATCCAAAACCTGACCATGACCCACAGGGCCCCAAAACCTCAGGGCCATGCTTCCCTCTCCCAGCTCAGGAGCTGTGGTGCTATCCCAAGAGGGTCCAATGGCACATGGCACCTTCTAGTCCAGGCATTCAGTCCATCAGTATTTTTGAGCTCCTTGTATATGCTAAGGTTGGACCAGGCCATGAAGGTCACACATGACTCATGAAGGACTCTCACCTTGATCCCGAAAGGGAAGAGAAGCCATTGAAGGCAGAGAATGACACGATCAGATATGTGTTTCAGGGAAGAGATGGGAAGGGGTGTGGAGGACAGATTGGACAGGCCCAGGATCAGGAGATCAGCTAACAAATGATTCCAGGATTCCAGGGAAGAGGAAATGAGGGCTTACGGGAAGGTAACAGAAGCAAGAGGGGACAATGGAGGGAGGACCTGAAAGGGAATGAGCAGAGGCACAGAAATTCAGGGAGTGATGACTTGTGGAAGAGCTAAGGAGATGAGGGGAAACAAGACTTACATAATGGAATGGTAGAGTTGGGTTTACTGACTGCATCTTCTTACTCGAAATTAGATTTACTTACCCCGAAGATGAGCTTCCCAGGTGGCGCTAGTGGTAGAGAACCTGCCTGCCAATACAGGGGACATAAAAGAGACAGATTCGATCCCTGGGCCGGGAAGGTCCCTTAGAGAAGGGCATGGCAACCCGCTCCAGTATTCTTGCTGGGAGAATCCCATGGACAGAGAAGCCTGGCAGGCTATAGTTCACAGGGCTGCAAAGAGTCGGACACAACTGAAGAGACTTAGCATGCACGCACGCACCCTGAAGACACTTTCTATGATTCCTTCTGATTCTAGAATTCTATTCTGTGTGTGTGTGAATTGCTCAGTCGTGTCCGGCTCTTTGCGACCCCATGGACTATAGCCCACCTGGCTCCTCTGTCCAGGGAATTGTCCAGGCAAGAATACTGGAGTGGGTAGCCATTCCCTTCTCCAGGGGATCTTCCTGACCCAGGGATAGAATCTGGGTCTCTGGCATTGCAGGCAGATTCCTATTGCAGCTATAATCATTATGAGTTTGGGGTAGTATCAAAATCCCTTAGGAGAGCAAGATTCTTAGAATGGACCGGTTGCCTCTCCTGAAGAGAACAGATTGACCTTGAACTCCAAAACCAGAGCTTGTGCAACCACACTGAACGCTGAATCAAGATGATTTCTGTTTGTTTTGCATCCCAAGGTCTTGGCAATAGGCCCATTCTTTTGGGTTGATTTATTATAAATAAGGCATTGTCCTAGCTGTCAGAGACTCGGAGGAATACAATGTGCTGCAGACAGCTGCTGTGATATGGGAACTGCTTTTAGACTAGGAGGGAACATTTCTTTCTTTTTTTCAAGGACAAAAGTTTAAAGCCACTAGAGAATTCACTTGGCAACCATTCTGAAACAAGGCAGTCCCTTGAGAAAAGAATGTTCCCCATATTCCAACCCATTCCATAGGTTTCACAGCAAAATAAAAAGTAGCTGATAGTACATTGGTATGTCTTCACCTGCTTCCTAAAGGTTTTTTATTTGATTTATTTTTAAAAAGACTTTATTGAAATATACTTCGTATACTACAAAAGGATTTCACATACCATAAAAGATACCCATTTAAAGTAACAGTTTGGTGGGTTTCAACATATTCACAAAGTTGGGTATTCATCACCACTGTCTAATTCCTGGACATTTTCATTATCCCCCAAAGAAACCCAGTGCCCTTTAGCACTTACCCCTGGTTCCCTCTTTTCCTGCAGCCCTTGCAACCACACATTTATTTTATCACTCTATTCTGCCTATTCTGGGTATTTCATATACAAAATAAAATCTTGGGACTTCTCTGATGGTCCAGTGGCTAGACTCTGTGCTCCTAATGCAGAGGGCCTGAGTTCGATCCCTGGTCAGGGAACTAGAGCCCACATGCCACAGCCAAATAAATAAATACAGTAAATAAATAAAATGTTATGATTTCTTTTACCTAGCACAATATTTTCAAGTTTCGTGTATGTTGTCTTGTGTATCAGAACTTTATTGCTTTTATGGCAGAATAATATTTCACGATATTGACCCCATTTTATTTATCCATTCATCAGCTGATACACACTTGTATTGTTTCTACTTTTGGGCTATTATACGCCCATGAACATTCAGGTACCTATTTGTGGATACTTATTTCAGTTCTCTTGGATATATACCTAGGAGTGGAATACATAACTCTATATTAACTTTTTGAGAAGCTGTCAGACTGTTTTCCATGGTGGCTGCATGATTTTGTAATCCTCCAAAAGATCTTGAAGGATGCAGTTATGTAGCCCATTTCTAAAAGTAGTGCCATATCCATTTCCAGCAAGTGTGGTTCTTTGTTACTTTGCAAGAATATGTGTGTATGTATACACACGTGTACATATTGAAATGTGTATGTTTATATTTGTATGTTTTGGGCTACCAGTGATGAGGTATGGTATTGCCTTTTTTGTTTTGTTTTTATGATTACTTAGAATTGTATACTCATTACTTTTTAATTTCAAAGAACCTTAAAGACTTTCAAGTCCAACCCCAATTTTAGGTAAGAAGAAACAGGCCTCCAGCTCAGGAACTTGCTCAAGGCCACACACGATGCTGGGCACAGGAGAGACCAAACCCAGGTCTTCTGATTTGCTGATCTATGGAGACTGAGGCTTCCCTGGTGGCGCTACGGGTAAAGAGCCCACCTGCCAAAGCAGGAGACGTAAGAGACACAAGTTCAATCTCTGGGTCAGGAAGATCCCCTGGAGGAGGGCATGGCAGCCCACTCCAGTATTTTTGCCTGGAGAATCCCATGGACAGAGGATCCTGGAGGGTACAGTTCATAGGGTCGCAAAGAGTCAGACACAACTGAAGCAGCTTAGCACAGAGACTGTGTAGACCTAGTGGAAGTAGGTGGTAGGATGCTGAGAAGCTACAGGAAGACTCTGGGGCATGTGGTGGCAGATAATAAGTTATACATTCTCATGCACAAGCAGAGAAGTTGGCAGATGTTAAAAATCGGATGTTGTTTACTATCAACAATAACAAAAAAATTCATGCACACTGATCAGTTCCCTGAAAGTGATATCAATAGCAGAATTGTCTGTAGCTGCACTGCCCTACGTGGTAACCACTTGTCACAGGTGGCTGTTGAGTATCTAATTGCCAGTGCAACTGAGAAACAGAATTTTTTATTTTCTTTCATTTTAATTTCAATGACCACTGTGATTAGTGTCTGTCATTGCAGCTCTGGAATCATTAGATTTATGGAGATGAGACTAAGGCCCAAGAAACAGAAGTTACCTGACCAAAAAGACTCAGTTAATTTACTGTGTAAGCAGAATTTGTTCTTTTTATGAGCAGGGTCAAGATTATTGGAGTTCTTAGAAATGGAGAAGAAGGACAATATGCGGTAATATTTCTCTAGGGCTGAATAACATTAGACCTGTTTTCATAAGTGCTGTGTGCATGCATGCACATGCTAAGTCGCTTCAGTCGTGTCCAACTCTTTGAGACCCCATGGACCGTAGCCCGCCAGGCTCCTCTGTCCATGGGATTCTCCAGGCAAGAATACTAGAGTGGGTTGCCATGCCCTCCTCCAGGGGATCTTCCCTACACAGGGATTGAGCCCGTGTCTCTTACATCTCCTTCATTGGCAGGCAGGTTCTTTACCACTAGCACCATCTGGGAAGCCCTTTATATGTGCTATCTCATTTAATTCCTGGTTCCCTGGTCTGTCCCCACCACTTAATAGGTCACCTAAACCCAGTACACGGTATGGGACAGAGTAGGTGCTCAGGAACCATTTTTTTGGATGAATAAATCAGCAGTTCCCCATCCTTTTGGGCACCAGGGACAGGTTTCGTGGAAGACAATTTTTCCCCAGACTGGGTGGTGGGGTCGGGGTAGTTTCAGGATGATTTAAGCACATTACATTTATTGCGCACTGTATTTTTAACCTAATGCCACTGCTTATCTGACAGGAGGTACCAGCCTGTGGCCCCGAGGTTGGGGACCCCTGGAATAAACGAATGAATGGCTGAGAGGGATCTTGGAGTTCAGAACCAGGCATGTTAGGTTGCAGGAGGGGTCTAGGGTCTGCCTGGGGACGCCCCATTCATTCTTGGGTCCCCCTCTACATGTACCGTTTTGCCTTGCTCCTGCATCTTCAGCAAAGGAAGCTTGAGAAAAGATACTGGGGAGAGGAGAAGCAGTTGCATGTAATTTATGCTTTGTTTTTTTCTCCTTGTAGGAAAGAACAGCTGGATCCAGCAGCCAGGTACGTTTGTGATCATGAATCCTCTTCTTCCCACCACTGTGTCGGGACAGAGGGTCCAGCTGTGTATGACCTGGGGCCCCTGGGCAGTCGTGCTGGTCATGAGATAGAGTTTTGGGGCTCACTGTGGTTGCTGGATGCCATTTTCCTCTGCCAATTTCATGTTAATTTGCTCAAGAACAACTTAATTGTGATCACAGTGGCAGCCACCTTTTGGGTGTTTCTCGTCTGGGCAGGATTTTGTGCCTGGAATCCTGCATGTGTGGTCTCACATGGTCCTCACGTCACCAATGAAAAATCGACTCTCATGCTCTCATTTATGGGTTGAGGAGGTTGGGTCTCAGAGAGGTTGAGTTACTCATCTCCTGAGTCACACAGCTACTGAGTAGGAAGACCAAAATTCGAACCCAAGTCTGAATATTCAGACCATATTATTTCCACTATATTTTGCTTCATTTGCTTCTTGGGCTAACAGGTGTTTCCTCAAAAAGTGTGAAAGTGTTAGTCTTTCAGTTGTGTCCGACTCGTGACCCCATGAATTGTAGCCCCCCGGGCTCCTCTGTCCTGGAATTCTTCAGGGATGGAGTGGGTAGCCATTCCCTTCTCCAGGGGATCTCCCTGACCCAGGAATCAAACCTGAGTCTCATCCATTGCAGGCAGATTCTTTACCATCTGATGTCACGGTATTTGCATGTAACCTTTACATGCAACCCACTCCAATAGTCTTGCCTGGAGAATCCCATGGACAGAGGAGCTTGGCGGGCTACAGTCCATGGGGTTGCAAAGAGTTGGACACGACTGAGCGACTAACACTTTACATGCATCCTCCTGTGTATTTAAGTCATCTCTTGATTAGTTAGTGCAAGCGCTCTATCAATAGTTGTAAAAACAATGTAAATGCTATGTAAAGAGTTGCCCAAGTGTGGCAAATTCAACTTTTGCACTTTGAAACTTTCTGGAATTTTTTCCCAAGTGTTCTTGAGCCATACTTGGTTGAATCTGTGAATGCAGAACCTGCAGCTATGGAAAGGCGTATGGGATATAGCTATTCTGTATTTATAAAACAGAAATAATTATAAATGTAAATATACATAGTTTATTTTAAAAATATGTATTGAAACTATTATTGTGGCAAGCTACTTGTAAGGCCTCTCAGTCCATCTCCTGGACACCAGCTCAACAATGGTCCCTCTAGAGCTAACAGAATTTGGGCAGAAGCGGTGATGGGACCCTGGACCATCTTGTATGGGAGCCACTTGAGGACAGTGACCCTTAGGAGTCTGGGTCAGGTGCTCTTGAATGGGGCCCACGATGCCTCATCACACACATAATCCCACCTGAAAGAAATGATTACAGACAGCGCCAGCTCACTCACAGAGACAGACACAGCTCGGACTCTCCGCCTCCTTCATGCAGGTTTTCAAATGGAAGGAGTATTTCTTGCCTGGAACCAGTCTGGACTGTAGTGGGTTTGAGGGTGTAGAGGAGGGGCCTGGATGGCTGACAGAGTCAGGGTGCATTTGCTAGAGAACCTGCAGCGGTTTTGTGTCTCAGAGGCAGAGCAGGAAGATATCTAAGTGATCCTCTTCTAGATACCTTTTCAAGAGGACAGGCTTACCGCAAGTTCCAAAACTCATGAGCAACCAGGAGTTACACAACCTTAGGACTCTTCAACAGGGCTCCCTGCTCCCTCCCGTCTTGTGACCAGCAGGGTTTCAGATCATGCAGGTGAATTATTCACTACAAGTGAATTATTCAATCTACTGTTACTGCCCTTCCTATGCAGACATGAATAGAATTCAGCCAGACTGGAACATACATGCAGAATATTGCTGCACCCTGGACTAGGCACTTTGGTTTAGTTGGGGCTCAGATAGATGCTTTTTGCCACATTGCTGGGCATGTTTCTCCCACGATTGAAAATCTGAAATCATAATGCCATTTGTAGAAGGCCTATCGAGTTCCAGGCCACTCCACTTTCATTGTCATCTAATTCCCAATTAAGGCTTCTCATTTTTATGAAAAAAGAGCATGGGTGAGAGAGCAACTTTCATGCAGTCTTTATCCCCCTCAGAGAGAAAACAAGGCACCGAAGGCGCAAAGGTTTGGCACATGAATGGTAACAGCTGTTTATAGAATTGACAGTTGCCTTCTCTGCCTTTCTCAGGATAGACCATAGAGCCAGAGGCGCCTTCTAAAGCGGGGCCACTGCCCTTGCGTAGGGCGCCATTCTCCCATGTCTAAAGATGGAAGGAAGAAATAATGAAAAAATAAGAGACAAAATAAAGGTTTTAAGCCCTTGTGGGTGGGATTGACTTGCTCTATGCAGGTTACAAGTCTGTGTTCACTGAGCTCACAACAAACAGAACAAAACAGATTGACCACTTCTTCAAAAGACTTTTATCTTGCCTGCAATGACACTGTACTCTTGGTTTATCCATCACTCATCTGTCCATCATCCATCCATTCATCATCTGTCCATCTGTCCATCCACCCATCTATCATTCATAATCCATCATGCATCTATCCATCATCTATCATCCATCAACCATCCATCCACCCATCCATCATCCACCCATCTGTTCACCCATCCATCTGCTTATTCAATGAATATTTATTAAGACCTCCTGTGTACCAGAAACCCTTGTAGGGAATATAGCTATAAACAAGAAAGACAAGGTCCCAATTATTTACTTGACAGGGTGCCTCTCCATTTTCCTGAAAGTGACATGTCCCAAACTCAACTTCTGTTCTTTTGTTTTTTTAATTTTTGTTAGTTTATCGAGGACACACGTGCCCAACAAAGATGGCATGAGGAAGCTAGAGAATGTAGTCAAGTTGCTCCCAAGCAAAGCTGTTTACAAAGTACTGCTTGCCTTTGGCATTCTTTAACCTCACCTACTGGGTTGTCTATCTTCAAGTTCTCTGTGGTATCACAGCTTCCCTGACACCACATCCCCACAACCTCATCTTATTTTTGTACCCTTGATGGGAGGGGCAGGATTTGCATTTAAAAGTACCACTTCTAGCATTCTGTTTGTTTTTTTGTTCATATGAACACTTTTATGAGTTTTAATGTGCAAAAGTGAACCCAGAGCTGAGCTTGAAAGTAGGGACAAAAGAGATTTGAATTGAATTGAAAATGAGAAGAATATAGATTGGAGCAGAAAAGGACCCAACTCTGGAGGGAGTATATAAGAATGAAAAAGGGGAAAAGAGAGGAGGATTCAGAACCTAGCCGGATGGTATAACCACTGAGAATTTTTCCTGATGGAGAGAGTCTAAATGACTTTTTAATTTTAATTTTTAAATTTTAGTTTTCTTTAAAAAACGTGTACATGGTTCATAAGTCAAAGTATCGTAGAAGTAAGGACTTCCCTGGCAGTCCAGTGATTAAGGCTCCATGCTTCCAATGGCTTCTCATGTAGCTCAGTTGGTAAAGAATCCACCTGCAATGCAGGAAACCCCAGTTTGATTCCTGGGTCGGGAAGATCCTCTAGAAAAGGGATACGCTACCCACTCCAATATTCTTGGGCTTCCCTTGTGGCTCAGCTGGTGAAGAATCTGCCTGCAATGTGGGAGACCTGGGTTCGAGACCTGGGTTCATTCCCTGGGTTAGGAAGATCCCCTGGAGAAGGGAAAGGCTACCCACTGCAGTATTCTGGTCTGGAGAATTCCACAGGGTCTCAAGGAGTCAGACATGACTGAGCGACTTTCACTTTCACTTCCAATGCATGGGACCTGGGTTCCATCCTTAGTTGGGGAACTAATATCACACATGCCATGCAGCATGACCAAAGTAAAATGAAATAAACAGTTTAATAAATAATAATATAGAGACAAACCGTGAAATGTCTTAGTATAACTTCTGTCTCTCTCTACCCCATTCCACTGTCCCACTCCCCATAAATAATTTCTTTTTCATTTTTGGGTATCTTTCCAGTGTATCTTCAGCAAACACAAACCAAAATTTATTTATGTTCCAACTTCCAAAAGTACTTTAATAGTGATATTCAATTTAGGTTATTTGAGCTGTGAGGCAAATCCTCACCATTTACTGAAATCCACTTCATGCCACAGTCTTGTATGAAGTGTGTGTGTCTGTGTGTGTTTATCAAGGAAAGGGACTGTCAAACTCAGCTTCTGATTTCTTCTCCAAACCTGTCTTGTCCCATTTTCTCAACTGAAAGTAAATGGCATCCCTACCCACCCGTTCTGTATACAGCCAGAAACTTTCTTTTTCCCTCATGGCCACATAGAACCCATCGAGGAAGACGAGCATGGTTCTTCTCCAAAATAAATGTCCAAGTTCTGGTCTCCTCCTGCTCCTCACTGCAGTCACCCTGGTCCAGACCCACCAGCATCTCTTGCCTGGAAAACATCAGTGGCTTCTTTATTGGTCTTTCATTTTTTCCTTACTCCTCTCTAGTCCATTCTCCATGGAGAGGGCACTGTGTTTCCCTTTGGAAAAAAAATATGTTTTTTTATTGTGGTAACATACACATAACATAAAATTTACTATCTTAATGTACATTTTTAAATGTACATTTAAGGAGCGTCCAATATATTCATGTTGTTGTGCAACCGGTCTCGGGACTTCTCAGTCTTATAAAACTGAGCCTTTGTGCCTGTTAAACACCAGCTCCTCATTTTCCCCTCCCTCCAGCCCCTGACAATCACCATTCTCTTATACTTTCTGGAAGTATCCAGAAAGTAGAAAGTATTCTACTTTAGAATCCTCATGGGCGTGAAATCATATAGTGTTTGTCCCTCTGTGATGGGCTTACTTCCCTGTGGCATAATGTCCTCAAGGTTCATCCATGCTGTAGCTGGTGTCAGAGTTTCCTTCCTTTAAGGCTCCAGTGAATGTCTATACTGCATTTTATCGACCCGTTTATCCATCCATGGACATTTGGGTGCTTCCCACCCTCTGGCAATTGTGAATAATGCTGCTATGAAATGCACATGTATATTTTTAATGAAAAGTTGATATACTCCTTCCTTCTTACAACATTTTTGGTGTCTCCAGGTAGACTTAGAATGACAGAAATTCCTATTTTCTCTTTCTATTTTAGAATCTTTTTTCTTTGGGCACCCTGTGACTTGCAAGATCTTAGTTTTCTGACCAGGGATCAAACCCGTGGCCCTTGCAGTAGAAGGGCAGAGTCCCAACCACGGGACTACCAGAACTGTCCCCTGCAGTGCCTGATCCTGATGTTTCTATCCTAAGTTCCCTCAGGGCTCACCATCTGGGGTGGCTATAATGTGATGGTTTGATGGCTGCAGCATCCTTTGTTAACTGATAGAGCAGGTAGCATTTTTTTTTTCATTGATGCTGGTCAGATTTCTAGCAATATATGTATCTGTTTGCCTGTCACTTGACTTCTTGACCTTATTGTAAGCTAACTGGAGGCTGAAAACCATACCTGCTTTGGTCACCACTGTATCCTCAGCAAGTTACCAAGAGTCTAGCATTTTCAAGGTGCAGAACATATTTTGTTGAGTAAATAAGTGACATTAGCTCTGTTTTACAGGTGAAGATAAAACTGAGTCAGAGCTAATGTCTCACCCAAGTTGAAATATTAACCACAGAGCAGCTATTTGAACTCAGTTCTTCCTCCAGAGGCAGCACTCTTTCCACTATACAGCAGTTCCTTTCTCAGCTGAGGTTGGATGCACCTTGTTAATCAGAAGCTTGAGTGTTGTTATTTCTTCCTTCCTTCACTCAACATCATAATGCTGTAAGGGCTTAGTATGTGCCAGGCACTGTGTTCGGTGCTGGATAACTAGACAAAGGGCAGTTTCTGAACAAACAGCTTACCCCTTTCATGTCTTAATGGCAGCTCTATTGACTTTTGGGTGGGATAAGCCTTTGTTGTGGGGGCTGCCCTGGGTGCATTATAGGAAGTTTAGCAACAACCCTGGCCTTAACCCACTAGAAGCCAGGAGCAACCCCCCCCCCACCCCCGCCAAGTTATGTCAATCAAATGTGATTCCAGACTTCACCAAGTGTCCCCTAGGGGCAAAATCACCGCTGGTTGAGAACCACTGCTATAGTGAGAGAGTCCCTCGTAAGGTGAAGATTTCATTACGATGGCCAAGTGCCGTGGTTGAGAAAAGCCTCAAGAAAATGCACAATGAATGGTTATCTCATTGACCCAAAAGTGGAAGTGTGCCTGGGGAATGCTGCTTGGACCAAGTTTCAAACAAAATCAGTTATTTGGATAAAAGATAGGATGAAGGTTTTCCTAGGCACAGGTCACAGCTTGTGCTGAGGCTGGGAAGCATGAAATAGGAGAATGTACAGAGTTTAACACAACTTAAAATCCGTGTAGTCAAAGCTATCGTTTCTCCAGTAGTCATGTGCGGATGTGTGAGTTGGACCATAAAGAGTGCTGGGCACTGAAGAATTGATGCTTTTGAATTGTGCTGCTGGAGAAGACTCTTGAAAGTCCCTTGGACAGAAAGGAGATCAAACCAGTCAATCCTAAAGGAAATCAACCCTGAATACTTACTGGAAGAACTGATGCTGAAGCTGAAGCTCCAATAGTTTGGCCAAATAATGTGAAGAGCCTGGATGCTGGGAAAGACCCTGATACTGGGAAAGATTGAAGGCAGGAGCAGAAGAGGATGACAGAGAACAAGATGGTTGGATGGCATCATCAAACTCAATGGACATGAGTTTGAGCAAGCTCTGGGAGATGGTGAAGGACAGGGAAGCCTGGTGTGCTGCAGTCCATGGGGTTGAAAACAGTCAGACATGACTTAGCAACTTAATAACAAAGAGTTTCCGGATCAAGAGCCCAGGACAAGGACTGCATAATCTTGCCAGGAAAAAAAAAACCTTGATGTTATTTTTCCCTTCTCTAGTCTGTATTTCCAGTTTTCCCAACTCATGTTTGGAAATTGTTTGTCTGCCCTTAACAAATCAGAGACCTTAGCTTTCCAAGGAAATCTGATGTCAGCTTCATGGAGAGCTTTTCTTACAAGATCTGCAAGCCTTCAAATACAAGGCCTGAAATATGCACTAGAAATCCATACAGAGAAGGGCTGAGATGGGTTTTGAGTTTCAGGGATGAACTTGGCCTTGCATTTGATTATCCTTTAGGGTCTTGGGTTTCAGGCAACACAATTAAGAAGTAAGCTGATCACCCACTTTGCTGGAGGAAGAATTCCATAAGCCGCTTAGGTGTTATGGCTGTGAGTAACTCAGAGCCGAGATTTCTGACCTGTGCCCAACGCATCTGGATTCCTAATGCTGTTGGAATTCGTCGCATAAACTGACCTCTGTGACCAATGGGGTATTAAGTGAACATGGCCAAAGCAACTCAGACTGTTAGAGATAGAAGTGAAGCATTTAAATGCCAGATAAGTGAATTCTCAGTCCTCGCAGAGACAGAATCAAGCAATCTCTTTCATTATCTAATAGTCAGCACCTACGCTGAGATTTCAAATCAGGACAGAGTGATGGCCATTACTTGTGTCTCGCTTAGTTTTTCTGGAATTAAACTCCTCATATATTGATACTTATCTCCTGCTGCGGTCAAACTAAGTGATGGTGGTGAGTGTTTCAGGCTACCATTAAGAAGTACCGTAAAATTATATATATATATATATATAATCCTGAGAACTCACCTCAGTTCGTTTAAAAAAGAAAGAACACTTTTTTTTTTGTGGCTTAGGAAATATTATCCATCCTTTTCACACATGTCATTAGCCCTCTGCTGCTTCTGTGGGAAGAGGATTATTTACCAAGATAATGATGACAGCCAGCATTTATTGAAAGCGTCTCGCTACTGCTTCCCAGACAGTCGGCTAAGCACTTACGTGTGTTCCCTCATTTAACCCTCACGCAACTGTGTGTAATGAGGGCTGATTCCCATTCTTGTACACATGAGGAAGCTGGGACCCAGACACATGAGTTCTGTGTCCTAGGTCACCAATTTTTTCAAGACGCTCCCCCCCAGGTCAGTTTTTCCCCAAAGCCCTGAACATCAGGATGTACTGAGCAGGGGTGTAGGGTGGGTTCAGGGATAAGCAGGCAGAATCCTTGCTTTGCCAGGACTGCACAAGCCAGTGGGGCAGACGGGCATGGGCGCGGAGAGCCTTGACACTGTATTAAACCCAGAGACACACACAGCCTGTCTTGGAAGCATATGGGGAGTAGTTTCCAAGAAGGGACACTTGGGCAGTTTTAAAGGGCAGATGGGAACGAGGTCGGCTGAGAAGGGAAGAAAGGGCACGTCTGAGTGCAAAAAGGCGTGCAGGAGGGGACTTGGGGATGGGCAAGGGGTTTGTGGATGGAATGATGGATCTGCTTGGTATAGCAAAGACAGGTAGGCAGGGGCCAGGAAGCAGGGGCCTGAGCAATGACCATTCTAACCTCCCTCTTCTTCTTAGTTCATGTCTGGGAAAGCCTTCTGGGTGTCTTCAGCGATTTCCTACCTTGTCCTGTGTTTTTAGCCTCTGGATGCTGATTTCTTCTCCATTAGTCACTCACCTAGTGCTGGTCAGGAAAGCCACTCTGAAAAATCTGGACCAGCTCAGGAAAGATGGAGCCATCTGAATTTATCCTGATGGGTGGGTTATTAATGTAACAGTGTTGGGGGACAAAGAACAGTCAGAAGGAGTCAGGAGTAACAATGACTCATCCATATATTCATTCATTCTTTCATGAATCAAATATTTCTTAGTGCCTTCTCTGTGCCAAGCTGAAGGCAAGAAGCATCATGGACAGTATCACGTGCAGTGGTCCCCGGATCTTTCCTAAGCAAAGTGTGGTTAGGCTCACTTAACCATTGAGGACCAGGTGTTCAGAGAGCATAGGGCACCCACTCAACAAGAGATGTTCCCACCTCTGCAGTCCCAGGGCCAGGACCGCCTCACTACATCAAACCGCAAAGACAGCAGCAGCTTCTGGTGTGAGGCGCGTGACTGTCATAACCAGACATCGACATTAGAAATACTCGGTGTCTCAGGCTGATGAAAAGCTGATTTGACAATCCACATTCATATTCATTTGTTCACTCACTTCTCCCACAAGTATAGGCACACTTGCTGGGTGCCAAGTCCCGTGCGGGTGATGAGGAGAAAGTGGCTGAGCTGAGTGTGTATCGATGTGCGACACACACACTAGGCACTTTCTGATCTGTGCCGCACAAAAGGACATCATTCCTGTGTCCACTCGGGTGAGAGGCAGAGGTTAAGAAACGGAGAAGTTGCTGTTTATAGAGCGCCTGTGTGCTGGGCTCTATGCCAAGTCCTTGACAAACAGCACCCCATAGCAACCAGTCAAGTGGGACATGCTTATCCCTATTTTAAAGATGAGGTAACTGAGGTTTGAGAAGGTCACAGATTTGCCCAAGGACACCGAGATGGTTTTTGCACCAGGGCAACTTCCTGTTGGATTTATTAGCTTTTTTCTTGTGCCTAGAAGACTTTCAGCAGTATGCTAAAGTTCCCTGACCCTTTCTCAGAATAACAACTTTGCATCCACAACTAAAATGCAGACAGTTACAAAAGAAGCTGATTATGTTGAAATATAATTATCAAAATATTTAAACTTTTGAGATGCAGTCAATACGTGTGCTTCTTTGTGACGAATCTAGTGATGTGATATAGTGGCAGGTAGAATAATTCTGAAATTTTGAAGCAGTGATGAGCATAGCAATACATGAAGGTAATAGGATATAAGATGATTCGTGATTTCTGTTATAGAAAGTCCCAGGATACAGCTGGGGCATTGAGGGTATTACTGGGGTTCATTCATTCATTCATAATTGAAAGACATGCTAAATTTCAGTTTGAGATTTGTGAATGAAAATCTAATTATTAAATTTAAAATGCAGTGCTTTTCCCATCCAAGCTCATGGACCCCCCCCCGCCCCCCACCCCCCGCAAAAAAGAGCTCTGTCCATGGTGGGGGGGAGGTGTCTGTGGACACCAGGTTAGGGTACCTGCTTTTTGTAATTTATGTCATTCAGCTCTGCTTAAGGAACAGTTGATAAGGCTTTGCCTCTGTGGGTCACCATCTGGGCACCACGGCGATACTGAGGAAGTTACTGACGTGGAGGAGGGCCAAAGCTTTGCTGCCTGCTACCAGGAGCTGGCATTTTATGTCCTGGATCGCATTTAAGCTGCACTTAAGCATATGAGGAAACTGAAAGTCAGAGAAACACGCCCGAGATGTACTAGCTAGTCAGCTGCCGAGCTATCATCTGAAGCAAGCTGTGTCCCTTTCCAAGCAGCTCAATCAGATTGAGCATCGGAGGCGCAGGTCCTATTCCCGCGCGGAGGAGGATGTATACATCTTGATGAAGAGGGACGGGAGATTACGAAAGCCTGCACTCAAGGAGGAAAATTGTTCACTTTTGCTTATTTTGTAGCCAAAAGCTGGGTCTCTTGGATCGGGTTCGCCTTTCTAATCCTCGTGGTAGCAATACTAAAGGAAAGCTATTTACCCCTCTGAATGTAGATGCCATAGAAGAAAGTCCTTCTAAAGAACCAAAGCCTGTTGGCTCAAACAATAAAGAGCGTTTCCGCACCGCCTTCCGCATGAAAGCATACGCTTTCTGGCAGAGCTCTGAAGGTAACCCCTTCCTCTTCCTCACCCTGTCTCCTCCACCTCTCCTCCCCCCCACCCCCGCGAAGAATCCTGCAGTCTACGTAATAGCCCATTCCCGCTGCCCTGAACCAGCTTCTGGCTTGTTTTATCTCCGCCCCTGTGATAGGTTCCCGCCCTCACTCTGGGCACAGAGGGCCCGTGTTAGCTGTTCTCTTGGGCCGGGGTCACCACGTGTGCCTGCCAACCCCTCCAGGGAGCCTTGAGACACACCGCATGGTTCCTAAGGGTGGCCCCATGATGAGCACATTGCCAAGAAGGTCACCTTGAAGGATGGAGGGAGCCAGGGGCAGAGTGGTCTGGGCAGCTGGGGACCTCCACATCCCAAGAGGGTGGGGAGAGATATGGGAAAAGTGTCTTGTGGGGGCAGTCAGAGTGGGTGCCCTGTTCACTTACAAAAAGGGAGGATGAACAGGGCTCAGAAAGTGACCTCCCAGCCCACAGTCACAAAGTCTGACAGAGCCAGAGTCTGAACTCAGGTGTGTGACAAATACCTACGTGCATGCCCTTGGCTGCCTCCAAAGGGGCCACTTGGGAACCCTGGAACACACATCACTCTCCCCACCTTCTCCCCCAAGCAACCGTCCAACTCTGCAGACACTTACCAGACTTCTGGATCATGGGAGGGAGATGCTGAGAAAGTCTGAATGATGTCACCCCTGGAGAACACATCGGGGTTTCTGAAATGGAAATGGAGACTTGGGGGCTGAGTTTGAAGGGCTCTGATGAAGTGGTGGCCTGCCATTGATATGGGTGTCTCCCTTTCAGATGCTGGGACAGGGGACCCCACAGCGGAAGACAGGGGCTACGGAAATGAGTTCCTCATCGAAGACATGATCCCCACCCTGAAGGCCGCCATCCGAGCCGTCAGGTAAGTGCCTTCTCCCACTTTAGGCCTCTTAGGCCCCAGCTCAGCTCCTCCAGGTCATGGCTTTGTAAAGTGGTCTTGGGCTTCGGGAAGGTGGGCAGGAAATTCCTCAAGTAACCCCTGAGTCAAGTTCAGAGAGTATGTCAATACTCTAAGTGTGGGGGGGTGTTGCTACCTAAAAAAAAATGATGACTGCATTAGCAGATCATTAGTAGGTTGGAGACACTGGTCATCCTCTTGTCTGTCCTTGCTACTACTTATTTTATTTTTTAAACATTTTTATGGGAGTATGGTTACTCTGGGCTTCCCTAGTGGCTCAGCAGTAAAGAACCTGCCTGCCAGTGCAGGAGCCACAGGAGATGGGGGTTCGATCCCTGGGTGGGGAAGATCCCCTGGAGGCGGGCATGACAACCCACTCCAGTAATCTTGTCTGGAGAATCCCATGGACAGAGGAGTCTGGTGGGCTGCAGTCCATGGGGTCACAAAGAGTCAGACATGACTGAAAACTTAACACACACGTGGTTGCTTTACAGTGTTGTGTTAATTTATTTTAAATGCTGTTGGTGAGGGAGGGTGTGTTGACATGAAGTTTTCTTCTCTTATGGGCTTCTGACTCAAAATAGCTTTTCTCCCATCTGTCTTCATTCATTTAGTTCTTTTTAATTAGCATTTTCAACATGGTAATCAATTATAGGATTTTTTTGGTCTGTTTCAGACGAGACTTATAACTCACCCTGGCTATTTCTATTTTGCTTGAAATGCCATAAGAAAATTAAGAAAATATGCTACTACTTCAAGATAACTCCAGAATGTGAGTTTATAAGCACTGCACCATGATGGTAGTGAATTCTAGACTGAGTCAGGGTCACTAAGAACTAGTCACGGCATTTTCAGATTTTCAGTCCAATAGAGCAGGAAGCACACGAGTTTATAATATGTGGCCCTCAGCAAAGCTGTTGACATGGTTCTTCATGACGTCACTCTGTACAATGTGCCAGAAATATGGCTGGATAAAAAACACAACTTCCTGGATTTTCAACTAGTTGAATGATCTTATTCAAAGAAAACCAATGAATGAATCTGTGTCAGGCTCGAAGGAGGTCTCTGCTGAGATGCTTCCTGGTCTGGCTTCTACCCCATCCTTTGGAGTACTGTCACTGATGCCTTAGTTGAGAGGTTGGCAGACATTTTTTTGTGAAGAGTCATATATGTAGTAAATATGTCAGCCTTTATGATCCATAGGTCTCTGTCGTATTTAACTTTGATCCTGAAGTGCAAAGGCAGCCATAGACAGTATATAAATGAATGACTTGAGGCTGTGTTCCAACACAACTCTATTTTCAAACACAGGCAGTGGACCAGATTTGGCTGCAAGCCATAGTTCCTGACACCCACCTTAGATAGAACTGTGTAACGGGCAGGCTTAGAAAGTGACACAGAATTGGAAAGGAGAGCTTGAATGGTACAATTGATAGACCAAAATAGTGTTTAGAGGCTGAAGTCATGGACTGTGACAAACAAAATGAGTCTTGAATGCACCGTTAAAAAAAGCCTATACAAGTATGAGATGGGAGGACCTGGGTAGCTGTGTTCCTTATCACTGGGTTGTGATTCGGTGTTTTAAATTGACACTGTGTTCAGCAAGAGTTGACCTCATGAGGGAAGTTTCAAGAAGATTAATCACCTAAGACGACTTTATTGATTCCCAGGAAGACGGAGGTGAGGATTCCAAGTTCTGGGTGCCCCACTTTATTAAAAGCCTGAAAAAATTTGAGGAACCAAAGCTAGCTTTTCTCTTCCAGAAGCTCATAAGCCAAAGGATTAAGGAGGCTATTGAGGAGAGATATGTCAGCTGTCCTCAAATAGGAAGCAGTGTGACGCAGCTGTTAGGACTGTGAGCCTTGTCCCCATACAACCCTGGTTTCAGGAAAACTCTGACATTATCAGCAAGATGGCCCTGGGAAGAGGCTGAAGCTCCCTTGGCCACAGTTCCATCATCTGTGAATCGATTTATTAGCAAATTGTTAAAAATGAACTCAGCCCGTGTCTGGCATGTAGTGAAAAGTGAAAGTGTTAGTTGCTCAGTTGTGTCAGACTCTTTGTGACTCTGTGGACTGTAGCCCACTAGGCTCCTCTGTCCATGGGATTCTCTAGGCAAGAATACTGGAGTGGGGTGCCATTCCTTTCTCCAGGGCATCTTCCCAACCCAAGAATCAAATCCAGGTCTCATGTACTGCAGGCAGATTATTTATCTTCTGAGCCACCAGGGAAGCCCAATGTGTAATAAATGTTCGCTTTTACTGTCACTATGAATTTCTTACTATTCATATGAGTGAAAAGAGATAGGCATGAAGAAGAGACAACAGCCAGCCTAACTCAGTGTGGTTCCAAGAGGTGGAACCAGGACCAGGAGCTGGGACTTCTTAGCAAGTCGTGTCTTTTTGGTTCTTTTATTCCAACCACCCCCCACCCCACCCCAGAGTTTGTTCATCTTGTATAAGTTACTTCACTCTCCACTCCTGATGCACAAATGTCTCTACTTTGCCTGCCAGAATTCTACAATTCCGTCTCTATAAAAAAAAATTCAAGGAGACTTTGAGGCCTTATGACGTGAAGGATGTGATTGAACAATATTCTGCTGGACATCTCGACATGCTTTCCCGAATCAAGTACCTTCAGACAAGGTAAGAGGCACATCTGGAAGGATGGTGCCCTCCTGGCTGCTGAGGAATCGGCCAGGGAGGCCTCAGAGCTGAGAGTGAAAGGCATCTACTAATCCGCAATGAGGGAAAAAATGTTAAGAACAAAAATATTCATCAAACAGAGACATCAAGGCCAACCAATGTGAGATCGAATGAACTGGGGAGAATTTCTATGAAATTGACATGGCCAAGATTAATAGTCTGATCAGGCCTCAGGGAGAGAAATAACATGTGTTTTAATCATGTCTGATCATGTCTTAAAAAAATCATGTCTGATCCTTTGTATATGCCAACAATATTCGGATTATCTAAAATGAGTCCAGTTGGCTAGTTCCAAATATAAATTTTTACTCAATTAAAAGTTCATCAAGTGTTAGTTGTAACAGGGAACATGTCAGGCAAGTGTATGCTCCTTGGTTTTTGTCTCGTCACAACAAAGATTTGGAGTGACGGACATTAAAGCCCCCTCGGCATGTCACAGCTCTCGGGTCTTGGACAGACCGTGTTATAGCTCTCAGGTCTCGAACGGACTGTGTTATAGCTCTTAGACAAATCAGTGTTACAGCTCAATGTTACGGCTCTATTTTATTTAGAGGATAGCAGGAAAATCCATCTTCAAGGCGTGAGGGCACGTTGATCCAAAGACACAAAGAGAAGAGTGTCCCAGCGCGCAGGAGAGAGAGAGAGGAGAGGGCTTTGGCTCCTCTTTTTATATGTTTCTCTCTCCCTGGGCCTGTCCTATGAAAATTGGGCCAGCCAGGAGTGCTGTTTGTTTTACCTGAGGTTCTCATTCCGGTCCTCAGACCTTCCTTTGTTCTATTTTCCCAGGCTTTTCCCTTCCAGGTCTTCTAGCCACCGCCATTCTGGACTCCTTTTCCCTATTCTAACTACCTAACGAACATTTGTAAACAGCACTGATTCCTAGCTAATAATTACCACCGTTTTTGCTGATCACCTGGGCACTTCACGTATGTGTCTCCAATCCCTTATAACCCCCTACAGTTTTACATTAGAGCTGCCATATACCAATGAGAAGGCCAGGGTTTACAGGACAATGATCTTGCCCCAAACTATCCAGCTAGTAGGTGGCAGAGCTGAAAGTGAAACCAGATCCATCTGGGTACAAAACTCCTGTCCTCTGTAACACACCACACTGCCTCCATTATATAAATAGTGATTAAGAGAAGAATGGTACCTGGTCTCATTTAAAAGTTACGCCACCATCAAATGACATTTTTACAATCTATGTAGTAAGATAAAAAGTTATGTGATCTGTAGTGGATATATATGCATAATATGATTACTAATAGCACACTCAGAAATATATACATACTTGTACATATTTATATACTTGCATGCGTGTGTATCCTGGAGGAGGGCATGGCAACCCACTCCAGTGTTCTTGCCTGGAGAATCTAATGGACAAGGGAGCCAGGCCAGCTACAGTCCACAGGGCTGCAAACAGTCAGACACGACTGAAGTGACGGCATGCACGCGTGCTTGGAGTCACTGGAGGAGCAGCTGGGTTTGCAAGACAGAGAGAAGCATGGCTCCCCCTGGCTGCCCGGTCCTGGGCCTGTGATAAGCCTCCCGGGCTGTTTCCATGCCCTGCCCCCACCCCAGTCCTGCAGATCAGGGCTGGGTGGGCGGATGGCATTTGTCTTCTGTTGTGCTCAGGGTGACATTGATGGGGGGCTATAGGAGCTACTATTGAATTCATCCCTCTAGTAGCTGGAGGAGCCTGCCAAGCTGCAGGGAAAAGAGAGCACAGCTGAAAACAGAGCCTAGGATTTAGCAGGAAGACCTCCCTAACTAGAGGTTTTGGGTGGAATGAAAGAGCTGGGGGACCAGACCTGCTGCAGCACACTTGACATTTGCTGTAAGAAGGAACAGGACGCAGCTGCCATCCTGTCTCAGTGGTTCGGTTGCCTCTCCTCTGGGATGGAGAGATGCTCTCCGTACCACTGGGCCAAAAAAAAAAAAAATGATGATGCGTTAAGATTAGAAATTCCTTCTCCTTTCCTCTGTCTTTCTCTCTTTCTCTTTCTCCTCGTCACCTCCTCCTCTCCCCCTTTCTCTCTCTTTACGCTCTTCTCTTTTATATTCCAAACTCGCAGCTGACAACAGAACAGAATACATTGCTCTCCTCTCTCTTCACACAAACTCTCCATCATTTAATCCCCCCTTTGTGTGCTCTCTTTCAGAATAGATATGATTTTCACCCCTGGACCTCCGTCTACTCCAAAACATAAGAAGTCTCAGAAAGGAGCCGCCTTCACCTACCCGTCCCAGCAGTCTCCCAGGTGGGGCCCGGGGCCATTGACTGATGGGCTGTCAAAGCCCGCACCGCATCCCCATGCCCAAATCCCCATGCCCAAGTCTCAGCTGGGCTCCTTTACCATGGAGGTGAGGTTGCCATTCCCCCAGATAAGATGAAGAGAAAGAGCCTGCAGCCTATTCCAGCCTGTGGCTGTTTGAGAAGTTTCTGTATGAAAGCCTTGCAGCCACACTCCTTTGTATGGCTACTGAAAATGCAACTGACGGTTTCCTAGTTAGAAAATAAAAGGAGACTTGTGAGGGGTTTTTTTTGGAACCTAAAGAATACTTCATGTTAGCAGATCCCAAGGCATTCCTCCTGGCCAGCTGTTTTGGCCTTTTTTTTCTTATCAGCCCCAGAGACTAAGAAGGAAGTCCAATGTCGGGCCCCAGAGCAGCTCTGCTCTCCCTGAAAAACTGTCTGAAAATTGTCCTTTTATAGGTGATGAGCAAGGATCCTTTAGAAAGCCCGCTGTCTGCATTTACACTTCTTTATTCCCCAGTATCTTCAAGGCAAGTATCAATAACATAAATGAGTGAAGGGAGGTAGGCATAAGAAATATCATGCAGTGTATAATAATAAGGCTGTTTATCATTAAGGAAGGAAGAGTGTAAGGAGGTGATACAGAGCATATAATCTTGACTTCAGTTCTGGGGCTAGACTAGCAAGGGGTGAACCACAGGGCCCTGAAGAACCTCAGTTCTGCTCTTGCTAATTTCAAGAAAGGAGGTCCTCTGTTTCCAGATAGACTAGTTTCTCAAGAAAAGCTGAATATTCAGATCTGATGTGCAATTCTCCACTTTTGAATGGCTCCAATGTTTAAAACCCTGTGCAAGCCAAGGAAAGCACTGGGGAGCTGGATTCAGCACACAGGCTGCTGGTTTTTGATCTGATTTAATTCAAGACTGCTCCAGGACTTCCCTGGTGGTCCAGTAGTTAACACTCCAGACTTCAAATGCAGAGGGGGCAGGTTCGATCCCTGGTCAGGGAACTAAGATCCCACATGCCGTGCAACACAGCCAAAGATTGAAAAAAAAAGAAACACTGCTTAACTCAAACCTGGCCAGTAACCTAGAAGGAGTAAGTAGCCTAGAGAAAAAACAACTGCCTAGAAATTGCCAGGCATGAATGGTTTCAAGCGGTAGCTAGGCTCCCTGAAAGTTCTCTTCTACATGGGACAGTATTGAAACTAACTGGAATTTAGGCAGATGTGAACTGTGGTTGGCCAAGGAGCAAATGCAGCACATGTCTCAGTCCTGTTCCCTACGAATATCATCTTTGGCACCATTTTCCAGATTTTGCATCTGTTTTCCAGTCTTAGCTAAACGGAACAGATGAAATATTGACTCCCGAGATGAGACAACCATGCTCCATCCTCAACCAGTGTCTGAGACGGAAAGGCCAAGGAAAATAATTTAAAGCAATCAAGCACTCTGGGCACAGTTAAGTGGTGTATTAACCTTAACACAAAGCTTCCTGAGAACAGCATAATAGCTTCACATTTTCCTACAGTCAACATGGTAAGCATGAGACATCCCTGGTGAAGGCAGGAAATGCTGGCCTTTCCCAGTGCCTGTGGGCTGCAGAGTCCCATGGGTTCTTCCAGACTCTGTAAGCCTGAGCAAGAGCAGGATAGTTCCAGGGACCACGGCCCACCTAGCTGAAGTGACCTTGCAGAGCAAAAATAGGTATCACGATCTTACAGCATTATGGGCTCTTTCCTAGGAATGAACCCTATGTAGCCAGACCATCCACATCAGAAACTGAAGACCAAAGCATGATGGGGAAGTTTATGAAAGTCGAAAGGCAGGTAGGTCCTTCCTTTCTCGCACCAAAAACAAGTATGTGGGATTTATTTTCACATGTCATTTTTTTTCATAGGGAGATAACAAACTTGAGTATCTACCATTCATCAAGGGATCTGGAAATGAAATCCCTGATTTAGCACTTTACTGGCTGGGCAATCACTTGCAAGTGAATGAATTGTTCTGAGTCTCAGTTTCTTCATCTGTATAATGGGGATGTTAACACCTCATGAGGTTGCTTTGAGGATTAAATCATTGATACCTGTAAATTACCTAGAATAGTAGCTGGCACACAGTAAATGCTCAACCTATGGTAGCTACTATGATCATGAACTTCATGGTGTTTAAGGAACCTTAGTGCCCTTCTCCACATTTTCTGTAATTTTCTGTATTCATAATCCTCCTTCCCTGAAAATCTGGGTCAGTGAGTGGCCTGTATGAAGGGGCCTGGAGGAGGGCCGGCTATGGGTGGGGTTCATTCAGGGCAGAAAGAAACCCATTCAGTCACAGCACCCCAGGAAGTCCACCTCTCATTTCTTCAGTAAAGTGGCTTGTATTTTAGCCTTGTTTGCCCAACTTTACCTGGGAAGCCCACCTTCCCGGTAAAAAAATCTGCTTGTAATGCTGGAGGCCCAGGTTTAATCCCTGGGGCAGGAAGTTCCCCTGGAGAAGAAAATGGCAACCCAGTCCAGTATTCTTGCCTATGAAATCCCATCGCAAGGCAGGCTACAGTCCATGGGGTCACAAAGAGTTGGACATGACTTAGTGACTAAACACACAATACACCCAACTATGCTAAATAAATAGCACTGTCAATTTCCTTTAAGATTCCTATCAATCCTTTTATTTTATTCATAACCCAAAATTGGATCTGTGCAGAAAAGATAAGAGAAAATTTGAATAATTATCCCTTTTTAGTATGTCAAGAATATCCTTTTCTATTGTTAAATTTTAATTTGTCATCTCAGCTCTTCCATTTACCTACTTTGTGATGTTTGATGAGTTATTTCATCTCTCTGTGCCTCTATTTCCTCAACTGAAAAATAGAATAATAGTATCCACTTCATAGGACTGTTATGAAAATTAAATAAGTTAAATAAGAAAATTAATATGAAAAATTAAATAACTTTAAAGTGCATAGTAACTGCTAGAGAAGGATTAGTTGTTATTTAGACTTGGGTACCAACTCAGCCATGATCTTGCTTTATGCCTTGTGTTGTCAACTATAAGAGGGAATGGTAGACCTGCCTTCAGTCCTTCCTGGTGAGTTGTGAACTGTCGGAGAAGAACATCCCATGCACACATGCACGTACACTTGTGTCTGTGTACGCACGATGATTTCGATATGTTCTCAATTTTGTAGGTAGGAGCGGGTAGATGCAGCTGATCTCAGCGTACCTTCCACTGGTCTCCAAGGCCCCTAGGGAGCATCTCTAGTTCTGAGAAGCACAGTTCTTGCTAACCACTGCCCTTGTACCCATGGGGTTTACGTCCCCAGGTAAGGGGAATGTGCACAGACAATATAGATGCTTCTTTAAGGGAATGTTTACAAATCAAGAACTCCTCCTCCTGGATCCAAACAGGAGCAGCAAGACCACCTTCTCCTTAGGTAAAACTTATCCTTACACCATGTCTCTGCTTCCAGGTTTCTGGAAAGCCCTTACCCTGTTTTTTCAGATTAGCAGATATCCATGCAGGCTTCCCAGGTGGCACAGTGGTAAAGAATCCGCCTGCCGATGCAAGAGACACAGGAGACATGGGTTCAGTCCCTGGGCCAGGAAGATCCCCTGGAGAAGGAAATGGCAACCCACTCCAGTATTCTTGCCTGGAGAATCCCTTGGACAGAAGAGCCTGGTGCAGAGTTGGACATGACTAAACGAGTGAGCACGCGTGCACGCATCCATGCACAAAGCTCAAAATCGAGAGACACAAAACAGTTAACTGCTATGATGATTATGACTTATGGCAAGTTCTTATGGCAAGAACCCTCTTCCCTGCTAGAAAGTAAATGCTCTGGTTTTTCCTTACCGCCAATGACAAGTGCCCGCAGGCCCGGAGAAAGCAGTAATCCCCAATTCCTCGTATTTTCCAGGTTCACGACATGGGGAAGAAACTGGATTTCCTGGTGGACATGCACTTGCAGCACATGGAACGGCTCCAGGTGCGTGTCACCGACTTCTCCCCGAGCAAGGGGGCCTGCTCGCCAGCCGAGGCCGAGCGGAAAGAGGACCACAGGGACTCGGATTTGAAAACCATCATGTGCAACTATTCCGAAACGGGCACCCCTGATGCCCCCTACAGCTTCCACCAGGTGCCCGTCGACAAAGTCGGCCCCTATGGGTTTTTTGCCCAGGACCCCGTGAACCTGCCCCTAGGGGGACCCAGTTCTGGAAAGGGTCATGCGGAAAGGGTCGCCTATGCGGAAAGGCCCACCGTCCTGCCTATCTTGACGCTTCTCGACTCCCGGGGGAGCTACCGCTCCCAGGCGGAACTGCACGGCCCCTGCTCGGACCGAGTCTCTCCCCGGCAGAGGTGCAGCCTCACCCGGGACAGCGACACGCCCCTGTCCCTGATGTCGGTCAACCACGAGGAGCTGGAACGCTCGCCCAGTGGCTTCAGCATCTCCCAGGACAGAGACGATTATGCGTTTGGCCCGAGCGGGGGATCAAGCTGGATGAGGGAGAAACGGTACCTGGCCGAGGGTGAGACGGACACGGACACCGACCCCTTCACACCCAGTGGCTCCATGCCTCTGTCATCCACAGGGGACGGCATTTCTGATTCGATATGGACCCCTTCCGGCAAGCCCACTTAAAAAAGGGGTCGTGGGCTGACTCCTCCTTGTAATGTAGACAGACTTTGTATAGCTCACTTGCTTTCACACCCGCCACTTCCCCGTGAGATCACCGGGGGCTGCATCAAACGCATGCATGTGCGTGGTGGCCCCACCTGGGCGGGGGCTTGTCGTGGCCTTTTACCTCCCCCGGTCACCACAATGAAGCCGCTTCCTTTCAAGCATGGTTTGCATGACTTTACACTATATAAAATGGTACCGCTAACCTCTTTAGGATACACATTTATCCGCTGTTCTTACTTTGAATCATGACTGGACCAGTACAGGGAGAAATTACGGATGAGCCGTGCTATGTCTGTGTGGTTGGCTGCTTTGGGTTTTGGTTTGGTAAGCAGAGAAAGTCGTTTCCGTTGCTTCTCGCATCACTGCCCCTTTGTGTAAAACACTCCAATGATTAGTTGTTTTCTACAGCAAGCAAATAGTTCCCTCAACAAAAAAGCATCATGTACCAAGGAGGTTGCCTCTTGAGCTAAAATGTGAGGGCAGGAATGAGTTAGCATCATATCTGCCAAACTAAGAATTACAAAATTATTTTATTAAGGAAAAGCTGGGAAAACCTTCCGAAAGCTCTCAGAGGGACCTCACTTGGTCTGTCGTTGTCAACTCTCACGCCCCAGTTTCTTCATCTCTCCAAGGTGGTGGCAAGTGTAACATTTCGGATGAGTTGTGAATAGGCAGGGAGAAAGCACACACACGCACATTAAAATAGTTCCCAACTTCTGCAGCCAAAGATAACAAAATTTATCAGCTTCGGGGTGCCCCTTGGGGCAGGAGTGAAGTTCAGTGCCTTCAAGACGAGGTTCCAATTCACATTCCTCCCTGTGATACTCAAACAATATGTCCAAGTCAAATAGGAACTGGAGTCAAGAGGGCACACAGAAATTGCCTGGTCCAGGAACTTCCCTGTAAAAATGAGAAACCGTAGGCCAGGTAAGGAGAGATGACTGGGATGCCCCCATCACCCCCCAGGAGAGCTGGGACTCAGATCTGTCAGCTGACTGTCTGCAGGCCCTGGTCTCCTCCCAACACTGCTCTGCAGTTTCCACAATGGGACCAAGTACCTGTATTCTGTGTTGTGTAGAAAGCACTCATGAGGCTGTTTGTCCAAGTGGGAGGGGGATGTCTGCTTTTATTGCAAAATGTGCTTGTCTGATGCTTTGCATTCTGGATCCAGAAAAAAAATCAATACAATGAAGCTACAACATTTTAGGCAAAATTTTCAGAACCACCTAATTTTACCCCTGTAGATATTTGAAACCACATGTAGCCATAAGACTAGCTAACGTGTAAGCGGACAAGCTGGAGTGCACTGACCTGTATAAGTATCAATATGAAGCAGAAGCCATCCTGTTAGGAGAAGTTGCTGCTTCTCTGAAACACACTGATGGGCAAGATTTCTGTTAGGCTTGGAATAATTAGCTAAATGACTCCACCACAGTGTTATTGTCTCACTCTCTTCACACGTCTAAGGGCCGTTGTAGATGGTTGCCGTGGTGACCATCAAACTGATTGACATGAGTGTCTGCATCCCCCCAGTATTCTCCCTCGAATTGTTGCCAAGAGCCAGAATGGCTGTGGCAGACACGAGGTTGACAGCTTCATCGTTACCTAATGCGAGGATTTTGCACTATGTTGGGAGAGAGGAGCTTCTTCCTCAGAGGTGGGTTTCTTTCAACCACATGTCAACAGGTATCTCGTAAAAGGCTCAGAGTACAGTGATAATGAAGGGTCAGCCCCTGACTTTAGGGACCTACAGCCAAAGCCTGAAGTCCTTGGTATTGTGAATGGGAGAAAGGAAGTTGTACGTGGGGAGTCCCATGAATGGATGGGTGTTGACCTTGAAGTCCCAGGTAGGAAATACAGAAGAATGAGCACATACATCAGACGTGAAACCCCCTCTCCGATGGTTGGCTACTGGACTTTCTGGCCATTTGAAGGGCAAAAGGCGTGGATCATTTGATTCTTCCCCTGGCCCCCTATAATATGGCTGCAAGTGCCATTGGGGTTGTTGACCCAAGAAGCCTTATGTTCCTTCCTTAGGGCTTGGTTCATGATTCTGATCTTCCTGGAATCTTTCATCAAAAATGACTGAGCCATCTAACATGCCAATTATTTTTCTAACTTATTAATACCCCTGCAGAACGTACTGCTCTCAGTATCTTACAAGTAGAGGCATTTTCCAAGAACTCAGTGGAGTTCCCAACTGGAAAAATGAGACTTTCTCATCCTCATATTAAAAATAGTCATCATGGATCCAAAGTTAGATGATTTCCTCAGGTTCTTTTAGTAACTGACAAATGACTGGAATTTGTATTTTGTTCCAAACCGTAAGAAGGCACGTTAGCTTCCCTGCTGAGTCATAAGGCCAGGATGGCAGGGATTGGATCTGTGTTGATTATATAGCCCCAATGCAGTATCAGGGTAGACAAAGGCAAATTAATCTTCATGAATGAATAAATGATAAGGATCTTAAGAACCATTCTTTCCCATCTAAGAAAACAAAAAAGAACACATTTACTTTCTGGAATATTCTGCTTTGCTATTCCCTTTAAAAAAAAAAAAAATTCCTGAAATGCAAACCAAACCCTATTCAAGTTGCCTGCCCACAGACAACATCATCAACATGGCTGTCATTGATGAAGTAGAAATTCAGGGTCTAGGACTGAATATAGGTTATAGGGAGAAACAGTATGTGCTTCCACAAACATCTTTTTGTCAAACCAAGAAATAGCATGCTGGAATAATCCAACAGAATTGGTAAATAACCATTTACCAAGATTACTGGTAAATTGAGATTATTTTACCAAGATTATTCTGCTTCAGCTATACCAGTGGTTTATCTGAGACTATTCTACCTCAGATATACCAGTGGTTCTGAAGTTTGCCCCAGAAGCTACAATAGTTTCAGCTGAACTTCATGAAATAATGAAAAATTAATTCCATTACAAGAACTAAGTATGACTTTCTCAAGGGAAACTGTGACTTCATCTTATGCATTTGATCTCTGTATGTCACAACATGATATATGCAAAATTTAAGAGGTCCTCTTTTAGTAGTATCAAAATTAATTAGATAAATCCACTTTCCAAATGTTAGGTTAAAGGTAATGCTATTGGCTAAGAAGAAAGTACTTGAGATCACTTTTGAGTTTGGACTATCAAAGACTAGCACACAAGCAAATTCTGGAAGTATTTTTTTTCTAACTGTGAGAGGAAAAGGGGGGAAAAATCAAACTGAGGAAGTTCTATTTATTAAGTGTGTTTGTTCTGGAAGCTGAGAGATCAGATTTATTAGACATAGCATTGATGTTATAAAGCTCTAATTGTCATGAAAACAAAGCCAGACAATCCCAAGGTATACTATAGGTCAAATGAATTCATTAGTCAACAATATGCATTGAATGCCTATTTTGTGCAAGGCAGTTAGTTCCTAAGACACTGTGAGTTGAAAGAATAATTACTTATAGACATTATTAATTGTTAATGCTAATATAACAGGAGCTGCTCATAACTGGCCAAGATCATTGTCATAATTCTATGCCACTCAAATAAGTGTGATAAAAACACTCATTTGTTTATTCATTGCCAAGATTTATTAAGCACCACTGTCTTCTAGGCACTGCACAAAGCACCAGAAATTCAGAGATAAGAAAAATACCAAAATCTAGGACTCTAGTGGCCTTGAATTATTAAAGGTCCCTTCAAACTGTGCCTACCAAAAGTGGAAAGAACCTCATCTCATCCCTGCAGACAATTCTATATAGACAAGAATGCTTCCAAGGTTGGAATCAATGAGAGATTGAACATGGAAGAACATGAAAGTAGAAACTCTGCATTGAAGTGGTCATGACCCCATCAGCTCAGGAAAGGCCAGATGGGTCCTACGGGGACTTTAATTTCCATGCTTTGGACTTTATGGCTCCAGATAAGCTGTGGAAGAAGAGTTTTTAGAGCATCTGAGAAGGTTCTTGGAGAAACGCTTTCTCTTCCTCACCAGATTGCTGCCATAATGGACACCAGGCAAGGAACTGAAACAGTTCCATTTTGTGTGTTGACCAAGAGATGCTTATAGTAAGGACCAATATACAGCATCTATTTCAAGAGAAAAGCTTCTAGAAACCTACAGACCAGGTTCTTCTGGGGCAAGAGAAGAACTGTGTCCAATGTCCTTAGATGTCAACTGAATTTTGAACAGTCTGCCAAGCACAGCCCAGGCTTCCTCCAGAAAATGCCAAGTAACTGCTCTTGGTTTTCCTAGAATCCACACACAAGGCACTTAGAACCACAAGGATTGTCTTTGCTCTCTGAACCCCAGGCACTCTGAGGAATCTGCCCCCTTGTCCTCACTTGTCTTTGAAGGCTTGTTTGTTTCAGGATGAACTTTTGAACAGACTGTAAGTCCTTTCTTTGTATTGAAATCAACCCAAAATTCTTGTGTTACTGATATTACACTATTTAAAACTGAGCCTAAATCAGGTAGCAGGTAGAACAATGCCCAGGTCAGAAGCAGATACTGTCTGTATAGATTTAGTGCTTTAGGAAACCAGGAGTGGAAAATGCCTAAGAACTTGGGAGGATATAACGATGCCCTGGATGAAAATTTGAGTTATATTCAAACATGTTTGGCTTTTCTGGCAAATTTTTATTTTCAAAAGAGCTAATTCATATAGATAAAACCCCTAGTACAGAGACTGCCACATCCGAGTGACTACCATTCATGTTCATTTTTTTTACAGTATATGTGGATTCCATTGCCTGAATCTTTGGTGTAACTCATGAACTCTAAATTTATGCTAGAAGATCTTTTTCCAAAAAAGAGTGGTGAAGATACAATATCAATTTTTACACAACAGAATCAGGCACTTTCACAATTGCCATTTAAATAAGGACATCTCTAGGAATGAAAAGCCTTCCTTTTTCCATCAAAATAAGGAAGAGCAGAATGTCGGAAGGAGGAGACCAGGACTGTTGGATCCCAGTGTTCGGGTCGTGGAAGTTCCCTGGAACACAGTTGGTAGGTGGTAAAGTCAAATAGGAATAATTGAATATAAAGAGATGAGTGGTTTCAACAGGGAAAGTCAATTGTGCCATGATGTCTGAGAGACAAATGCTAGAAATGAGTGGAGAACTTCCACGAAAGAGTTTAAGTTTGCTGAGACCCTCCCCAGGGGGCTTTGTTCTCAGCTTTGAACAGTCTCAGCTCCAGCGTGCCTGCAGGGAAACTGTGACTAGTATTCTCCTCTATCATCATAGATGCAGGAAAGTAGAATTTCATAGACTTTTAGATGCTCAGAATGAGAAGAGACCTCAATAACCCAGAAAAACCACTTCTCTTTTTATATCAGGAGCCAAGAAAATCACATTTACGTGATCAGTGACTAAATGAGTGATTGTGTCACAGAATCTGGAATTCAGATCTAACTCCTAGACCAGATGTTAGAGATCAAAAACTGAAACACCCAGTGAGAATAGAGCATTGCTCTTGAACCCAGGAGATGAGAGAAAACTTCCCAGTCCACTGGAGCAACTGCAAAAGCAGACACATGTTCGAAACATCTTCCTGGCTGGAATATGATTGAGGATCCCATGCCTTGAAAGATGACATCATTCCTTCTTCCAAAACCCTGCTGTCTTCAAAGGCATAGTAATACCACTGCTGCTGTGAGCAGTTGAGAAAAGGAAGGAAGAGCCCTCCTCCCCTCCCCTCTGCTGACCGCTCCCACTTTGTCCCCTCTGTGCCCTGCCACGCATAGACTGGTTCATCTCTTTGGTGCATCGCTTAGACCCACTCAGCTTCAGACTCATGTCTCAGACTACATCCTTATCTATAAGCCCATTTACTAGGATTTCTCTTTGAAAAAAAGAATTATGGACTTGAGTTTAAGAAATGGGATGTGATTTCTTTGGGCCCCAAGTTACCAGGTCTACTAAAGTTGACCCTTTGTGTGGGGCTCTCTGGGTCTCTCCTGGGCACAGCCTGTTTCCTCTTGCTTTGTCCCGAACGTATGTCTTGTTTATGTCACAGCCTAGTATTCTGGTGTCTTCACCAAAACTACAAAGAAGCAAACAGGATTTAATTGCAGATATTTTATGTTCCTGTAACTAAAAAATTGTTTTAGGAAGTGAACCTCTGTCGGCTCAAAGGAGGATTTCCATAGTTGGTTTCCACTCATGCTGTGCTTGGGATAGATTTTCCAGAATTCAGCAGGGCTACCCCACAGCCCTTGTTAAACCCAGTAGCAGGATATTCATTTCTCCTGAATCAGGCAGAACCAGGAGCTCCTAAGAGATAGAAAGAAAGATGGTCAAGCTCTTGGATGGCGATAGGTGACCCAGGGTTTTTAAAGACTGTCTGGGGTTGAAATAAGTTTCAGAGAGAAATAAATCAAAAATGGGCTCTATGTAAGAATAACCTAAGTGTGACTTATAATTGAGCAGTCAAAATTCTTTCCCACAGATTAGGAATATATCTGTAATTCCTCTTAGACTTGTCAAATGGACTATACAATTTGCCATCCCAGAGTAAGATAAAATGAGAACATTTTTCTTTCCATGTTCTATTCTCTTCCTCTGCCCACAAGACTGTGGTCAGGGACGGGGGAGAGGGGAACGTGCCCTGATTTCTCACTTGGAGTGGTATGGGACATCCCAGTTCTCTCTCTTGAGTTCATGCAATCCTCATCACAATCCCACCAGAAAAGTGTTACCATTTCCACCTTGTAGAGGAGCAAGCTGAAGCTGAGAATGAGAAGCCCTCAACAAAAACCCGTGTACCTCCAAAGTCCATTGTTTCTCCCCATCCCAAGTCTCCCAGGTCAATGGAAATGCTCCCAGACAGGCCCTGGGATCTTCCACAAAGCCTTGCCCTCCTCCACCCTGTCTTCCAGTAGAATGATTGCAGACCCATTGGATCTCTAGAGAGAGGAGTGATTCTTGCCTTGCTATTTGGTGGTCCCGCCTATTCTTTTGAGTGGTTTCACATTCCAGCTGTCGGCGGGAGAAAATAATGCCACATAAATTGTCAGTTTAGTTCATGTTGGAATCCACTGGCTCTGGGAGTTTGGTATGGCTGCAGATAATCCCACAAGTGCCCCTTGTTCTTTATCCCCAAGGATCTCCTTTCATTGTTTTAACCAAACAAGTTCAAATGTCCCTCCCTCCTGACTCTGGTCTTTTGTCTCTAGACTGCCCCTTTATTCCAGGGCTTTGAAATCCTGCAGAAACAGTTGGGTCTTCAAAAACACTCCCTGGGAGGTCAAACGTTCAGAACAGTTTGTGTTTTTCTTTCTCGTTATGAAAAGATCAAGGTTCCCAGCGGAAGCCAACCTGATCTGATAATTGGGCTCTTATTTTCCCTCTGAATCCTGTTCTAAGGGAGGGGAGGATAGCTTCACCCTCCGAAGTTCCTCTGCGGGCTCAGAGTCCGGGTGGGAGGACAAGTTCCCAGCTTGGGTGCCGCTGTCTTTTCAGGTGTCAGAGGCTTTGCTTTAGAGATGGGAGGTAGGCTCTGACCCATCTTGAAAATCACCTTAGAAAGACGGGCCAGCTTCAACAGACTTGTCAGTCCTTCCCTGTTTTAAAGGAAAGTGCTTTCCACATTGCTTCCAGGGGGATATGGCTCTTCTTGTACTTTTTCCTCTTCGTAATGCAGCAGTGATGGAAAATACCAGTCTTTGAAGAGCACGTGGAGGTTTCCAGCGACATGAATCCATTGTATCTGATTTTGGGTTGTATTTTCTTTAACCCCCTTTTACGGCATAGAATTCTGGTGCCTTGCTCCCTGAATTTGTCTCCATGCTAACAAGTAGGCTTTCTTCACATTCTGGCTTACACGGGAACACAACTCTTCCACAAGTGGCCTTTAGTGCTCTTTATAATATGATTTCCTGTAATTTTTAAACTGTATGTGTAATTTATATTCTGGCTGTGTCCAATCTTTGAACAACTTTACTAGGTTGATTTCCATATATATTATGCAAACAATTCTTACCTGATTTTTTATGTTCTATCTTAAATAAATACTGCACCACTTATTAATAAATAGACATTTCAATGACTGTGTGGCATAATGTTCTTTGCTTCATGAATGACACAGAGTGACAAGTAAGGACAGTTCTTTGTTTTAATATTTATTTGGCTGTGCCAGGTCTTAGCTGTGGCACACAGGATCTTCAATTTTCCTTGCAGTACTCGGGTTATTTAGTTGCAACATGAGAACTATTGCAGCTTGTAGGATCTAGTTCCTTGACCAGGGATGGAACCTGGGCCCCTTACATGGAGAGTGTAGAGTCTTAGCCACTGGACCACCAGGGAAGTCTCAAGACAGTTCTCCTTTGGAGAAGTTTCACCTCCTAGACCATATGGAAGGAAGACCATGCAGGTGACTCAGAGAACCTGGGCCCCTTCCATGGAGAGTGTAGAGTCTTAGCCACTGGACCACCAGGGAAGTCTCAAGACAGTTCTCCTTTGGAGAAGTTTCACCTCCTAGACCATATGGAAGGAAGACCATGCAGGTGACTCAGAGAGACTGTAAGTCAACAGGGGGGAAATGAGTGAAGTTCATGTCAGATAGTCTCCCTGTATTGTCAGTACAGCTGGAAGGGATGATTTCTCTTGAGAGACAAGGTGTTGGAGCAGGGAACTCTGGGAGCATTACTTAACGTTTTCCTGTCTTGGTTTGTCATCTGTAAAGTGAGGAGGAAAATGTGTGCCTCGAGGAGTCATTATCCTCCTGAAGGATCTAGCACTCAGCACGTCTTCAGTGAGCAAAAGGTTTTGACTCTATCTTATACTTGCATCCTTGGCTGCCTTAATTGGGTTTCCATAATAGAGACAGGATATTGGGTGCAAGTAGTTTATTTGGAAAAAGTGGAGAGACCGGAATAGGGAGGGAGAATAGTCAGTAAAGAATGAACTGTTCCTTGTGGGTAACTGGGCTCATTTCCACCAGGAACTCCCTGCGAACCTATGCGAAATGTCCCAAAGAACTGTTCCACCTGGAGACAGGCGTGTGCGCATTCATCCCCTGAGCCCTGTTCTCCCCTGGTGGAGGTTGCCCCGGGGTGTTAAATTCCCTCCTCTATCAGTTTCCTGGGCTATAGCTGAGCCAGCGGAGGTGATAAGCTGTCTGAGTGCTGTGACCACAGGGCAGGAAACGGGCAGGGCAACATCAGCATGTGGCACAGAAGTCTGCTTGAAAACCCTCCATACACACACAGAAGCAAAAACCCAGCCAGGTTGCCACAAGTCACTCTAAGTCAGAGGACAATGTTGGTGAACACTGGGCAAGCTGGTCATGGTGGCCACGAACTTATTCATTATTAAAACAATGCCTGTAACCTCTAGGAAGCAGGGTATAAGTTCTGCTAGAAGGTCATCCTTCAGTTCCAGGGTCCACTTTTGTTATCGTGAAGGCCTGAGACTGACCTTGCAGTTGAGAAGAACATCCAGTCTGCAACCATGTGTCTCTCCCCCAGTGAAACATACCCACCTCCCGTCTCAGGTGACTGTATGACAGACAGAGAAAGAGCCTAAAAATTATATCCCTGAGAAAATCCCTTTCCATCTGCACAAATGGAGCAAAAGCCCATTCACAGCCTTGCATCCCAGGTCCTCCCGGGAGCTAGTTATTGTTCCTAACAATGTGGGCTTCCAACAATGAGCTCAGGCAAGCAGCTGACCTGGGACCCAGTGGCCTCCCCACACTGAAGATGTGTAAGGGGTCTCCCCTGAGAAAAGTCCACTTGTCCTCGTATCCTGCCTCCACATCCAGTATGAAAACATCCCCAGCAATTTATCTTCTGGTTCCAGGCAGGTCAGCCTCAGGCCAGAGGAGGGCAAGGGGGGTTAGCAGAGGGAAATAGAGATGAAATAGAGAAATAATAGAGATCAAATCATGGACAGCCTCCTGGGTCATTATAAGGACACCTGCTTTTACCCTGAAAGTAAAAGACAGGAAGTTAGTGCAGGACTTTGAGTAGAGGGGTGACAAGATTTGATGGGTGCTAAGTAGGGCTTCTCTAGCTGCTGTATTGAGAATACACTGGATGAGGCAGGGGCAGAGGCAAGGAGCTTAATCAAGAGCAATACTACCTTAGCAATAATCCAGGCGAGAGCCAAGAGTGGCTTGGACCAGAGTGATGGAGGTGGTAAGAATGTGTTTTAATGTAGAAATGACAGTATTTGCTGATAGATTGAATGTAAGGTGTGGAAGAAGGAGAAGAAGCCAGGGAAATTATATAGATTTTATCTGAGTGCCTGGAAGAATGAAGATATCATTAATTGAGATGGGAGTAAATTAGAGAAGAGGCTAGTTTTTGCATATGGCCTTTTGCATATTAAATCTGAGATGCATACAAGGCATCTAGTGATATGTTCTGTAGATAGTTGAACATGTAGTTAAGGGAGTTATTTAGGGTTGAAGGTTATCAATCTATCTATCTATCAACTTGACAACTTACATATAACATTTGAAACCATGAAACAAGGTGCTATCTCTTTGTGAACAAGTATAGAGACGAGCAGACTGTACCTACAACATCAAGAGGTCAGGGAGATGAGGAGAAACCAGCAGGAAAGGCTGAGCAGAAGCAGATGACGAAACAGAAGACGGGAGAGTGTGGTGTTGGGATGCCAAGGGCAGACTCATCTCACGGAGACAATGACCTACTGCTGCCACCAAGTGCCCCTGAGAGGAAGAGTGAGCGGAGGGCTCAGCCACGCAGGAGTCATGGGACCTTGACAAAGGCAGTTTGGGTGGGGTGCTGGTGTGATGTCTGATTGACAGGGTGTTGAGAGAGAGGGGAGGAGAGGCGATGGGGGTTGAATAGGGTCAGCTCATAGTGACCACTGTGAGCATACACTTCCGTGGTATTAAATGAATTCATAATGGCATGCAACTATCACCACCTTCCATCTCCATAATTCTTTCCGTCTTATAAAACTGAAACTCTACACCCATTCAAGAGTAACTCCCCTTTCTCCTTCCCTCCAGTCCCTGGCAACCACCATTCTACTCTCTATCTCTCTGATTTTGACTATTAGTACCTCATATAACTGGAAGCCTACAGCAATTGTCTATTTGTGCCTGCATTAAGTCTGGGGAAAATGAGGATCAGAGACTTCAAGCAGTTTGCCCAAGGCCACACAGCTAGTTAGTCACTGAAGCAGAATCAAGGTTGTAGGGTTTGTTCCTGTTGCCTCAGCCAGAAATGTTACTGTTAGCAATGTAGGTATGTTTCACAGGAATCAACCCAAAGTTCAGAAATACAAGCTTTCTAGCCAGATAATGGTAACAATTCTCAAAGGTCTACCAAGAACCAGAGGCTGTGAGCACCTTTCTATTCAGTCCTTCTGACTGCTGTCTGCAGTGGCTACTGTTGTGATCCTCATTTCATAGATAAGAAACCTAACTTTGAGTTACTGATCTCCCTGAACTGAAATGTAACAGTCCAGGAGGGCAGAGATCCCAACCAGCTTATTTGGAGCTCTCTCCCCAACACCCTGAAAGCCTTGACACATAAATGGCGCTCTCGCACTATTCTGTAGACATCATTTGTCCCCCAGCCAGCCTGAGCAATTGTGGGTGCTGGGTTGCAGGATGCTCTAGGTACACAGTGAAAGTGAAGTCGCTCAGTCCTGTCCGACTCTTTGTGACCTATGGACTGTAGCCTACCAGGCTCCTCCGTCCATGGGATTCTCCAGGCAAGAATACTGGAGTGGGTTGCCATTTCCTTGTCCAGGAGATCTTCCCAACCCAGGGATCAAACCCGGGTCTCCCGCATTGCAGGCAGATGCTTTACCCTCTGAGCCACCAGGGAAGCTCAGGCACACAGTCCTGCTCTGCAGATACAAAAGACTAATTCAAGAACTCTCCTAAAGGAAAGAGAGGGTATCAGGGAGGGCTTTCTGGTGATGGGGGTGTTTGAAGTGAGATTAAAAGGATCAAGTAGGGACTTCCCTACTCCTACTCCCTGGAGTAACAGGCAAGGACTGATGCTGAAGCTGAAGCTCCAATGCTTTGGCCACCTGATGCAAAGAGCTGACTCACTGGAAAACACCCTGATGCCAGGAGAGATTGTGGGCAGAGGAGAAGAGGGTGACAGAGGTGAAATGGTTGGATGGCATCATTGACTCAATGGACATGAATCTGAGCAAACTCTGGGAGATGGTGAAGGACAGGGAAGCCTGGCGTGCTGCAGTCCATGGGATCACAAAGAGTTGGATGTGACTGAGCAACAGCAAGGGCCTTCCCTGGTGGTCCAGTGGCTAAGACTCCGTGCTCCCAATGCAGGGGCCCTGGGTTCAATCTCTGCTCAGGGAACTAGATCCCACATGCCCCAACTAAAAGATCCCGCAGTCCTCAACGAAGATCGAGAGCAACTAATATGTGATGCAGCCAAATAAATAAAATATTTTTTAAAAAGGATCAGGTAAAGTTTGGGGTGTGGGTAGGTGAAAGGAGTTTATAACAATCAAAGAGCTCTTCACCTGTGGAAGCTGAAATTTGAATTTATATCATTTTTACACATGATGGAGTATGCTCCTTCTTTTGCTTGTTTTCAGGCAAGAATACTGGAGTGGGTTGCCATTTCCTTGTCCAGGAGATCTTCCCAACCCAGGGATCAACACCCGGGTCTCCCGCATTGCAGGCAGATGCTTTACCCTCTGATTGCCACCAGGGAAGCTCAGGCACACAGTCCTGCTCTGCAGATACAAAAGACTAATTCAAGAACTCTCCTAAAGGAAAGAGAGGGTATCAGGGAGGGCTTTCTGGTGATGGGGGTGTTTGAAGTGAGATTAAAAGGATCAAGTAGGGACTTCCCTACTCCTACTCCCTGGAGTAACAGGCAAGGACTGATGCTGAAGCTGAAGCTCCAATGCTTTGGCCACCTGATGCAAAGAGCTGACTCACTGGAAAACACCCTGATGCCAGGAGAGATTGTGGGCAGAGGAGAAGAGGGTGACAGAGGTGAAATGGTTGGATGGCATCATTGACTCAATGGACATGAATCTGAGCAAACTCTGGGAGATGGTGAAGGACAGGGAAGCCTGGCGTGCTGCAGTCCATGGGATCACAAAGAGTTGGATGTGACTGAGCAACAGCAAGGGCCTTCCCTGGTGGTCCAGTGGCTAAGACTCCGTGCTCCCAATGCAGGGGCCCTGGGTTCAATCTCTGCTCAGGGAACTAGATCCCACATGCCCCAACTAAAAGATCCCGCAGTCCTCAACGAAGATCGAGAGCAACTAATATGTGATGCAGCCAAATAAATAAAATATTTTTTAAAAAGGATCAGGTAAAGTTTGGGGTGTGGGTAGGTGAAAGGAGTTTATAACAATCAAAGAGCTCTTCACCTGTGGAAGCTGAAATTTGAATTTATATCATTTTTACACATGATGGAGTATGCTCCTTCTTTTGCTTGTTTTCAACCATTTGAAAAACGTAAAATAATTTTTTGTTGTTGTTCAGTCACTCAGTCACATCCGACACTTTGTGACCCCATGAACTGCAGCATGCCAGGCTTCCTTATTCAAGCTGGATTTAGATGTTCAAGCTCGCTTCAGAAAAGGCAGAGAAACCAGAGATCAAGTTGCTGACATCCACTGGATCACTGAAAAAAGCTAGAGAGTCCCAGAAAAACATCTATTTCTGCTTTATTGACTATGACAAAGCCTTTGACTGTGTGGATCACAACAAACTGTGGAAAATTCTGAAAGAGATGGGAATACCAGACCACCTAACCTGCCTCTTGAGAAATCTCTATGCAGGTCAGGAAGCAACAGTTAGAACTGGATATGGAACAACAGACTGATTCCAAATAGGAAAAGGAGTACGTCAAGGCTGTATATTGTCACCCTGCTTATTTAACTTATATGCAGAGTACATCATGAGACATGCTGGGCTGGAGGAAGCACAAGCTGGAATCAAGATTGCCAGGAGAAGTATCAATAACCTCAGATATGCAGATGACACCACCCTTATGGCAGAAAGTGAAGAAGAATTAAAGAGGCTCCTGATGAAAGTGAAAGAGGAGAGTGAAAAAGTTGTCTTAAAACTCAACATTCAGAAAACTAAGATCATGGCATCCGGTCCCATCACTTCATGGCAAATAGATGGGGAAACTGTCAGACTTTATTTTTTTGGGCTCCAAAATCACTGCATGGTGACTGCAGCCATGAAATTAAAAGACGCTTACTCCTTGGAAGGAAAGTTATGACCAACCTAGACAGCATATGAAAAAACAGAGACATTACTTTGCCAACAAAGGTCCATTTAGTCAAGGCTATGGTTTTTCCACTAGTCATGTATGGATGTGAGAGTTGGACTATAAAGAAATCTGAGCGCTGAAGAACTGATGCTTTTGAACTGTGGTGTTGAGGAAGACTCTTGAGAGTCCCTTGGACAGCAAGGAGATCCAACCAGTCCATCCTAAAGGAAATCAGTCCTGAATATTCATTGGAAGGACTGATGTTGAAGCTGAAAAATCCAATACTTTGGCCACCTGATTTAGAGAACTGACTCATTTGACAAGACCCTGATGCTGGGAAAGATTGAAGGTGGGAGGAGAAGGGGACGACAGAGGATGAGATGGTTGGATGGCATCACCGACTCAATGCACATGAGTCTGAGTAAACTCCAGGAGTTGGTGATGGACAGGGAGGCCTGGTGTGCTGCAGTCCATGGGATCGCAAAGAGTCAGACACGACTGAGCGACTGAACTAAACTGAACTGAAACTTCCCTGTCTTTCGCTATCTCCCGGAGTTTGCTCAAACTCACGTCCAAAACTATTTTAGGCTTTGTAAAAATAAGCAGAGGGGCCAGGGTTGCCCCACAAAATTCACAAGCAACATCTAGCTGTTTCCTTAAAAGTCTTCCGCTGGCCCACAAGACAGGGGATGTTTGACTCGCAGACCTTGATGGCAGGAAGGGGGAGTCATCTCCTGTTCTGCCCCTTCAATGCACGTAATTACTGTCAGAAGAGCTTTCCTATCCGACCCTGAATCAGTGCTTTGTTATCCCCCTCACGGGGTCTATTCAGCCCATAGCACGGGTATTTTTCTCCAATGGAGCTGATCCTGTTTCACCATCCTGACTTTTTGGTAGGATTTTTATTCTTTTTTTTCCCTTCCCCTGGAGAATTTAAAGCAAAGTTATCAAGCCTTTCCCCACCCCGACCCTCTGTATCTTTCACTAAGAATTCATATAAATCCCACTGGTCTGACTTAGCTGTTAATCTTGCAAGCTGCTTAATGTCTCTGAAGTCATTTATCCTGTTCGGGAGACAGGTAAGTCATCTACAGTAGAGATTTGAAAACCCTTCGGTTCCCTCTGCTCCCCAAAGCACGAAGCCAGATAAGAAATGCGTCTGCTCTAATTCCTTGGCTTCGGGCTCCTGGTGCCTGAATGATAGGCGAGTAGTTTCTATGACCCAGCCCCTATGCTGCCCTTAAACTAAGACTCACCGCTGATCACAGTCAGTTTCTTTCTATTTTTTCCCTTAAGCTAGTGATTAGCATCTTAATGCAGTCACCAGCCTGGAAGATGGCTTGTTCTCACATCTGTGATAAAGGAAAGGTGATCTTTAATCCAAAGAATTGGAAGGAGAAGAAAAGAATGCCCTGGAAAATGGCTGATGGCAGCGAGGCCGCAGATCAGAAACTGTTTTTTTATGTGTGTTAGTCACTCAGTCGCGTCCAGCTCTTTGCAATCCCGTGGACTGTAGCACACCAGGCTTCTCTGTCGAAAGGACTTCCCAGGCAAGAATAGTGGAGTGGGTTGCCATTTCCTCCTCCAGAGGATCTTCCCGACCCAGGGATCAAACCTAGGTGTCTTATGTGTCCTGCAGTGGCAGGTGGGTTCTTTACCGCTAGTGCCACCTGGGAAGTCCCAGGAATTGTACACGGAAAAGATTATCCCTTCCACTAGGCTCTCAAGCAAGCAAAACTTTTTATTAAAAGAGAGCTTGTGCACAGGGAGAAGGTGGGGGCTGGTGGTGGCAAGGAAGTGTCAGCTCCCAGAGAAGGGGCAAGCTGCTTTCATAACTATAGGGAGGGCAGTCTCACGGTCACTGGTAATTTCCAGAAATCCCCAAACTTCTTTGGTCATCAGTAGGTGGTTCCATGGTAGCTGTCAGGAATTGAGAGTGTTTGGGTAAGGGAAAAAGAATGTAGGAGAATTTTCTGCAAGAAAGCCCCCAGAATAGATGAAGTTAAAATTGGTATTTGAGCTTCGTGTGTTGTGGCAACTTCTTGTGAGTGTTAACGGAGATAAAGTTAATATTTTATTCCTGTGAGCCTGGTTTTGGTCTCTCAAGCCTTGGTTCTTTAGCTTCCAAGGCCTGTTTGCTCAAGGGTGTTCTTGGCCCTTTTCCAAAATGGCTGTACTCCCATCTTGCTGTATCAACTGGACTGTCCTAATGTATTGAGAACATGCTGCTCCCCGTGTGGCCAGTCCAAATGAGATGGACCATGAGTTTTCACCTTGACACTGACATTGTCATCATTCCGTATCTGACTGGGCATCTTTTGGCTGTAAAGTCCAGTGAGAAAGGTCGGTTTCCTTGGCAGGCTGAACTAACCTAGGTTGATTGGTGATCCTTGCTAAGCGGAAGTAATGCAGTATTTAATTAAGATTCCAGCAGCTTTATTCTTAGCCCTTTCATTTCCAGTTCCAGGGCTACAGCCAATAAAACAAACAACTTGAATTCATTTCACAGCTGTTTTGGGCAGATTCACGGACCATGGATCCCAAAAACTCTTCTCAGTGCTTCTCCCAGGAGTGTGACTGGACTTACTATGCTTCTGCCAGCCAAAATGCTCTGACATAATCAGCAATTCTGTTTGTTTCCAACCTCAGTCCCTTTTCTGGCACTCTGGGCTGGCATTTTGAAGGGCGGGGGAAGAGGGCAGAATGTGGTGAAAAATGACACAAACGTAAACCCCAGTTTTCTCGCTTTGAGCCACGGGACCATGAGTAGGGAGCTCCCCCTCTGATCCCTGGGCCTTCTCTTGTTTAACTGGAGTATCAGTGTTTCCCTCAAGGGAGGTTTGAGAAGGCAAAATAGCGGAGAAGAGAGTCAAAAGTGGAGACTCAGTAAATTATACTGTTGGAAAGGAAAAGAAAGAAAAACTGTCTTCTTTACCATCCTAGTTCCTAATCTGGGACCCTGCAAATTAAAATGACAGAAAAAAAAAAATTAACAAGAGGAAAGGTCTATTTCATATACACATTGCAGGGGGTGGGGGTGGGCTCATAGAAATAAATGAAAACCTCAAAGAGGCAGTCAGACCCCAAGGCTTCGATATCTTTTTAACAGAAGGAAGTTAAGTTACTGGGGAAGTGACAAGAAAAGGAAAAGGGTTTTGAGTTTCGAGGGTGCTAAATTGTAGGAAGGTAAGTACACGCTGAAACTAGTGGAAGATATGGGTTATTTTAGTAAGATTTCTGCAGATCCACCTTTTAAAAAAATATTTATTTATGTATTTGGCTGCACCGGGTCTCAGTTGCAGCATGTGGGACCTTTGATCGTCATTGGGTCATGCAGGATCTTTTGTTGTGGCATGTGGGATCTCATTCCCTGACCAAGGATTGAACCCAGGCCCCCTGCTTTGGAAGCATATAATCTTAGCCTCTGGACCACTAGGGAAGTCCCTCTGCAGGCCTGTCTTGATGGTAACTTTCTATTCTCTTCATGGCCATCCAACTCCCCCAGCAGAGGGAATTTATGGCAGACCTTCTGCCTTTAGTCAGAGAGCGGAGACTCAAAAAGGCTTCTTTCTGCACCTGTTGATTCTCCATGGCCTTTAGCTCAAGATAATCCATATGCCCAAGTAACTTATTTTGAGGTCACATATTCTGACCCTCTTCAGGACATTACTATTGTTGTCATAGCATTACATGACTAGCTCTTAGGCCAGTGCTGCTGAGGAAATATTGATTATTCAAAACTAGCCTGGGGAAACAACAAAGTCCTACTGCACAGCCCAAGAAACTATATTCAATATTCCGTGATAAAACATGATGGAAAAGAATATAAAAAGGAATGTATATATGTATAATTAAATCACTTTACTGTACATCAGAAATTAACACAATACTGCAATCAAGTATTTTTATTTGATAAATCTGACCACCCTACTCCAAATGTGTAATTTGGTCAATGACAAAGAATAAAAAACCAGACAGAAGAAAATAATGCATTTTTCTCACAGCAGGATCAATAGAAATTGTCATCTTAAAGTTATAAATGTTACGACAAATAAACGGAAAAGAGCAGGTCACACAATGAAACAGGAGTCAACCAAAAAGCGAAACAGAAGTGTTTATTATACAGAGGTGGATAATTATTTTTCTATTATTAGTTTATGTCCATTCACTCTGTATGTTTCTGGTATGATATGGGGACCTGGGATGGACAAGGAGGAGGAAGCAGGAAAGGAGCAGAAAAGAGAATAAGAGAAGAGAATGAGAAAGGAGTTACTTTTCCAAAGTTTTCTCTGTGTGTCAGAGATTGCACTTGATCCCATGTTTCATGATCTGATTTAACCTTCACAAAGTATCTCCACAGTTGCTACGACTCTGTTTTACACACGAGGCTCAGAGAGGTGAAGCCCTACTTTCGCAGCAGCTGAAGCACCCGAGAAAAGACTCTCCCTCTAGTTTGCCATATCGTCCACCCACCCCATCTTCAGAACCCCTTTAATGGAGAGAATTCTATGTCCTGGACTCACTAGTCTCTCTCTCTCACCCCCTTTGTCAATTTGTCTATGCAGAATGTACCACAGTTGAGTGTGAATAGGGTGAATTAGTTACTCGTGTGCCCTTCTCTGCCAAGTTACTGAACAGCTTTAGGCAAGGGGCATGTCTGATCTGTTCCTGCGTCACCAGCCTGCCCAAGATGATTGGCATATGTATAGAGCACCTATATGTGCCAGACACTGGGTTAAATACTTGAGATTCATATCTTAAATCGTCAAAAAGACCTCCTGAGCTTTGGCTCTCTTATCCCCATTTTGCAGATGAGGAAAACTGAGCTTCAAAGAACAGACAGACTTAATAGACTAAAAGGACTCTAAGAAAGTCCCAGTCTCTTGCTCCCTTTAAGGCCTGTCTCTGTCCAGGCTGACATCCAAAAGGAATACCACTAAAATACCTACCAATAATTAGAAAGCAATTTAGAGGACTTCACTCTAAATTGGTGGTCCAATGGTTAAGAAGCTGTACTTCCACCTCAGGGGGAGTGAGTTTCATCCCTGGGCAGAGAACTAAGATCCCACAATCCGTGTGGCCAAAATGTAACATAAAATAATTAATTTAATTAAATAAAAAACAAGGTTCCCAGGTGCTGTTTTCTCTTTAAAAAGAAAAAAAAGCAATTTAAAAGTTTACAAGAATCTTTCAAGAAAATTCCAAAGAAGGTGCTTCCATCAATAGACAGCTAAACTTCTTAAAACAGAATTTGCCATGAAGATTCTCAATTCCTGAGGCAATTTCCCCAAGCCTAGTGCACTTTCTCTTGACTTTTCTCTCCTTCCCCAATTCACCTACCAGCTCTGTTCCATTCTTCACCTCTGGCAAATCGCTTCTCTTTTCAAATCAAGTCTGTGCAGCCCATATTAAAGGGTAATACATTCATACCTACACATGGAGATTGTGTAGTCATGAAGTGATAACGTACGTCAAGCAGCATTCTGTGTGGTGTCTGGCACAAAGAAAGCACTCAATAAATTTTCACCATCCTTCCTATTAGTCTCAGCTTTGCAGCTTTAACTGTCATATGATTCTGCATAGCAAATTCCCTGATGAATGGCTGGCACACAGTGCTACAGAAAAAGAAAGAGAGTGTGAACACTCATATGGACATGTGTATTAATACAATTTTCCTATTTATAAGCAGCAGTGATGCTGTATTTGAAGGGTATTTCCCATCTATGTGCTACGTGCTGAGTCGTTTCAGTCATGTCCGACTGTTTGCGACCCTATGAACTGTAGCCCTGCAGGCTCCTCCATTTGTGGGGATTCTCCAGGCAAGAATACCAGAGTGGGTTGCCATGCCTTCCTCCAGAGGATCTTCCTAATCCCAGAACTGAACCCACATCTCTTATGTCTCCTGCTTTGGCGGGCAGGTTCTTTACCACTAGCACAACCTGGCAAGCTCATTTCCCATCTAAACAGTCAGAGAACCCAAGGAAGAGACACTGATTCTCCCTAAATATGCATTTATTTAGAGAATCTCCCACTCCGTGTTCCCAGACTTTCTGCAGTTATGCAGGACCCCATGAGCAATTCTGGTGGAAAGCTGTCAATAAAAGTGAGCATGTCACTTCCTGCCAGAGCATTTAGGAGTTGGTGTATCATCCTCCGACTCTCTCTTCCACTGCCACCGTGAGTCAATGACTAAGGTGGCATCCTTATCCCCCCTGCAGAACCACCCCAGTGCAGCAAGTATAGACTATAAACAAGAAATGAACTTTTGTGGTTGATTTCAGCCAGTGAGGTTGTGGAGTTAATGTGTTACCTCTGCATAACCTCACCTATCAGAACCACAAGTGCCTTTTATAGATTGTTGTTTCTAATGATGCCCCATGCGGTGTTCTCAATATTACTTCCCTGGTGGATATTCTGCATCAACATGGTTAGTAATTCAGCTGATTTCCTCCAAAAGTGCTTGTGTTGCTTGCTTCCAGGTGGGCCAGAGTATGGCAAACATGCCAGGCTTCCTGCTTCCTGGTCCTCTGGTGAGGCTGTGCCTGGACCTCACATGTGCCCTGTCCCTTTTCAACTCAGGTGGGTCTGGTCAAAGTCCAAGTGTCTTGGTCTATAAACTCTGTTTAGATATTCATTGTTCTTTAGAGAACTGTAGCATCCAGTGTTTCAGCCCAGAATCTTAAATGATCAAATTAATTAAAATGGCAGTAGTAAATTCCCCATTTCTGATTTTGTCCCTCGTCCCATTTATTCTGTTGCACTCGAGTCCCATCATGCTCTTCCCCTCCACAGTGACCATCCTTGTCCAAAGTATCACCTTCCCTTTGCTGGACCACCAGGAGAGCTTCCAAAACCAGCTCCCTGCTTCTTCTCTTTCTCTGGTTTCTCCATTTCCATTTCTCCTCATTCTCCCAAAAAAAGTAATCAATGACTTTCTACTGCTTCTCTTTGGGTAGCATCCTAAGTCCTTCCACACTCTACGTGATCCAGTCCACTTCCCCAGCTCCAGTTCCTACAATCCCTTGTCTCCATCCTTTCTGCTGTCTCATGTTGGCCTTCTTCCAGTCCGTAAAACAATACTCACGCCCATCTCAGACCCTGGGCTCAGGCTGTCATCTATACACTTAATACCCTCCGAGCCAGCTTTGTCTCTGCTCAAATATTCTCATCTTTCAGATTTCAGTGGATAATCATCTCCCAGGGATGGCTTTCAGATCACTGAGATTAGATCAGGCTCCCTGTTCCATGCACTCCAAATGCCCTTCAACATAACTAACGTTGTTTGAAATAATGTCCATGGGTCTTCATTTCTTTCATGTCTGCCCTCCCTACTAAACTCTAAGTTCCTTAAGGATGGACTCTGTATCTATCTGTTCTATCATACTCTCCCAGTATCTAATACACACAATGCCTATTAAAATCTAGATGTTTAATGGCGTGATTAACTATTAGAATTGCTATAGTTAATCCATAAATATTTAATGACTAAATTAGTGAATGAATGAGCCAGGTACATGTTGGATATTAAGCAAATCCACATTGTAATTTTATCATCTTTAAAAGGCTTATTTTGGATTAAATTTTCTCTGACATTATGTCTGTGTTATAATTTCTCTGAAACCTTTTTTTTTTTTTTTAACTTTAGTGTCTTCCTTTAGAGGAGAAGCTGAGAAGGAAAATGTCATGATTTTCCTACCTACAACAGGTAAATGGGCAGGTGGTCCTTCCTAGGGCAAATACAGCATGATGCTGCTCCTACAAGGGATCTAAAATCATCAGACTTTAAGAAGCAGAGATGAGAAAGGTGGTTGACAGAATCTGGGGCGGGGAGGGGAGATGGAAATAGGGTGACTGGCCAGATGTGGGATTTAGGCACATCACTTAACATTTCTGGACTTCAATTCCTCCTCCTTCAAAGGGAATGATGGATAAGATGACTTTTAAGGATGTTATAAATTTCTGGGGCTGTGCTTCCACGATACCACTTTACTCATGAAAACTTTTATTCCAGCATTTGGAAATAAACAAGTAAAGAAGGAAAAGGATGGGACTTGGCTTGGTGCAACAGGTAACTAGACCAGTCCTAAAGCCTGACTCACGCTGTAACACGATGACCCATTTTCCAGTCTCTCTGTGCCTTGGTTTTTCCATCTATAAAATGGGTACAAAGCACCTGTCCAGGGTGCGAGCGGGGCCCCGGGGCCCGGGTGGCGCCGTCCAGCTCCGCCCGCACCCCCGCCTCCTCCCTGCCCCGCCCCGGGGTGAAGCAGCGCCACGGCGCCACCCCCGCGGCGCGGGGCTCGGCCACCTGGACTCCGCGTCCATCCCCGGGGGAGGGGGAGGCCCGGGGACCTCGGGGGAGCAGGCGTCAGGGCCTTCGGGACGCGTGTGAGACGGCGGCGGGACCGCGCTCCGGCAGGGAGGTTGCGCGACGTGTGGAGACCCCTCCAGGGCTCGAGGGAGCCGGCCTGTCTCTTGGGCCTGGGGAGGAGTGGTCCCCGCGGCGGGGGCGGCGGCGCCGCGAACGCGGAGGCCTTGGGCCCCAGGAGAGCTACCAGGATCCTATCCAGGATACCACCTTGCATTTAGTCAGCTCGTCTTCTTAGACTCCTCCACGCTGTGACACTTTCTCAGTGTTCTTTATTTTGATGACCTCGATGACCTCACCATCTTTGAAAAGTACTGATCAGATAAATACCTTGGAATGAAATCACTGGGTCATATAGATGCTGTCTGTAACACTGAAGATTCCTCTTGGTGAGGCTCATTAAGAGGAAAAGCTCTCTGGCCTTTATAATAGAACAACTGTTTCCTCTGGAGAGACTGGTTTGCTTTTTATCTTATGGCTGTCCTGAGATACATGACTGATCAGTGTTCATTTTTAGTGCTGCATTTCACACAGAGAGGAAGAATGTTGGCACCCAGTTACAAGCAGTCAAAACTTTTTGACTGGAGAATTTGGTTTTATATATTCCAGAGGACCCCTTCTGGGAGGCAAAATTAGGACATTGTTGCTGCTCAAATGTGTGTAGAAGAATCTGTTCAACACGAGAGCCAAAGTCCACTGTGTAAATATGAACCCAGGTGATCATCTGTTAAGAATAGTACCTGAGATGGAGACATAAAACACCTGTTACATGGCTGATGGGTCACAGTATCATGTGCCCCACTACCTGTACACCATGTTTTGGTGAATGGAAGGCAATAACAAGTTAAAAAAATATTTTGTAAACTGAAACCAAGTAAAGGATAACTGGATAACTTGTTGGGCTTACTATCTACCACTGATAACCCTGAAGTTCTTCTGATGCAGGTGACTGATTGGGGAAAGAACTAAATTCACAATTAATTGTTACACTTATTCATTTCACAAAATTAAAATTTCTGTGGTAGAGACAGGTAAGCGTTATGAGGTTTATGCATGATTAAAAACAAGTTTACACTGAACTATTTGGTAAACTGCAAAGTTTCTTTTAAAGTTACACCTGCATTTCACTTACACTACACAAATGATTATTATTTTGGTTTTATCCCTGTTTTTCTGGTCTGTAATAGGTTAAAAAAAAAATGCAGAAGGAATGCTGACAAATGTAATTAAGAAAAGTTACCCAAGGATGGGATTTCAGTACAGGATTAATTTCAGCTGGTCTGTTGCAACCCTGTGTTTACCCTTAGGTACATACCTGGAACCAATCATGTTGTTGACCCATGGCCAACTCTAAATGAAACAGATTAACATAGTCTGCCCAAGGGTCACAGATAGACAGACCAGGGGACAACTTGCACTACCAGCTTGTCAGCACTGTTGATAGAAATTTTACAGATTCATGGGTTTTACGCCTGGTTTCCGTTATATTCCCTTGCTTTTTGCCTTTGAGCCTGGTCATGGAGCCTGATTCTGGCTATATGAACAGATAAGGGTATAAAAGACATCTCTTTGTGTTACTGTACACAGATCTGAGTGGTGGTCCACATTCTGCATGTTCTAACTGATTCCCTGCTGAGTTTTGAAGTTCTGTGACATCCAGTGACAAAAACCTCCTTATGTAACTCTTCTGGCACCTGTCCATTGGAATGTGACAGGAAAAGTCATCATTGCAACAATGGTAGTAAATGATGCAGCATGATTAAGAGGCATCTAATCCAAAACAGCTGACCTTTCAGGTCTAGGCTTTGCAGGGATGTCTCCTCCATCCTCTAGAACACCTAGAGGTGTTCCCAGCATCTTGATATTCCCTGTTTGACTCTCCTCACGTGGGATAACACGTGCGTGTCTCTTCTCCATCTAAACCACAGACAACAGGCTCTGCAGACATGGAGACAGGGTCCTTTCCCATTGACTTACTGATACCAAACACCTAACGTACTGCTTGGCCCTAGGTGAATATTTATTGAAAGAATAAGGAATGAATGAACGCCTTTGGTATTTCAAGATTTCCTTTGACATTCTCTTCTTTGGCAGCATGAAATTTGCTGAGTGGGCAAGTGACTCCCTCTTCTGGAAGTATGTTCTGACTCTTTATTACCAGGGCTCAGTAGAGCAAATTTAAGCAAGTTTCTTCTGCTCTCTGAGCCTCGGTTTCCCAACCTGGTAAAGAGAAGGGGTGGATTAGACCCCCTGCATGGGAATCAGCTTGTCTATTGATTAAAATGTGCATTTCTAGAGAACGTCCAGTTCAAGGAGACTAGAACCCCAGGGCTGGGGGAGGTATTGCCGTGCATCCAGCAATGCTGACCTTCACGAAGTCAGAGGGCAGTTGTAGTATAGACCTCCGAGGCCTCTCCAGCAGCATGGGGTTGGGGTTGAAGGCTCCATTTTTCTCCTGAAGGCTTTTCTCTTCCCAGCGTCCGGCCTCAGAGAAGAAGACAGGAGAGAAAAGGAGATCGCTTTTCTTGACACTACAGGTGAGTACCACACTCACACACACCCCTCAGTGCTCCATGGGGGCCTGGACCACTGAGATCACTTCTCCTACCACTGGACCTCCCCATTCCCAACCCCCAACACCAGGGATTCCTTGGTGGCTCAGACGGTAAAGAATCCGCCTGCAATGCAGGAGACCCAGGTTCAGTCCCTGGGTTGGGAAGATCCACTGGAGAGGGAAATGGCATTGTGCTCCAGTATACTGGCCTGGAGAATTCCGTGGACAGAGGAGCCAGGTGGGCTACAGTCCATGGGGTTGCAAAGAGTCAGAGACAATTCTAGTGAGCAACTAACACTTTCACTTTCACTTCCCGATCCCCACAGCAGGGCTGCAACTTCTCTCCAGTCCTCAGATCGCTTTAGCACAATTATTTGAACATTAAGTAAGAGTTGAAAAAGACACTGTTTGCAAAAACATAAAAAGCAGCATTGAACACTGTTTCTACCTTGTCACATCTCTCCACTTGGCTGCACGCTACTAACATATGGGCAACTGGTGGATGGATGGATGAATGGATTTAGGTACTGATGTCCACGCTGTGTACAGTGCAAAGTTGCTTTCAGTCATGTCTGACTCTTTGTAACCCTATGGACAGTAGCCCGCCAGGTTCCTCTGTTAATGGGACTCTCCTGGCAAGAATACTGGAGTGGGTTGCCTTTGCCTTCTCCAGGGGATCTTCCCATCCTAGGGGTCGAACCCGGGTTTCTTAGTCTCCTGTATTGGCAGGCAGATTCTTTACCACTAGCGCCACCTGGGAAGCCACTGATGTCTGGACACTATTAAGTCTGAATTTCTGAGGACGGAATTCAAGCATCAGAATTCTGGAATTGAAAACAAAGTCTTTCTGGCGAGGCAAATGGTCAGCCAGGATCTGAGCCTCTCTGTTAGACAATGTCATTATTTGTATTATATAGAACTTTGAGAACTCCTGGAATTTCCTGGAGCTGATACATTACATACAAGCATCCCCTGCCAATCTCTACTCTTTCCACTTGCAGAGGTACACTATTCCCTAAAATAAGTGTTCCTTGTGTTTCACCCAAACTTCTCCTTTCTACTCTTGCTTGTCACTATGTATGTCATTAGCTGTCACCTCCTGAGGACAGGAACTGCCTTTTACCTTTCAAATCCTTGTGCCCAACACAGAGTGTGAGTTCATGTCCAAACAGGAGGCGCATCTGCCTGAATGCTGGAAATGAGGAACTTTTTCTGTTGCCAAGAAAGGCCTGCTGGTGACATTATCTTTGAATCTCTTTCAGAACTGCCTGCAAGGTCAGTCGATCTGTCTGCACTTAACCTCACAGAGCTGGTGAATGGGATGCTGAATAGAGCTTTAAAAGGTAACCATTTTTTTTCTTTTTTAAGCACAATCCAGGTTCATTTTTGTCTTGCTCCTGCTTCACTTCTGGACTCTCCATGACCCGGGCAAGACCCACCCTGTTTCTGCGTATCTCAACTCCCTTGTGTTCTGAGTGGAGGATGTGTGTCCTACTTAACTCATGATGAGATCGAAACCATCCAAATGAAGTAGGAGGCCTGCCAGCATTTTGAGAGCAAGATGAGTTCCAAACACAGCACCCGTGTAGTCATCTCTAATCATAGCTATACTGTGAGAGAATTGCCAGTTTAAAGATCCATCAAGAAATATAGTCAAGGGACATGTATTTTTGCATTTGGAGGTTTGCTTTGCTTTGATTTTTATTATTTTCCGTGTTTATCATTTTATTTTTATTTGTTCATTGTGTTATTAACCTCTATGATTGGTTTAGTAATTTCTACTACTGTTCAATATTGTTGGTGGGCATTTGCTCTTTCTTTATCTCGGTATCTTTCGCAGATAGCAAGAACTTCTTCTCCTTGTTGAGTGTCACTTCCTACAGTTCATTTGCCTTCCACAAGTTTTCTGTGGCCATTTATAACAGTAAGTACTGCCAGCTCTTCTTTTATTTTTAATTTATTTTATTGAAGTATAATTGATTTACAGTGTTGTGTTAATTTCTGCTATATAGCTAAATGATTCAGAGATATATGCATATGTGTATATATACATTCTTTTTCATATTCTTTTCCAATTATGATTTATCACAGGATATTGAATATAGTTCCTTGTGCTGTACAGTAAGATCTTGTTGTTTATCCATTCCATATTAACGGTTTGCATCTGCCAATCCCAAGTCCCGATTCATCCTTCCCTTCTGCCCTCCCCAAACTCTCTCTGGTGGTGAGAGTGGTAAGTGATGGACAGACAGGGCCAGGCTACAGGTCAGGGCTGCTGTGTACTGCGTGTCTCTTCACAGTTTCCAACCTGAAGACTGTGGATCCAGCCAACTTCCCCACGCGGTACTGCTACTGCTTAAACAACCGAACCAACGATTTGTCAGGTTGGTACAACTCACCATGAGGCTTGCAACTGATTTTGCTTGTGCCCTTTTAGATAAGGAGAATTTTTTTTTCTCCTCAGACTAAAATAAGAAAATGCAATGATATCTATTATGCTTAAATACGTGCACATTCATTATCCCAGAAATTTCTTTTCTTGGTTTTCTACCAAGAAATAGTTCTATCTGTGCAGAGGGGCGAGAACAAATGTATCATTGTTTAAGAGCAAAATCTGAGAATGATCTAAACACCCATCATCAGGAAAATGGTGGAATAGTCTGCTGTGTAATTAGATCTTGGAAAGCAGCCATAGACAGTACATAAATATGTACATGTGACCAGATTTGGTCTGTGTATGGAAATATTTTCATGACATTTTCAATTAGAAGAAGGAACTTGCAAAATAAATAACTTGAGTAAAATAGCACTGATGAAAAAATATATGCCTATCTGAACACCGGGTGGGTGATTACCTCCAAAAAGAAGATTAGAGTCTGGGTATGAAATAGAAGAGTGTTGATTAAGGGAACCTGATATTGTCTGATTTTTTTTTTTTTCAAAGACAGTATATTCATGTATCTGCCATGTTTTCTATGATGTTTTATAATCTTATTTAAACTAATCAGCAGGTCTTAAAAAACATTCCATTCCAATGAATATAAATATGCATTATCCTTCATATGAATTCATAATGTTCATTGAAAAAATATACTGTAATTTATTTAATTTATCTCCTCCTGATGTGAACCTTTTTTTTGCCATTCTCAACAGTGCTGTGATGAGTACCTGAGTACTATCACTTGGACTATTTGTCCAATTACCCCTATAGGATAAAGTCTTCAAGATAGAATTGTTGTCTGACAGGAAGGGGGACTTGTGATGGTTCACATCACTAAACATTCCTCTAGAAATCTTGCATAAGTTTACACTCTTACCAATAGTGTTTGAAAGTGTGAGCTTTTCCTCACCCTGGTCAACACTGAGTACTGAGACGTTCGTAAGTCATTACCAATTAGATAGACAGAAAGGAACTTTCCTCTACTTCCTATTATATATGAAAGTAGTTGAAATCATTCATCTACGTGTTGTTAATCAATTAGATAATGCACATTTTCACCAAAACAAAGAATGTCTTCAAGACAGTGATAACTGATTTTCTTCCAAGCTGAGGACCCGACTTGGGAGCAGCTCTAAAGGGAGAGTTAACAAATACATTGAGTAAGCAATGTGTATGAGCAGTGGTAGAAATCTTCAGAACTGGGGCTTTAGCACAAGGCAGCCCTCAGCTCGAATTCAAGCCCTGCCACATACTCTAAGACCTTGGGAAATTTCCTCATCTCTCTGAAGCTTGCACAGAACTTGAACTCCATCCTTGGTGTCTGGGCTCCAAAGCCATGCTCATAGCTTCTATGTGATATTAATGTTGTTGTTCAGTCACCAAGTGGTGTCTTACTCTCATGACCCAACGGACTGTAGCATGCCGGGCTTCCCTGTCTTTCACCATCTCCTGGAATTTGCCCAAGTTCATGTCCATTGGTGATGCCAACCAACCTTCTCATTCTCTATTGCCCTCTTCTCCTTCTGCCTTCAATCTTCGCCAGCATCAGGGGCTTTTCCAATGAGTCAGCTGTTTGCATCAGGTGGCCAAAGTATCAGAGCTTTTCAGCATCAGTCCTTCCAAAGAGTACTCAGGTCGATTTCCTTTAAGATTGACTGGTTTGAGCTCCTTGCTTTCCAAGGGACTCTTGTTATGTGATGTATGTGATATTAATAGTGGACTGCAATTATGGATTGCAGTTTCTTGGTCTGTTTATGAGTCCGTCTCTCCCACTAATCTCAGCTCCTGATGGGCAGAGATGGGGTCTTACACAGTCCTCCAGTGCCTCAGTGATGTCTGCCATATGGTAGACACTCAATGAATGTTTGTTAGATGAATGAATTAATAACAATGGAGACTTGAGAAATAGAAAGAAAATAGATGGCATGAGAAATAAAATACTTCCGCTCTTCAGTTTTTACATTTACCAGTGTGACTAGGGACAGACTGGTCTAAACAGACATAAAGAAGGATGCCTACCTTCTTCAGGGCCAAGTGTCCATACTGTGTAGATGCACCACCACAACACGCTCCAGGACTAACCGTGAACCCATGCGGGTGTGGTAACGACATGGCACCGAGACTCCAGCTCAGATGGGGTAGTGCCCACCTCCCGTTGGCCTCACATGCTATATACATTTCACCAGTTGTCACATTACCTTTTCATACCTCTCTGAGCTCCATATTTTCAATGCTCTGGGTTCTATATTTTCAACTCAGCTTGCCTCCAACCCCAGCTCATTACCCTATTACTGAAAACAATCATTTATACAAGGCATGATGGGAAACTATCCACGGGACCTCAGAAGTTTCTTTAAAAATTCACTGTTTGGGGCTCCTAGAATAAATACTCCTTGTTGTAGAAGCAAAACCTTGCTGGGTCCTGGAAAACGATAAATGGACAGCAGAGGAGGAGGCAGCTGTGTGCGTAGGAAGTGTATTAGGAACTTTAATCGGTCAGTGGCTCCTGCCATGTTAAGACTTGTTCAGAATGCACTCAGAGAGAGAAGATTTCATAGCTTGAAATGTGGGAAGATTGTCTCAGGCTCCTCCCATCAGACTTCTTAACATGGAGGGCAGAAGAGCTTCCTTGTTCTATTTTGTGTAGAGTTCTTGTCTCCTTTGGTAGTCTGTCATTTATAATCCACCACTAGATTTGATACCATTTTGAAAATCCGAAGTTACTTAAAATTTACACCCCATGTCTGCAGAACTGCTTCCTATCCAGTGAGTTTGGCGTTCTAAATCAATGAGATGAAATAGTGAGGTGTAAGGGAAACAAATCAGAAAAATTACTGATTTTTTTATTACTCAATACTCTGGTCTTGCACAGCTCTTTGGTACTGGCAGAGAAGGGTTTGGGTGGTGGGGGGCAGGGGGAACAGGGGTGTGGTGCAGACATGGAGGGAAATGGGAGAAGAAACGAGACTATAGTGGTAGATCCAAAGGTTTTCTGCCTGCCTAAAATTAAGACTTAAAAAGAAACTGGTAATACTAAAAATGGTTGTTAGTTTCCCTCAATACACTGAACTAAATTAAACTTGTTAAATTTACTTTGAAAAATCCACATACAATCTACTTTTCCCCTCACGGCTCTGAAACTTAAACCAAGTTTCAGAAATGTAACCTCCCTCAATCTGTCTTACAGATTTCACTGCCCTCCTGGTGGACATCATTGGAAATTCTAGCAGCTACCTCACAGAGATTTTTAAGTCAACTTCCATCCTGTCAGGTGTGCTCATCTTGAAAATGCTTGGCAAATATTGAGATTTGGCACTCACCATGGAATATGAAAAAGCAGGGCCCCTCAATAAGGAGTTAGCCTTATTTTCCTGTAACAACTGGAGCTAGAAATTTCCAACTTAATTTTCATTTCAACCAAGACTTAACAGCTTGAGACCCATTGCTAAGTCCCGCTGTGTCCTGGTCTGTCTTGCAGTGAGTCAAACGAACGAATCCGACTGCATCTTCATCTGTGTGATGACAGGAAAGTCAGGTGAGCCACCAGTCATTCTTTGACCAGCTCTCTGAGCTGAGAATTACACACAAACTCTCCAACAGGTAAGCCCAAGATTTGACCCTGTTGGTGTGGTTTCTGCAGGACGGAATCTTTCTGACTTCTGGGAGCTGGCAGAAAAGTCCCCTGTTATCAATTACACATTTACTAGCAACATATCTGGTGTTCTGGGTGAGTGCAACCCTTCTAAACTCCTACAATAGAATCTCCAGACCAGGGTCCCAGCTAGCAAGCTGAAGATTGAACGCTACCCTCACTTCATTTAGCTGTATAGTGTTAAAACCAGAGGATTTTGTCATTCAAATTTTTTTGGATTTCTAGATTTTTTTTTTTTTTTTTGCAAAGAGCTGGCACCCTGGATCCGCCCTCTCACCCCTGGCGACAAGCAAATGGAGTTGAGCTGCCAGCCCTCCCCTGTTAGGAGAGACCCCTTCTCCTCTTTTCCATCGCTCTCACGTCTCCCTGTGGCCTTGCACTTCTTTTCTCATATAAATGACCTGACTTTTGTAGGTATTTGAATTTGTGACCCTATTATAAACATTGCCAATCTGTAATACCCAGACGCCATCCAACCATCTTCTGCCCCTCCATACTCACACCTACCCATCTTCCTGCATCTTCTCTGGCACCAGGTGGCATTTTGGGTCACCTTAAAGCTTTCTCTTCTACACTTAGCTGTCATTTCTAGCAGAATAAAGTTTCTGCAATGTGGCTGATCTTCCAAGACCATTTGCGACTACTGTGATGGTCTTAGTTCAAGTTCTCATCATCTACCTTTACTACAGCAGCCTCTGAACCAGTCTCCTTTGACCCAGTCTCTTATTTCTCTGAAATGTCTATCCATTCCCAAAAGAGTGACAATATGATCGGGTTATATCTTTTTACTGCTCAGAACTCCTAGTTCAGCAGCAGAGAGTCCTAAGTCCTTAGCAAGGAGTATACATTTCTCTATCATCAAGCCCACACTCATCTACTCTCTTTACATAAATCTCTTGCTAAAACTCTATTGAAACCCCTGCTTCTTCTTGCAGATGGCATACGTCTCCACATTTTTGGGATTTTGCTGTTATCCCAGAATGGAACTTCCCTGATTTTCCATATTTCAGAATCCAATTTGTCTGTCAATGGCTAACTCAGCTACTGACTCCTCTTTCCAACAAAATAACCTAACCAAAATTAGTCTTCTTCCCTCTGTAATCCTACAGCACTCCTTTGGACTCTCTGTTACTCCAGGTTGAATCACAGATGACTTTATCTGTGTGTCTCCTCAAGGAATCACTTGAAGGCAGAGGCTGAGCCTCCTTTAGCTCCACGGTCTGCCTTCATCTTGATGTCTCGAGCTGTTCTTTGTGCACAGTAGGTTCTTCATCAGTGTTCCTTGGAGTGAAATGAAGTTTGCAATCAACTCCAATTCCACTTCACAAGGCTGCCTTGATTGGTATTTATTGTAGGTAGGGTGTGAGGGTGTGCTAAGTCGCTTCTGTCATGTCCAACTCTTTTATGACCCCATGCACTATAGCCCACCAGGCTCCTCTGTCTCTGGGATTCTCCAGGCAAGAATACTTGAGTGGGTTGCCATGCCCTCCTCCAGCGGCTCTTCCTGACTCAGGGATCAAACCCCACCCCTCTTATGTCTCCTGCATTGGCAGGCGGGTTCTTTACCACTAGTGCAACCTGGGAAGCCCCTTATTGAAGGGCATCTCTTAGCTATGGAAGTTATCAACTTGTGCTTGATAAAGAGATGCAATGGGCCATTGGTGGGTTCCTTTCAATTCTGAGGACAGATCTGAGGGTTAAGTCAATCTCACTTCTTCAGAGAGTCCTTCCATGACTTTCCACTCCCAGTCTCAATTAAGTCTCCCCTTTTGTGCTCTTTCTGTAAAATTTTCCAAACAACAGCTGCTTGGGAAGAGAGAAAGTGTGGACATGTTGACCCAAGGTTGATGTGCTTGACGGCAGTCACCTGTCTGAGTGATGGTTTGATTGGCAGGCACTCAGCCCCATGTCCCTTCGTCTGGGAGCAAGGACCAGGCTTCTGGTGCATGTGGGGGTGATGCTGAGTCCAGAAGTAAGGCAACGAGGCTGCAGGGCTGCCTTCTGAAATTGCACTGCTTGTGCCCAACACATAGTTACCTGTCAAACAGGCAACTAGGGGTGAAACCCACCTGTCTGCAGGCCAGCCTTTGTCTCTCCAGAGGATTGGACCTTATGGGCTACTGGGAGCCTGTCCTAGTCTGACATGGGGCCCCATGCCCTAAGCCACCCTTCCCCCGAGGTAGGCTTAGTGAACACTTGAGTCTCTTCCTCCTTCTCTTCACGGAGCATCCAAGGGCACTGGGGGGATCTTCCTCTGAATGAAGCCTTCCTGCTGTCTTTGTAGGGGGCTTCCCAGGTGGCTCAGTGAGTGAAGAATCCACCTGCCAATGCAGGAGATGCAGGTTTGATCTCTGGGTTGGGAAGATCCCCTGGAGGAGAGTATGGCAACCTACTCCAGTATTCTTGCCTGGAAAATCCCATGGACAGAAGAACCTGGGGGGCTACAGTCTATGGGGTCACAAAGAATCGGACACGACTGAACTGGCATGCACGCACATGCTGTCTTTGCGGGAACCTAGCTTTCAAGTGGTTTCTGCCTGAGAACCCCTAGTTCCCAGGTTTCACCTCTGGCCCCTAGTCATACCCCCAGGGCACTTGAGCAAACCTAAGCACTCTTCCAGGGATCAGAGCCATGGAGGGGCAAAGGGCTGCGAGGTGGGCGAGGACACTGCGGGAGTCAGGTTCTGTTCAGGAGACACGTCACGCGTCTGATGCTTTCGGTCTGACGGCTTGGCATTCTCTGCATGGGGCTTTTTCCTGCAGTGTTTTCAGAGCTTGATGTTTCAGCTTAGTTTCAGCTCATTCAAGGGGAAACCCTCCTCTTGGTGATGTCAGGTACTGTTCCGAGTGATTTTGAACCTCTGTATGCTGTATATTTGCCGTCCAATGATCTTCCAGTGTCGACAATTCTGTGTCCAAAATATCAGCATAGTAAAGCTGCTATTGACTGTCTCCTTAAATGTGCAGCTACCAGGGCGTCGGCCCTGACTTCACAGCTCACACCCACAAGCCAGCAAACACTACCTAGGACAAGCCCCCTACGTGGACCCCAGAGGCCTGGAGTCTCCACTCTGGGAACCTCTTCTGGGACAGACACAACGCCTCCTTCAGAGGAAGAGCAGACCTTGAACACAGACACGCTTCCTGAGCTTCGCAGCAGAGCCACAACCAAGGCCATGGCCAGAACCACGGCCACCCTGGACACGGCCTCTCCCACTCTCCCAGCCTCCGGTAGGATTTCTCACTCTTTCCTCTCCTGTCTTGTTTGCCCCCCCACCCCAGTTCCCTCTGGGCTCAGATAAATAAGTGAAATGCTTCCTTTATCCCTTCTCCACCAACCCCTTTCTTCAGCATCCCTTAAATAAGAGATGTGAACCAGTCTGGGTCTAATACATATAAGCAAAGGTGACAAATATCACTGGTATAATGTCTTTCTAATGTTTATTTTTATAACATTTTTATTTTGAAATAGTTCAACATTCACAGTTGCAAAAATAGTACAGAAGCTTCCTGGTGCACTTCATGCAAGCATCCCCCAATAATAATATCTTACATAATTGTATTATATTGTAACATCAGGTATTTTTATTTCAGCAAAGCAGTTGGGAATATCTCTCCTGAAATTCACACACTAATGAAATGAAATGAACTCAATATTTTATGGCAGGCAGGGTTAGGTTAATGTGTAGCTGGCTGGATAATGATGCCAAGAATATGTTAATGACTTGATGTCAGTGTAAAAAGCTGCTGCCAATGACCTGCTGAGAAGTTTCTTCCTTTCCTATCATGTTTGTGGACACTGATCAATGGTATTACCACTAAAAATGTAAAAGGCATGCTAATCTTATTTGGAATAAGATACAACTGAAATAACTCTTTCGTTAAAAGACAGTTATGTCTCAATGAGCTCCAACAATGGACCAGAGTCACCGGAATTCATTCATTCATTTACTTGTCAATGCGTGTATTTAATATCAGACCCCAGGCTAGCTGTTAAAAAAAACCCCACAGCTCTATCAATGTTCTCTTTCCTTCCTGAGCTCTCAGACCTGGGAGAGAGGCATAGGCAAGCAAACTGATTAGTTGTTATTCAGCTTACAAAGGGCTATTATTCTAGAGAACCCAGAGAGAGGCTCCCCTGAGAAGGATGAGAATTGATAAAAGTCAGGCAGGCAGGGAAACAAAAATGAGGAAAAGGAATCAGCTTCACCAACTAGAAAAGCTTGTAGTAATATATCTGCACCTAGACAGTTATACAAAAGAAGAAAACTTTCTGGTATAACATGAAAAAAGATGTGATTGCAGGTGGCAAGGGAAATCATAAAATACCTAGCTATCATCCTAACAGGGAAAGTGCTTAGTCTTATGTAAGAAAAACTACCTAAACCTTTAACAAGAGTAATAAAAGGATGTTTAAATAAAGTGATATATCATGTTCTGGGTGAGAAATCTGAACATTTTTAAAATGGCAACTGTTCCCAACTTAACTTATAGTGTTAAAATCCTCCCAGGAGTTTAGTTTTGTAAAAACTTGAAAAAAAATTTTTTTTGATTCCTACCATGGGAATGAGCAAGTGAAAACCATCTGACGATTTTTGTTTAAAAGATCAGCAAGAAAAGACTTCTCTTAATGACTCTTCTGTGATATTGTCAGGCTGGTGTCATCATCACCATCACCTCCGTTTTAATGGTAAAGCTAAAAAGAGTTTGGTGACTTGCCCCAAAGTTCACAGCACAGAGGAGTTGGGGGCAGAATTTACATCTCCAGGTCTCCTCACCTTAAATCTTGTAACCGTTCCACTATGCTACATAATTAGAAATGTATTTCTTAAATTTCACAGGGTCCATCATCCCCCAAACACACACTCTAGCTGACTGTTTAGTGGCCTAGGAATCTGGAGAATTTTTTTCTTAATTGGTAGTTAGGAAAACTACGTTTAGTTTGGTCCCCTTATTCCAGTTCAGGATAGAGCTGAAATCCCTGGATTATCTATATTATGTGTGCACATTGTATGTACCCTTTGATTATATGTCAGTGTCTTGTCAATTTTACATCTGAATCAAGGCAATCAAGCATGTACATGCCCTATTATTGTGCAGCTACTAGGAAGGTGGCCAGAACTCCATGGGTGACGGCCCACAGACAGGCACAGGCTTCCACTCTACCCACGCCCTGGGCTCAGGTCACCAGTGAGAAAACTTCTGGAGGGCCTCCCTGGGAGACCCCTCCCTCCTTGCCTACATCTCCTAAGGCCGAGGAGACTATGAACACAAGGAGCCTTTCCCAGCCTCCTACCGGGACAGCAGCCGCAGTTGGCACCCCATCCCAGACCAGCCCAACCTCAGGTAAGAGAGAATGCTCACTCCTACCTCCACTGTTGTTGTTTAGTTGCTGAGTCATGTCTGACTCTTTTGTGACCCCATAGACCATAGCTCGCTAGTCTCTGTCAAACTCCTCTGTCCACCTGTCCATGGGATTTCCCAGGCAAGAATACTGGAGTGGGTTGCCATTTCTTTCTCCAGGGGATCTTCTCAACCCAGGGATCAAACCTGCATCTCCTTTATTGGCAGGTGGATTCTTTACCACTGAGCCACCAGGGAAGCCCCTTACCTCTATTAATTACATATAAATGTAATGATATGTACATTAAAATGTAGTCACAATATGTGGATGGCCTGAGCTCTGAAAATTTGTTGTCTGATTCCAATTATGTGTTTGTTTATGTATTTATGTGTGTATGTGTGTGTGTGTAATAAATATACACAGAAAACAAAAAATATACCAAAATAAGTCTGAAAAGAAATCCACAACACGTTAACCTTGACTGTATCTGGGAAGCAGAGAGGATTTTGATTTTTCATCACTGCAGTGTCATGAATTTTCCATAATTTCTACTCCTGTAACCAGACAAAAGTGGTTTCTGTGCTTTGTAAAATTCTGTTTATTTATCTTTGGCTGTACTGGATCCTTGCTGCTGCTTGGGCTTTTCTCTAGTTGCATGCAGTAAGCAGGTTCATTGCAGTGGCTTCTCTTTCGTGGAGCACAGGCTCTAGGGTGTGCTCAGGCCTCAGTAGTTGCAGCTCCCGGGCTCCAGAGCTCAGGATGAGTAGTTTTGGCTCATGGGCTTGGTTGCTCTTGGCATGTGGGATCTTCCAGGATCAGGGATTGAATTCATGTCTCCTGCATTGGCAGGCAGGTTCTTTACCACTGAGCCACCAGGGAAGCCTGGTTTGTGTGTTTTTAAAATGATTTCCTCTGATCCCTGTAGCCAGAGGCCCTTCTTCTAGGCTACTGTGTTCAGTGGATTGTAGCATTCTTCACTGCTGTGCTATTTCTATTTCTTCACTGATTTCTGCATCCTCAGCCTCCTACCAGGTACCTGACTTGATAGGCAGCCGGGGATGAGCAGGGCAGGGCGGGTGGCAGGGCACCACTTCTGCTCACACAACTTAGGAAGACATTCAAGCTCACCTCTGTCTCCTCTCATCCCAGGTCCATCACCCCTGGCACACAGACTCCAAGTCCTACCAAGGCTCCAGCCCCCAAATATCCACAGGCAGGTAAGAACATGGCCTTGCAAAGAGAAACGCTATACCCTGGGTGGGAAGCGTAGTTTAGGGGCAGTGGCATGAGGCGATGGGGGTGTCTGCAGGCAGAGCAAGCTTGCTATTGTACTTTACTGATTCTAGCAGGAAGAGAGGCAGGAGAACTAAGTCTTGCTGTGCTGTGCTATTAAATCACCCTGTAATCTTGCATAAATAACTTCCTCTTTCTTGACTACAATTTCTCTATAGATTTGAGAGTTCTTTAAGATGCCATGATTCTCTGGTTGTATGTATAACCCAAGACCATTTCATTTTGACCTTTGTGAGGCCATTGTCACCTATGCAGGTGACCTCCCAGCCATGTGGCCCTTTATACCTGGAGAAGAGTCAGCCTTGATCCCAGGAACCCACCAATTTTCAAGTACGTACCAGCGCCCTGTCGCTCCTATAGCTTTTGTTTGTTTTGGATGAAGTTGTGTAGTGTAATAAAAAGAGGTTTGTTTGATGAATTCAGCTTCAGACTGCTGGGATTAAATCCTAGCTCTGCTATTTACTGGTGAGGCACCCTGCACTCAAATTCCAGAATTCAGTTTCCTCTGCTGTAAAACAAGAGTGATAATAATTATTGTGGGCACTAAAAATGTCTTTCCTCTGCAGGGTTTTGTATTGAGTAAGGTAATGTGTGTGGAAGTGATTTGGAACTGGAGAGCACCATATAACTTAATTCAAACAACTTTTATTGAATGAACGCTCATTGAGAAAGTGCTGTACGCTTTGCAAATGGAAGCCATTCTTACACTGAACATAATGTTAGCAGAAAGAGGGGAAGGAGAAAAGGATGACTCCAAATTTCAACCCCTGGGGCTTCCCTGACAGTCCACTGGTTAAGACTATGCTTTTCCAAAGCAAGGATGCAAGGGGTATGGGTTCGATCCCTGGTCAGGGAACTAAGATCCCACATGCTCCATGGTGCTGCCCCCCCCAAAAAAAGTTATATTACTATGATCATACAATATGTAACCATTAAGGCAATTATACTTCAGTTAAAAAGAAAGAAAGAAAGAACTGGGATAACTTTAACAATAAAAAGAAAAAAGAGGGACTTGCCTAGTTGTCCAGTGGCTAAGACTTCTTGTTCCCAATGCAGGTAGCTTGTGTTTGATCCTTGGTCAGGGAACTAGATCCCACATGCTGAAACTAAGGCCTGGTGCAACCAAGTAAATAAATAATTTGTTTAAAAAGACAGTTACAGTTACTTAAAGAAATTGACAATCATTATTATCAAATAAAACAACTCAAGGATTTTCATCTGAAAAAATAAAACAAAATGACCCTTAGAAGTTCTTCTGCAGCCCATGCAAACTAGAAAAACTTATATTGGTGTCATCAAGCCCTATTTTCTTTTTTTTAATTTTTAATGTTTTAATCTTATTTTTATTTCTTTTAAAACATGTTTTTTTTTAAATGTAGGCAATGCATACACATAGAATAAAACTTTTAAAATTTTTAATTGGAGTATAGTTGGTTTGCAATGTCATGTTAATCACTGCTACAAGGCAAAGTGGTTCAGTTACATACGTATATGCAATATATATATTTTGTAATATTCCTTTCCATTATGATTATCATAAGATATCAAATACAGTTGTCTATGCTATATAGTAGGTCCTTATTGTTTATCCATTTTATATATAAAAACTTACATCTGTCAAGCCCTTAAAAAAAAGAAAAATTTCTTTCTCCCAGCTGTTGAGTGCCATTAACTTCTGTTCTGTTTGAAAGGCCACCCCTGTAGGTACACTTTGTTCTTTTTTTTTTTTTTTAACTTTGGAGTATAGCAGATTAACAATATTGTCACAGTTTCAGGTGAACCGTGAAGACTCAGCCGTACATACACACGTGTCCGTTCTCCCCTAAACTCCCCTCCCACCCAGGCTGCCTCACGACACCGGGCAGTTTTCTGTACTCTACAGTAGGACCTTGTTGTTGTGTACTCCATTCTTACGGAATTCAAGAGGAAAACCTGTTCTGACCTTGCATGTGGGTTTTCAGGACTCCTGACAGAGGTTCAGAACTTGGGGTTTCTGTGGTCTAAGCTGCATTTTCCCAACTTTTGAAGGTCTGGCTCTCTCCTCTGTTTCTCTGGAGCCAGTTTGCAGAAGATAGAAATGGATATAATGTGAGTCTTTCAAAGGTGGTTGAGTTCTCAGGTCCCTCTCACTCCTGGATGCCTTTCAAGATTAGTTTCCTGAATGTTCCCGCAACATCCAGTCACATGTCAACACGGCATTATTAAATTGCTGGACGCTGCATCGTCTCCTTTTTCATATCACCTAAGATCTGCCTTGGCCCTGCTCTAAACCTGCAGTGAATGGTGAATGGGCCTTTCAGACACAAAGATTTGATTATGCTACCGTAGGAAATTACAGCCCTTTTTTCTCCAGGTTCTAAAGAAACACATGAGAGGTGCAGATGGGGGCAGTGGTCGGACTGAATTTTAGAAAACATGTTGGCTGTACCTCTCTGGATCTATCCCTGGAGAAGGAAATGGCAACCCACTCCAGTATCCTTGCCTGGAGAATTCCAAGGACAGAGGAGCCTGGCAGACTACAGTCCATGGGGTCGCAAAGAGTCGGACGTGACTTAGTGACTAAACAATAACACTCTGGGTTTATATCTGTGTCTATTGTTGTTCTTTAGTCACTAAGTCATGTCCGACTCTTTTGCAACTGCATGGACTGTAGCCCACCAGGCTCCTCTGTCCATGGGATTTCCCAGGCAAGGTTACCGGAGTGGGTTGCCATTTCATTCTCTAAGTGATCTTTCCAAACCAGGGATTGAGCCCATGTCTCCTGAATTGGCAGGTGGATTCTTTACCACTGAGCCACCTAGAAAGCCCATCTCTACCCATATTATCTACCTCTATCTAGCTCTAGCTATCCATCATCCCATCCATCTAAAGAGGAATGTAAAGTTTCTCTAGGAATTTTCAGAGACCATCAGAGACCATCTCTGATTTCCTCCAGGAATTGGTCCTTCACCTTTCTTCCTCTCTCTCCAGGATCTCTCACAGCAACTTTGATAGTCATGGTGAAGCAAGGCCATGTTTACCTGTTGGTCCAGAGCTACCTGAGACCGTGGGCAAGACAATATTCACCCAGCACAGTCCCTAACAAAGGGAAGTGAAATGAAGTGAAAGTTGCTCAGTCATGTCCGACTCTTTGCGACACCGTGGACTGTAGTCCGTGGAATTCTCCAGGCCAGAATAGTGGAGTGGGTAGCCTTTCCCTTCTCCAGGGGATCTCCCCAATCCAGGGATCAAACCCAGGCCTCCCACATTGCAGGCAGATTCTTTACCAGCTGAGCCACCAGGGAAACCCAAGAATACTGGAGTGGGTAACCTATCCCTTCTCCAGGGGATCTTTCCAACCCAGGAATCGAACTGGGGTCTCCTGCATTGCAGGGAAGATGCTTGCTAAATGCTTGTTGATGTGACTAGTCTGGGATTGCATCTTCCAGGGTGTCCTGAGCCGCTCCCTAAGGAGGGGGCTAGGACCGCTGCTCCCCTTGCACTGACAGTGCAGAAGCTCAACCCTTGTCTGATGGAGCTGTGCCGATTCTTCCAGCAATGCCTCTGCACAAGCCAGAAGAGAGAGCCTGGGATGGAGGCCAGGAGGTAACCTGAGCCACTCACTACTCTTTGCATCCAGTATTTACAGGCTTCTGACTCTGCTCGGCTTCTCTGCAGGCTCCTAGGCGGCCAGGTGTTAAGTAACTAATACACAGGTGACAGAGGTACCTTGAGGAATGCCCTCCCCAGTAGGTCTTCTGCTGCATTGTCACCTCCTTGAGAGCCAGGATGGAACCCCATTCATTTCTGGGTCCCCAGAGCCAAGGGGGGTGGCCATGCCACAGTGCAGTCAAGTGTTGTCAAGTTGACTTGCTGCATCTGCTGTTACAAATCTGCTGGAATTGTGTTGCATTGTGTTACATCTGCTGGAATAATTACAGAGGACTTTGAGTGGCCCTGAGCCCCAATGCCCTCAGTTCAGTTCAGTTCAGTCACTCAGTCATGTCTGACTCTGCAACCCCATGAACCACAGCACGCCAGGCCTCCCTGTCCATCACCAACTCCTGGAGTTTACTCAAACTCATGTCCATTGCATCAGTGATGCCATCCAACCATCTCATCTTCTGTCGTCCCCTTCTCCTCCCACCTTCAATCTTTCCCAGCATCAGGGTCTTTTCAAATGAGTCAGCCCTTCACATCAGGTGGCCAAAGTATTGGAGTTTCAGCTTCAACATCAGTCCTTCCAATGAATATTCAGAACTGATTTCCATTAGGATGGACTGGTTGGATCTCCTTGCTGTCCAAGGGACTCTCAAGAGTCTTCTCCAACACCACAGTTCAAAAACATCAATTCTTTGGTGCTCAGCTTTCTTTATAGTCCAACTCTCACATCCATACATGACCACTGGAAAAACCACAGCCTTGAGTAGACGGACCTTTGTTGACAAAGTAATGTCTCTGGTTTTTAATATGCTGTTTAGGTTGGTCATAACTTTCCTTCCAAGGAGTAAGCGTCTTTTAATTTCATGTCTGCAATCACTATCTGCAGTGATTTTGGAGCCTTAAAAAATAAAGTCAGCCACTGTTTCCACTGTTTCCCCATCTATTTCTCATGAAGTGATGGGACCAGATGCCATGATCTTAGTTTTCTGAATGTTGAGCTTTAAGCCAATGCCCTCAGCCTGGTATGATTTATTAGAAGAGAATAATTTTGTCTATTGTTTAGTCACTAAGTCGTGTCTGGCTCTTTTGCACCCCATAGACTATAGCTCACCAGGCTCTTCTGTCCAGGGATTTTCCTTCTCCAGGTAAATTGAAGGTGATAGAACCTGGGAAACCTTTACTGCCAAGCTCTACATGAGCAATAGGCTGCTCCCCAGAAGCTTCCCAGATGGCACTAGTGGTAAAGAGCCCCCCATCCCAGTTCAGGAGACATAAGAGATGCGAGTTCAACCCCTGGGTCAGGAAGATTCCCTGGAGGAGGGCATGACATCCCACTCCAGTGTTCTTGCCTGGAGAATCCCGTGGACAGAGGAGCCTGGTGGGCTACAGTCCATAGGGATGCAAAGAGTCAGACATGACTGCGGCGACTTAGCGGAGCACAGAAGGTCCTAGAATCACAGAATGACAGAGATGGAAGCGATTAGAGAATGTTCAGCCCAGCCTCCTTGTATATCAGGTGAAGGATTGACGAGGAAGCGGATTCCCAGAGTCCGGCATCGAGCCAGTGATACAACTTGCACAGAAAACGCTTCTTCCTAATGATATGTGTGACCTTTTCACTGAAGCCCTTTGAAGCAATCTCCACAGTCACCAGCCAAGAGCAGGATGTTTTCTTGCTAGGTATTGGCTGCATGGTTAACTCTAACAGCCCTGTACTCTGACCACCTCACACAAAAATAGATGAATATCACCACTGATTGATCTCTTAGGATAAATCTGGCACCGCTGGGGAACTTTGCAAATAGTATCTCCTGTCATCCGCAGGATACCCTATGAGTGAAGATTCTATTATTGTCTTTTGTTTATATATGAAAAAACTAAGGCTCCAAGAATTAAGTAATCAGCCTGAAGTCACATGTCCTGGCAAGTCCTGATGGTAGAACTAAGAATAAGTCTTTCTGACTCTAAAGTCTGAACTTTTTCCTATGAAGACTCATTCTCTACCTTTCCTCCCACAGCCTATAAGATGGAGAGAGAGAATTCTTTGTTGTGAATAATTAGCCATTATGACTTTCTTTTTTAGATGGTTCTCTTCTAATAGCCACAAAGGATAATAATTACTCTCAACTGTGATTTCAATCTTTAGGTATTGTCTTGACTACTATTCCTGGTTTCTGAAGAATGCAACATACATCTGTCAGAGGGTGAAAAGGGTGTTCCATTCACACAGTAAGTACACAACCAGACTATTTTACAAAAAATGTCTAGAACTCTGCCTAAGCACGGATCAGTAGGACGAGGTGTAACTCATCTAGCGATCATGAATCCTAGACAAAAAGACTAGAGTATTTCTGAGTTCCCTTTGCCTAACAATTTGGAAACAAAAAAAGTAGGAGTCAGCCCAGCAAAGCATTGTTTCTTTCTGTGTGATCTTGGGCAAGCTTGTTCCCCTCTCTGAGTCTCCCTGTAAGCTCTAAAGACAAAGACAAATGAAACAGGAGATAATCACCATGTAAGCACTCAAATACCTGAGCAGAACAAAGTGTGTACACATAATTCAAGAAAAAGAAGGCAGCCTGACCTGCTACAAGTGGGAGGTAGGGTACCTCTGTCCTTGTCCTCTGGCATCCTCCGAGGCCAGACATCTTCGTTTTAATTTTCACTCCTGCTGACAAAAATTGTTGATGTAGTTTGTTCTCAAAAGCAACAGTTTGGCCATTTTATTGTTCCATCTTCCTGAACTGTCTGGCCAAGGAAATCTGGCTTTCTAAAAATCATGGAACCAAGTTGAACTCTGAAAAACTTTGAAATGTAACTCAAATACAAGCCGAGTGGTCATATGGCCGTGCATTATATTACAACAGTCAAACAAAAAGCAATGCAGTCCTCCAGTCCTTCCTTGTGGCATTTATGTAACTAATTAATTAATTTATATTTGGCTGTGCGGGGTCTTCATTGCTGTGCGGGCTCTTCCCTAGTTGCAGAGAACAGGGCTACTCTCTAGGTGCGCAGGCTTCTCATTGCGGTGGCTTCTCTTGTGGATCTCGGGCTCCAGGGCATGTGGGCTTCTGCAGTTGTGGTTCTGGGTTCTAAGAACACAGGCTCAATAGCTGCTGCTCACGGGCTTAGTTGCTCTGTGGCACATGGAATCCTCCCAGACCAGGGATCGAACCCGTGTCTCCTGCATTGCCAGGCGGATTCTTTACCACTGAGCCACCAGGGAAGCCTGGAAAGCAGAGTCTTGCCTACCGGACCACCAGGGAAGTCCTTGCACGAGCTCCTTCATTCTCTGACATTGACTCTGAGCGACACCCTGTCCAGTGCACTGCCGCACCCCTCTAGGAGGAGCCTGAGCCAGAATTTATTTCTCTGTAGCATTCCCTTCTCTCTCTTCTTTTTTTTTTTCCAGCCTTAAAACAAAAGTGCCTTGAGAACATCTGCAAGTCTGTTTGAGTCTTGAAAAAACAACAGGGCCTCACAACACCCTGGGCGACCTCTGTTCACCCAGGCCCCTGGCCCATGTTGGCGGCAGTTGCAGAATTCACCCAGGCTCCAGCTCCAGATCATCAATTAATTGAATGTGGGTCTTTTTGGAAGCAGCATCTCTTTCTCTCCTGTGTCACGTACTGAAGGTAGAAGAGCACGTGTTAGTGCTCTCGTAGCCAGGGAAGTGATGCCGGCTTCCTCGCCCGCCCTAGTAGCCGTGCTCAAGGAGCTCCCACGGTGGCTGAGACTGAGGGGATGGCATGCAGGCTGTGACGCCAGCATGAACAAACCAGCCCAGGCACTGAGGCTCTCGGTACCCAGAGTGACTTAAACTTGGGCCTTCAGGAAGACGACACAAGCATAGATGAGGAAGACTGAACCCATCCTCTGGAGAGAGTCACATATGATTTCTCTGTGCTGTTTATCCGAACAATTTAATCAGACACTGTGCTATGAATCCAGATAATCCTCCAAACCTCCTGAGTGGGTGGTGACGAGGACCTTCCCTCAGGAGGAGCTGGAAAGAGTTGTTTTGTGGATGTCTTGTTTTGACTTCTCTTCTGTGCATCCCCAAGGCCACTCTCAGACTTGACGATACACTAATGGGACTCAGAAAAGTCAGAAAAGCTATTATAGTCACCTCTCCCACTGATGACAGCAAAAAGAGATTAAGGTCAGCAAAGGGAAAACGTACAGAGGGCGGAGTCCAGGCACAAGCTTCCGGCTCTCCTCTCCAAGTGGAGTCACACAGCACTGGATTCTTCCACCAACGACATATGGCAACGTGCATGGAATCTTGTCAACCAGGAAACTCACCCCAGCCACGGAATCCAGGGTTTTTACTGGGGTAACAGTCATGTGGGGACATGAGGAGCCCATATGACTGAGCTTAGGTGCTCAGGCACCAGCTCCTCCAGGGGTCAGGCTAACACTGTATGACCCAACGCCCCCGCGATAAATCACCTTGTTAGCGCAGACTACCTGGCGTGATCCAAAGTCCCAGGTATAAAAAGATACTCTTTTTAAAATCTTTTTAATTTTGTATTTGGGATATAGACGATCGACAATGTTGAGATAGTTTCAGGTGGACAATAAAGGGACTCAACCATACATATACATTGTCCACTCTCTCCCAAACTTCTCTCCCATCCAGGCTGCCACATAACATAGAGCAGAATTCCCTGTGCTACACAATAGGTCCTTGTTGGTCATCCATTTTAAATATAGCAGTGTGTACATGTCGATTCCAAACTCCCTAACTATCCATTCCCCCCATCTCCCCACCTGGTAACCATGAATTTGTTCTCTTGGTCTGTGAGTCCATTTGGAATATTACTCAGCCATTAAAAAGAAAGAGATAATGTCATTTGTGGCAACATGGATGGACCTAGAGATTCATATGGAGTGAAGAAAGTCAAATAGAGAAGGAGAAATATTGTATGACATCCTTTATATGCAGAATCTAAAAAGAAATGATACAAATATACAAAGATACTCTTATCAGGTGGTATATTTCAAAGATTTAGAGATTGTCTATTCAAGGACCAGATTTTCTTTGGAAGATGCTTGGTTTGAATGCCCTCTTGCATCAACCCTCTACTGCATACTCACACAATGAATCATCTCTCTCTTTGGATCAGATCCCCGTATACAATTTCCATGTCCATTATCCCAGTAAATGCCAAGTGTTTCTGCAGAACATTACTAAGCTCTCTCCAGTGGCCTTGCCTGGACCCCTCCATTCCTCACTGTGGAGATAGCTTCGCTCACCCGTTCACCCTGGATACTGCTGACCATCAGTTCTCCCTTCTTTATGATCTATGCCCGCCCTTCAGTGAGAAGTCACTTTTCATGTAGCATCCAAGTGGAGACAGTTCTCCCCCATCTGAAGACCCTCGAGTACTCTTGCATGACCAGTGAACAGTAGGTTCTTTAGGGATAAAAGCAGACAGATGCTTTCCTGTCTGGACAGACGCAGAAAGTTTTATTTTTAATCCTCAGGACACTTGAGGGATCCTCAAAGTCATTCAGATGTCAAACTCAGAAATGGCCTGGTCAGGACTTCTGGAGCCTAAAAGGGCCCTTTGTTTGCAAAGCTGATGAAGATGCAGTAAATGTGCTAAAACAAAGGTACATGTGCCTGGATAGGAATTAAAAAAACAACCAAACACAGCACCACTTATTCTGTGGGTGAATCTGATCTCTCCTCTCTGATGGATCAAGTTGATTTTAATTAGGGACCTTTGAGAAGAAAGGATCCCTGAGGTTCCCTACAGAGTTATTTACCATCAGGGAAAGGACCTGGACCAGAGGGCCAGGAGGAGCCAGGAGGGGCCAGGATGTCAGACACCACCCTGCCTCTGCCTCCCGCACAACCCCCAGGAGAGGAGGGTGAGGATGCCTGGGAATCCGAGTGGCTCGGTTCCTTCTCCCCTCACACCCTCGGCTGTATCATGCCCACAAACAGAACTGCGGGACAGGCTTCTCAGGGGAGGGGCATTGCGGAGGACTGTCTGGCTCTGTTTCCCGGACCTTCTTCCAGGAGCTGGGAGGATGCCTCCTGAGGGGACATGGGCGGGTCCTCTGCCCACCCACCCCCTTCACCAGTGTGCGCCCCTCTTCCCTAAAGAGACTTTGCAGTGAAATAGTACATGAGTCAGTAAAGTATGATGTAAGAACTGAAAGAAAAAATAAGAGGATGGAGCAATGAAGGACTTCGTCCCCACACCTGGGCTATCTGCTTGTGGGGAAAATCCGTGTGGAACCCCTTACCCCAACCTTGAGGGTTAGTGACCACACTTGACCTCAACTCTTAAATGTCCAAGCGTGGGGCACCTCTGAGGCCCATGCAGAGGGACAAAGCTCAGAGGACTAGTTAGCCAGGGTCACACCTTCTCACAACAGCAGCCGCAGCAGGAAGTAAAGGGGGCCCAAGGGACACTGACCAGAACCTAGAGTCCATGGTCTCCTGGAGGTTAAGGGGAGGTTCAGCCTCTCCCCGGCTGAATAAGCCCAGATGTGGGGGGTGCCTGGGGCAATGGGGGAGCCCCGAGGGGGGTGGGACTTCCATACTGACTGACTTGTGCATGTGCAGCTACCAGAGGTTTGAAAGTGAAAAGTCGCTCAGTTGTGTCCCGCTCTTTGCAACCCCATGGACTATACAGTCTACGGAATTCCCCAGGCCAGAATACTGGAGTGGGTAGCCTTTCCCTTCTCCAGGGGATCTTCCCAACTCAAGGATGGAACCTAGGTCTCCCGCGTTGCTGGTGGATTCTTTACCAGCTGAGCCACAAGAGGAGCCCAAGAATACTGGCACGGGTAGCCTATCCCTTCTCCAGCGGATCTTCCCAACCCAGGAATCTAACCAGGGGCTCCTGCATGGCAGGCGGGTTCTTTACCAACTGAGCTCTCAGGGAAACCAGTGGTTTACTGATGAGATAAAGGGATGGAGCAGTCACTGAAGGAGATGGTGAAGCTACACAAGGAATATTGCTAACCAGGATTCTTTTTTTTAGTACATTAAATTTACTCATAAAAACATTCTAAAAATGTATAATTTTTCCCCTTTTAAAGAAATATAATAAAATATTAAAAAATCCCAAAACAGAATACCCGACATATAAAATTCAAAATCAAATTAGCAGAATATTAAAAATTTACAAAAGGATATCTTTAAAAAATATTTATAAAGTTGCATGCAATTATGTAGAATTCACATTTTAAAAATGGTTCAAAAATGGAAGAATTTTCCTTCATTCCTGAAAAGAAAATATGTCCAAGAGAAGCTGTGAAAAGGCAAAGCACAAGTACATTTCCATGTATTCCATTCATGCCTGAAAGACTAGCAACAGAAAAAAAGAAAGGGGGAGGAAGGGGGATGAGTTTCCCTGGAGGTTCAGTGGTAAAGAACCCGCTTGCCAATGCAAGAGACACGGGGCTTGGTCCCTGGGTTGGGAAGATGCCCTGGGGAAGGAAAAGGCAACCCACTCCCAGTATTCTTGCCTGGAGAATCCCATGGACAGAGGAGCCTGGCAGGCTACAGTCCATGATGTTGCAGAGCCAGACAGGACTGAGCAATTAAACAGCAAAAACAACAAGGAGAGGGGGAGAGGAGTGTGTGTGCACGTGGCTTAGTCCACGCATTTCTGAACAGGTGCCCTCTACTGGGGGCTCATGTGAGTGAGGAAATTGGGTTCTATATTAATCTTTAAGCTCCCATTCACTTCAGTTCAGTCTCTTAGTCGTGTCCGACTCTTTGCAATCCCATGAACTGCAGCACATCAGGTTTCCCTGCCCTTCACCAACTCCCAGAGCTTGCTCAAACTTTTGTCCATCGAGTTGGTGATGCCATCCAACCATCTCATCGTCTGTCTTCCTCTTTTCCTCGGGCCTTGAATCTTTCCCAGCGTCAGGGTCTTTTCAAATGAGTCAGTTCTTCACATCAGGTGGCCAAAGTATTGGAGTTTCAGCTTCAACATCAGTCCTTCCATTGAATATTCGGAACTGATTTCCTTTAGGATGGACCGGTTGGATCTCCTTTGCAGTCCAAGGGACTCTCAACAGTCTTCTCCAACACCAAAGTTCAAAAGCATCAGTTCTTCGGTACTCAGCTTTCTTTATAGCCCAACTCTCACATCCATACATGACTACTGGAAAAAGCATAGCTTTGAGTAGACGGATCTTTGTTGGCAAAGTAATGTCTCTGCCTTTTAATATGCTGTCTCGGTTGGTCATAGCTTTTCTTCCAAGGAGCAAGCATCTTTAATTTCATGGCTGCAATCACCATCTGCAGTGATTTTGGAGCCCAGAAAAAGAAAGTCAACCACTGTTTCCCCATCTATTTCCCATGAAGTGATGGGACCAGATGCCATGATCTTAGTTTTCTGAATGTTGAGTCTTAAGCCAACTTCTTCACTCTCCTCTTTCACTTTCATCAAGAGGCTCTTTAGTTCTTCTTCATTTTCTGCCATAAGGGTGATGTCATCTGCATATCTGAGGTTATTGATACTTCTCCCATCAATCTTAATTCCAGCTTGTGCTTTATCCAGCCCGGCATTTCGCATGATGTCTTCTGCATATAAGTTATATAAGCAGAGTGGCAATATACAGCCTTGACGTACTCTTTTCCCAATTTGGAACCAGTTTGTTGTTCCATGTCCAGTTCTACTCTGTTGCTTCCTGACCTGCATACAGATTTCTCAACAGGCAGGCAGGTCAGATGGTCTAGTATTCCCATCTCTTGAAGAACTTTCCATGGTTTGTTGTGATCCACACAGTCAAAGGCTTTAGTGTAGTTGATAAAGCAAAATAGATGTTTTTTTGGAACTCTCTTGCTTTTTCAATGATCCAAAGGATGTTGGCAATTTGATCTCTGCTTCCTCTCCTTTTTCTAAATCCAGCTTGAACAACTGGAAGTTCACAGTTCACATACTGTTGAAGTCTGTCTTGGAGAATTTTGAGCATTACTTGGCTAGCTTGTGAGGTGAGTGCAGTTGTGCGGTAGTTTGAACATCCTTTGGCATTGCCTTTCTTTCTCCCATACAATAGCCTTTTCGCTCTTATGCCTGAGTTCTTGTGAAAACTGCTTCTCACTCTTTTCCACCAACAGAGAAGGGAAAGGCCAAGGATCCAGGGAAATTGTAGGTCAGTGAACCTTAATCAGGGGTGATTTGGACCCCCCAGGGAGATTTGTTTGGCAGTGTCTACAGACATTTTTGTTTGTGACAACTTGGGGAGGGGGACTGCTACTGGTATCTCATAGGTAGAGGTTCAGGGATGCAAGCAAGACACCGTATGATGCACAGAACACCCACACAACAGAAAATCATTTGATCCAAAATATCCATAGTGCTAAGATTGAGATACCCTGTTATTGGCTATGGGAAGAAAATGAGCTTCTCAAATACTAAGAAATGTCCAGAACAACACATCTATGCTGACTGTCATTATGCCTTGGCCCTAAGCAGCGGTTATGCTCTGGAGATGCTGAAAAGATGAATTTTCACCACATTGATCCATCGACTCCCATTGTCTTATTCAAGAAGGCGTGTCTTCTGTGCTAGTAAGAAAGGATGGGCACCATGTAGCTTTTTTCCTCTGTGCACATGAGGCACTGAGCAATAATTAACAATCTATAAGGAAAAGCTTCAAGGCACAAGGACAACTGGTTATGTGAAGAAGCCCTTCAGTGAGTTTTGTAAAGGCTCAGTTCTTCCCGGATTTGACTGTTGGAAGGGCCCTGGTTCTCCAGAAAGCAGTGGTGGAGAGAACAGCTCACAGGGTTCACAGCCAGTCTCACCTGGACGCCAGGAATGGTCTCATCACACCTGAACTCAGACTAATGCATCAAACCTCAGCATTCACTGTTCATCTCACCTGTAAACTGAAGCTACTGCTGCATCCCAGGGCCATTGGGATGAAAAAGACAAAATCCTGTAAAAAATACTTGTGGTATATAATAGGTGCTCAGTAAATGTTATTGCTCCTTGTTAAATCTGGAAAGGAAACAATTCCCAACAGGGCTATGAAGCAAAGAGGGGGAACTCGGATGTAATGGGCTCTGCTACCATCCACTCACTGTACCTGGCTCACCTCATCCTCATGGTCCTGGTAGGATTACTCCTCATGGATATAGAGCCAAGGCTGAGCAGTAACAAGCTCCATGACCCACTCTGAATGAGTAAGCAGAGAGGGCAGGGAACCTAGGATGTCTGATTACAAAGTCTCATCTTGCCCTACCCCACCGCTTGCTCAGAAAACCCCTAAAGGTATCAAATTCCCAGGCCCGAGGCCAGAAACATATAAGAAGAATCACCGCAGAGATCCACTCACTGGGAAATTAACTAGAGCAGACAAAGCCAGCCCTTCTCCTGAAGGAGGGCCCCTGTGAGTTTCATCGGAGCTCTCCTGATGACCCCAAGACATAATCTCTGGGCCTCCAAGCCTTTGAGGTGAGCTGGGGGGCATGGAACAGGGGAGCCATTGTTCTCTAATTAGAGCCTGGGTCTCCTGTGAGGCTCGGGGTGGGCCCCTTAATATGAAGCCTTCACCTGCTCCAAGCCAGAGCATTATAATTCCTCCTCCCCCACAGAGGTAGCCCACCTGCCAGGTTCATGAAAGGCTGTCCTCTTGATGCGAGGAAGGGGAGGAGGGTCACATGACGAAGGGTCTTTCCCTGGCGTATAAAGGACTCAGTCCCCATCCTGTTCAAAGCCAGGCATCATTCATTCAACGGCTTTCCAGTGGGACCTTCACGGTAGGCAGCCCCTTCTCCTGATGGTGTAGTGGAGGGGGGTGAGGGAGGTAGGGAGGGATGGGGGAAGAGGGTTAGGGATGGAAGAAGAGAGGGAAGGATGTAGGGAGGGAGGAGGGTAAGGATGAAGGAAGAGAGGGAGGAGGGAGATGCTCTCAAGGGCTGTCTGAGACCTGAGACCTGGATGCTACTCCAAGATGTAGGTAGCAACTCCAAGGCACCCTGAACCCTTGTACAAAGAGATGCAATGCCAGAGAACAACATCTGGTGAATTCACCTGGGGGGAAAATTCAGCACAACACATCGGTGTTACAGTTACAGTTCAGTTAGAGTTCAGTTGCTCAGTCGGGTCCAACTCTTTGCGACCCCATGGACTGCAGCACGCCAGGCCTCCCTGTCCATCATCAGCTCCTGGAGTTTACTCAGACTCATGTCCACTGAGTCGGTGGTGCCATCCAACCATCTTATACTCTGTCATCCCTGTCTCCTCCCACCTTCAATCTTTCCCAGCATCAGGATCTTTTCAAATGAGTCAGCTCTTCGCATCAGGTGGCCAAAGTATTGGAGTTTCAGCTTAGCATCAGACCTTCCAATGAATATTCAGGCCTGATTTCCTTTAGGATGGACTGGTTGGATCTCCTTGCAGTCTAAGGGACTCTCAAGAGTCTTCTCCAACACCATCGGTGAGAGTCCAACAAATCTGTGTGGGCCAATGTCCCTCCCTAGGGCAGCTGATATGGAAATATAATAGGCATTAATCCCAGGCCAGCCTTACTGAGCACCCAGTTTGTGGCCAGGTATGTCCCTACTTGACAAGGGTGACTTCTTTCAGTCCTAACCACGCCGTGAGGAAGGTGAACGAGCATCTTAACTGCCCAGGAAGACGAGCACTAGGCAGCTTCGGGGTCCAGCTCAGGGCACTCATGCAGGGAGAGGCAGAGCTGGAGCCCCGACCAGGCAGCCCCACCCCGGGTCTGTCCCGCTAGAAAAGCTTTGCTCTTAGACCATCCCAGAATGGGTGGCGTCATTCTACAGGGGACCTTTTGGTGAGTCGGGCCTCCAGTGCATGCAGACCAACAGTCCCACAAGACAGTACTGCCCTGGGGTCACCGACAGCCCCAGAGGCTTTCTTGGGCAAATTAAGAAAAGGCAGTTCTCCTCCAGGTGAACTCAGTCCACCCCCAAGGGCACCTGCCTCTGCCAGCCAAAGGAGGCTGGATTCCAGGCGGAGGATGCTGGATCTCTGCAGCGGCCCTGAGCCGTCCCACCCGCAGATCCTAATGTGCGTGTCCCCGCTGACCCCACATTTCAAGCCCCTCCCCTGTGCTCAGGGCTGAGAGCGTGCTTTCACCTCTGGGCACACCACGGCCAATTAGGGGCCGTCAGCTACAGTATCACACCGCACTCTGGCTAGTAGCTGCCACTCTGGGGGCCTCCCAGGCTAGTATTGTCAAAAAGTTCAACAGTTATACAGTAAACAGAATGACGAGGCTGCTTACTTGGGATTTAATGACCAGGATCGCAGTTTAGGGGAAAATACCTGGACCAAAGACTTAAGTCAAATTGGCTGACCTCAGTTTGATTCTTGCCTCTGGTGGGGCCCTACTGTCCCTGCAGGGGTGCCTTTTGGCAAAGGCGGCCCTGGCAAGTTCCCAGGCTTCTCTGAGCCTTGGTTCCCCACCTAGAAAGTTCTAGCATTGGGATGTTTTAGCTCTCTGGAAATCTGACTTCCAAAGGAATGAGAGATGGATGGTTGACTTATATGCATTCTGCATGTCATGTTTTTAGGACTGAGTTTGAATGATAATACAGAGTGGTCATGCTACCCCAGTGGCACACACAGGGCGGCCAAATACTGCTGCATGCGTTGTGCACTGTGCAAAGGTGTCGTGTGTGCCCAAGGGGCAAGTAGAGGCTGAAATGCAGCCAGGGCTCAACTCCCAGGCTTGCCCTCTGCAGCTCTGTGTTGATGGAGACCCAACATAAAGAATGACCTGGTCGATGAAAGGTAGCGTTTAAAGGGATGATGTGCTGGGGTTTATAACTTTGTTTTTAATTGTAGTAAAATATACGTAATATAGAATTTACCATTTTAACCATTTTTAAATGCATTCACATTGTTGTGCTAACATTACCTCCGTCATCTCCAGAATTTTCATCTTCCCCAACAGAAACTCTGTCCCATTAAATACCAACTCCCCGTTGCCCCAACCATAGCCTACTTTAAAAAACCTTAGAGCTGAGTCATGGTTATGTCTGTAACAAGGTCATTTCTGCTCATTTGCAGTCTAATAAAATATATGCTTGAAAACCCAATAAACACAGCTGCAGTGCCAATAAAGATCACCCTCCACCTGTTCTCTAAGTGTCAGGACTACTCAGGAGACTATCTCCCTGAAATGAGCATCACAGGAGAAGAAAAACAACATTCACGGTGCTAAGCGGACCCCCTCCTGCATTTCACCAAACAGGGGTTTCTACTCTAACAGGGAATCGGAACCTTCATTGTGATAGCTATTTCTTGAGCCTTTACTGGTGCTGGACGCCATCATTGTAATTACTGATGATTTGGGGCCATTTCTCTCCATCAGGCACTAGTAAGTGTCATGCATGGTCATGGATTAACTCACTCACTCAATCCTCACAACACCCCCTGAGTTATGTTAATATAATGAGCCCTGGATCTGGGAAGTGGGGCATTCTTACTATAAACGGCCAGTCTCTAAGTCTCACTGATCTCATCTATAAAAAGGAAGTTTGGACTAGATGATTCCACCGCCTCTTCTGAGCTCAAATCTTTGGCATCCTCTCGCTGGGTGATGGTAACAATCAAAAATCTGACTCAGTAAGTGCCTGGTAGTGTGACACCAACACCATCAGCCTCGGTCCTGTGGGTGTGACTTTATGGGTCCCAGAAATGCTTTTAGCTGCCACCCCCCAGAGTTCCCAGGGCATATCACTTTCTAGTGGAAAAGCCAGCGCAATCAGAGGATCTGTCCAACCTTGAAAGTTAACCTGCCGTAAGAACTTAACTGGTCAAAAAAGATTATAAGCAGAGAATTGTGTCTGACAGATAAGAAGCAGAATGTTAGAGAATGCTTCAGTTCAGCGTGAATCTCAAAGAACTCTCACCCTCTCCTACATTCATTCAGCAAACATTTATCTTACAGCCAGCAGAGGCCGTGCTGGGGGTCCTGGAGCAAGTTCACAGAGTAGAGACCCTCTGGGCTACAAATGTCTTCTCCTTTGGGACACCTTCCCCAATACCAAGGCCTGCCCACAAGTAGGGTGACCCACCATGGCGCTAGGTACCTATGCCTGGCCACCAGGACACGGGGCAGCCTTTGCCTCTGGGAGAATAAATTGCAGAAAGTGCCCCTTCCTCCGGGTTGATGCAGCTCTGCAGAAGGCAAGCTCGGGAGTTGAGCGCTGGCTGCATTTCACCCCCTCCTTATCCCATCGCACACACAACCCCTTGGCACAGTGCATAATACGCACAACTGTATTTAGCAGCCCTGTGTGTGCCACTGGGGTGGCACGATCACTCTGTATTATCATTCAAACTTCGTCCTAAAAACACGTTCTACAGACGCTTGGACTGTGTGGGAGGAGGCAAGGGTGGGATGATTTGAGAGATTAGCACTGAAACGTGTATTACCATACGTGAAACAGATGAGCAGTCCAAGCTCGATGCATGAAACAGGGCACTCAAAGCCAGAGCACTGGGACAACCCAGAGGGGTGGGGTGGGAGGGAGGTGGGAGGGGGGTTTGGGGTGGGGGACACATGTTCACCTGTGGCTGATTCGTGTCAATGTATGGCAAAAACCACCACAATATTGTAAAGTAATTAGCCACCAATTAAATAAATAAAAAACATGTTTTAAAGCAGAATATGTATAAGTGACAATCCTTTGGGAGTTAGATTCCCAGGGAGCTAAAACCATCCTAAATCCCCCTGGCCTTTAAATTGTTCCTTCTCTATTAAATAATAGTTGACCTACTTGAGTCAATAGGCAGTGAGTGACTACTGAAGTTCAACATTTACTGCTCAGATCACAGGCAGCTACAGCTGAAATGTGGCTGTTTCCTGAGCCCAACCATACTTTTTGCCATGAAGTATTTAAATGACTCAGAAGCCGAAGGGAAGAAAGATGGAGCCGCTGCAGGAAAAGCACCATTTGCTAAAGGGCAGTGGCACCGTGGCCGGATTTATCCTGTGATGTTGGTATGAAGCTTCAGAGTCAGCCTGCTGAAAAATATCCCATGATATCACTTATATGTGGAATCTTAAAAGGTTATATAAATGAACTTATTTACAAAGCCGAAACAGACCCACAGATATAGAGAACAAACTTGTGGTTACCAAAGGAGATTAGTGGGAGGAGATAAATTAGGAGTTTGGGATTAACAGACACACACTGCTATATATAAAATAGATAAACAACCTACTGTATAGCACAGGGAACCATACTCAGTATCTTATAATAGCCTATAATGGAAAAGAATCTGAAAAAAAATATATATGTATATATTATAAATCACTGAATCATTTTGCTGTACACCCAAAACTAAAATAATATTGTAAACTACCTATACTTCAACCTAAAAATGGATTAAAAATTAAAAAAAAAAAAAAGAATACTGCTCAGAATGCTGCTGGACCATAAAACATGGGTTCCTCAAACCTCAGTTTACAAAAGTCAAACTATAGTGCTTGTTCACTTGCTGCCTTCCCCCAAAGTCCATGAACCACTCACAGGTAAGGTGCGCTTTCTTCACTTTGCTTTCCTGCATCCTTGCTACGTGCCTGACACACAATTAATGACCGCCAATTTAGCGAATAAATAAATGAGAGCAGAACTATGTCCTCAGCAAGTGCACGGTGACATTTCCATTTTACAGATGGGTAAACTGAGCTTCAGAGAGGGAATGTGATCCCTTTACTGCCATACTGTTGCAGACCAGGGCTCTTCGCCTTCCCCTGTCAAGAGAAATTGAATAGAGGCTAAACAAGAAGTTCAGGCAAGGCTTTGTTGGGGGCTTTGTGGTAGCAGGGGAGAGCAAAAACAAACAACAGTTTCCCTTGCTTGCTGGCTCCCGCAGGGGTGAATGAGTTTGTTCCTTACATGGGGTGAGGGTAGACGTATGTCCAGGGGTCGGGCCAAAGGGGTGGCTTAGGTGGTTTGCCCACCCCTTTAGGTGGTGTGTGTGTGTGTGTGTGTGTGTGTGTGTGTGTGTGTAGTGGGCGTGCCCAGTACCCTGTTTTTGCTCCCGACACACTGTTTTTACTCCAGGCTCTTCAAAAGTGGCAGCTGGTATTTTTGGTCTCTTTGTGTCTTTTGGGTCCAGTATTTGCTCCAACTGAGCATGCACACAGTTATTTTTAGTTTCTTACGGTTTCTTTGTATTAATATTCTGTTGTTCGAGGAGAGGTGTGTCCAGGTGTGAGCATTGCAGCATTGCAGGAAAGAGTCCCAGGCCCCAGCCTGTCTCGTCACTGTTAGTTAAGCCGCTTGCAAGGCTGGGACAGAATCACTTTCGGGCCTCTCTCCTTTTCCTACGCTGCATTTTAGGACAAACGGCTCCTGTGGGGTCTAGTGTCCTGCTTTCTGAAAGCAAACTCACCGCGTCCCGCTGACTTCTCCCCCCAGGACGTTGCTCCAGTTGTTGCCAAAGTCCTTCCCTTTGGTCTGCCGCCATGATTGTGCTTCTCCTCCTAGGAATGCTGACGGCCCCACGTGGCGGTGAGTAATGGTATTTGACGGTACTTCTGGCTTCGTATATATTTACTAAGAACACTGGGGCTTCCCAGGTGGCGCTAGTGGTAAAGAATGCCCCTGCCAATGCAAGAGAGGCGAAAGAACTCGTGTTCGATCCCTGGATTGGAAATATCCCCTGGAGAAGGAAATGGCAACTCATTCCGGTATTCTGGTCTGGAAAATCCCATGGGCCGAGAAACCTGATGGGCTACAGTCCACGGGGTCGCAAAGGGTGGGACAGGACTGAGCAAACACACACACATGAACACTGGGCCATCTTGTCAAATTCCATTTGATTTACTTATGTGTACTTCTATCCCCTTGCCTTGCCTAGTGAGTGATAGAAATCAAACATTGATAAGCTTGAGGGTTAATCCATATCTTGAGTATGGACATGGGGGCTGGGTGTTGAGGTGGGCACCAAGTGAAGGGCAAGGGGGCCAGTGAGCGAGGGCCTCTCTGCCCAACAGTGCATCTCCCCCGCAGTTCACAGCCACCGTCCTTTGCTTTGCTGATTCCCTTGGAGCGTGATGGCCTCTTTGACCCGCAGTCGCTCCCTTGCCCCTTCAGACTAGATTGACTGGTTTGATCTCCTTGCAGTCCAAGGGACTCTCAAGAGTACATTCAAACCCTAATGTCATCTAAGTAAGCTCCTTGCTATGAAGAACCTAGACAGTGTATTAAAAAGCAGAGATATCACTTTGCCAACAAAGGTCCATATAGTTAAAGCTATGGTTTTTCCAGTAATCACATACAGATGTGAGAGTTGGACCATAAAGAAGGTTGAGCACTGAAGAATTGGTGCTTTTGAATTGTGGTGCTAGAGAAGACTCTTGAGAGTCCCTTGGACAGCAAGGAGATCAAACCTGTCAATTCTAAAGGAAATCAACCCTGAATATTCATTGGAAAGACTGATGCTGATGCTGAAGCTCCGGTACTTTGGCCACCTGATGCGAAGAGTGGACTCATTAGAAAAGACCTTGATGCTGGGAAAGATTGAAGGCAGGAGGAGAAGGGGACAACAGAGGATAAGATGGCTGGATAGCATCATCAACTCAATAGACATAAATCTGAGCAAACTCGGGAGATAGTGAAGGACAGAGGAGCCTGGTGTGCTGCAGTCCATGAGGTCACAAGGAATTGGACACAACTTAGTGACTGAACAACAACAGATGTCTTCCACCCTATCATCATCTTCTCCCCAAGCAACATTTATCAAAGTGCAGCTTCTAGACAAGCAACGTTCAAACCAGCTGGGAGGCTTGTTAAAAATATCTATTTCTGATCCTGACTCTGGAGTAAGACTGCTGGATCAGACCTGAGTGAGGGCATAAGGACCATAATTTTTTATGAGCTTGCATCCCAGGTGAGATTGATGCTGATAGTCTGGGGAAAACCCCTGTCCTCAATTACAAACTACTTGGGGTTTGGGGTCTTTTCTGTATCTGTTTTTATTTCCACCAATCCTTCATCTCAAGGAACTACAAGCAAAGATGCCATATAAGTTAAAATTGTATGCTTCATATGCAGCAACAGCTTCAAGATAAGTCTCAAAATCTCTCCACCCCAAACCAGAAGACTACTCCCTTAAGACCAACCAATATAAAACACTGGGCCACCCTGGTCACTCCAGCTACTAGAAAAATATGCGTTGAATTCAACTAACCTGCATCCTCATTGCTATCCTGGCTGCCACCTCCCAGCCCTACCCAGCATGTGGGCAGTGCCTGTGTTTGTACTAACCTTGTTCTTCTCCTCGTTTATAGGGGGCCACCCTCTTGACACCCCACACCTTCCAAATAAGCTGCCTCTGGGACTCTCAGAAAACATCAGTAAGGATCCTTTGCTCTTTTCTTAGGAGACCTAGCTGGGTAGCAAGCCGTCTAGGATATTGGCAGAGAGACTGATCCCTTCTGAATATACCCTAGAGTAGCTTAGTGCTATGGCATTTGATGGTACAGTGATTTGAGTAAGACTCCAAAGCGTCTCCCTCACAGTTTATTCTGGCGTCTGATCCACTATCGGGTTCTCCTTTGAGACAAAGCACTAAAAACTCTTATCGAAAGAGACGGGTCAGCTGGAAGGGGAAACCAGGAGAAGGAAGTAAATGGGCTAATCAATCAGGGTTACACTGTAATTGTATTGAAAGGCAGGACAAAAATGGTGATGCGTTGCAGGGCTCAGGTTATGAGAAAAGGGAATCTGTAATTGTTCCTTGGAGAAGGGAACGTTTTCCTGGTGCTGGATTGTAAAGAGTTCTCAGGTGGGTTTTTATATAGGCATTGCTGAAGAATAGAATACATAGTGAATTAGCTGGTGAGGTTTACCCTGAGCTAAGGGTTCGTTTCTGACCTTTCAGAGAGGTAAGTGTAGTCAACCAAATTATTTGTGCATGAGCCCATGCAAGCTAAGTGACCAGTCCCATCCAGACACATGTTCGTGGCCTCTCTCCAAATGGCACAACCCCCTTGGGATGTGCAATGCCCAGGAGGACGTCTTCTTCAGGTAGACGTTTAGACTCACAAGCCACCCTTGGTTTTTGGAAGGATCAAGGCCAGGAAGCACAGTGTGCTAGCAGGCCATGCCAGCCACTCTTCTTTAACAGGAGAAGCCCTGGCATCAATCTACACAGCAGTCCAGGAGCTCCTAAGTAATAGCGCAGATACAAGTGGCTCACCTGGAGCAGCCCCAGACCTGCTTTAACCTTGACGCTGCATTCTCTATAGACATCAATATACCTAGTAACCAGCTCATAAGTATAATTTCTAAAATGCCCAGAAGGGATGCTACCCAATTCCAAAAGTCGTCACATTGATGGAGACCCAAAATGATGACTTCCTGCTGAGTGTTTATAGTTCAGCCATAGTTTCTACCAGTCCAGACAGACCTCACCATCCAGGGGTCTTTTTCACCACTGAGCATTGTTGTGAAGGGCAGACTTGGAATTGGAAGTCTTTTCCGTCATTGGAAAAGACCCAGACGCTGGGAAAGATTGGAGGCAGGAGAAGGGGACAACAGAGGATGAGGTGGTTGGATGGCATCACTGACTCAATGGACATGAATTTGAGAAACTCCAGGAGATGGTGAAGGACAGGGAAGCCTGGCATGCTGCCGTCCATGGGGTCACAAAGAGTCAGACACAACTGAGCAATTGAACAACAACACAGTTCAATTTTTATCTTATCAGGCTTATGGTAACCTGTGTTACTAGAAAGTTAGCCCAAGGTCAAATCTATCCTTAGAGAAGTTTTACTCACTCTTACTGAAGGGGGTGGACAGTGAAAGAAAGGGGAGAACCCAGCTCTAATGTATTATCTCTTCCTCCCACTTAGGTATGACTTTCTTCAATGGGATGTTTAAAAATGTGGAAGGTGTGGCTGAAATTTTTGGTGAGTTAAATCTGAACTTGCTTTTATCCCCTGGCTGTTAGGGCATGGCGGGGCGGGGCGGGGGTGGAATCTAAGAAAATTAAGAGGACTCAGGGGTCTGCCCTCTGAGCTCCCATGGCCTCCCCTGCAAGCTCTGAACAATGTGATCAGACCCTGATGAGAATAGTGGTGCCTTTTATTGTAGGGTGAGTCACTGAGGGACCAGGTCGTTTCACTGTCCTTCCTTCATTCTTACTGAGCACAGCCTGGTCAGGAGGGGAATGGCATCCCTCTTTTCCAGGCAAAGGAGTTAAGGGAATCGCCCAAAGCCGCACAGCTAGAAGGGACAAGGTCTTCTCTGAGTCCAGATCTTGGTCCTCTTACACCGAAGTAGTTTTATGTTTCCTTCTTAACTAGTAAATATACATAAAGTTTGAGAAACATTCCATGGATCAGTTATATATCTATTACGTGACTACCAATTGCATGATGCTGTGGATGCTGTGATGACTTCTAGCCTTGACAACTAAAAGTACCCAAAACAAGATTATAATATGATGGACACAAGCAAGGTGGCTCTGCATTGCCTATTAGGCTATGCTAGGTTTAAAAGTGCACTTACAATATATAAATGACTAAGTGCAGGTCTTGAATGAATATGTATGTTTCCATAAACACACATACATAAACCCTAGATGGACTTTTCCCATCAACATAGAACCTTTTATCATGTTTCTGATTAGATTGTGTGGAAACAAAACATGAGTAGGGAAGTTTGAATGAGGTAGGAAGAAACTAGCGAACAGTCAAGGTGGATGTGATCCTCACAACTTTGGATCTCCTTAAAAGAAAGCTGAGGACCAAAGAATTGATGCTTTTGAACTGTGGTATTGGAGAAGACTCTTGGGAGTTCCTTGGACTGCAAGGAGATCCAACCAGACCATCCTAAAGGAAATCAGCCCTGAATATTCAGTGGAAGGACTGATGCTGGAGCTGAAACTCCAATACTTTGGCCACCTGATGCGAAAAACTGACTCATTAGAAAAGACCCTGAAGCTGGGAAAGATTGAAGGCAGGAGGAGAAGGGGATGACAATGGATGAGATGGTTGGATGGCATCACTGACTCGATGGACATGAGTTTGAGTAGGCTCCGGGAGTTGGTGATGGACAGGGAGGCCTGGCGTGCTGCAGTCCATGGGGTCGCAAAGAGTCAGACACAACTGAGTAACTGAACTGAACTGAAGCTCTTTTTGATCACCCTGTGCATTTAAATTGGTGCTATAGGATCATCTCATTAAGTATTTAATGATCCTCCAGGCAGAGAGGGTGAGCACGAGATGTAGAGTCATAAAGCTGGATGCTGTTTGCTTGCTAGTTGCATTTGCAAGAGCATTTTGTTTAGGGCAAGTCATCATCGCTTGTGGATAGCTCAGGCATGTCTCTGACCTTTGTTTTTTTACCTGTGAAAGGGATGTGACAGAATAGGATCTGTCTATCCGAATGAACAAGACATTTATGGGATCATTGACCATGAAAGCTTTTCATAGCATTACTCTCTATCAATTTTAACTATTGCACTATTTAAAGCATCTAACTGTTTTTGGCACATAACAGGTAACCCCAGATTATTAGTGTCTATACTCCTTTTTTCTCTCGGGCTGATTTATAGTTCTTTATTGCCAGGACTGTATCATTTGGGATGCATTCAGGAAACTAATAGAGACTTAAATAATGAAGACATTTAATGATCTCACATAAGCCATCTGAAGGCCCAAGGACTTGAGCTACTGTGATGCAGTAGCTCAACACAGGCATCTGAGACCCAGCAGGCTCATTTTATCTTGCCCCACCGCTCCCTTGGACATAGTTTTTCAGCTTTAGATATGGGGCCTCATGGTTGCAAAGTGGTTGCTGCAGTTCCAGCCCAGCATATCCTCACCACATTCAAGGAAGAAGAAAATTGTAGGTCAGAAAGGCCCTCTTCTATGTCTTTGTGTTTATTAGGAAAGGAAGATTTCTCCAAAGCTTCTAACAGATTACCCCTGAAGTTTCTTGGGTCATACCTGGTTTTCATGGTCAGCCCTAGACTAACCTTATCATAGAATCATGAGATTACCATGATGAGCTGAGAATAATTATTAAACATCCCTAGGGACTTTGGAAGGAGGCTCACCTTCCTTGAGAACTTTTCAGTTTTGTTGGTAAGGCAGAAGGAGGAATGGCTGTGGGGGGCAACCAACAGGGACCGCAGCTTGTAAACCTGCCTCCCTTCAATTATCTAGAAGTCCTGAGGATGCAGTTGGTGCTTAGTAGGTGAGGAGGTACTATCCCCCCGAGAAGGGGGCTCCCTCCTCAACTCTGGCTCCCGGTGCACCCGGCTCCCCTCCCCCAGACTGCCTGGGCTCCCACTTCACCTGGCTGCAGGCCGTCTTCACCAACTTCCCGGCGCTGCTCCAGTTCGTGAATGGTATGAGGTGCGTGGCTGGGCTCTGCCCCCGGGACTTCGAAGACTACGGCTGTGCCTGCAGGTTTGAGATGGAAGGGCTGCCTGTGGACCAGTCTGACAGGTGAGCAAGACCAAAGGTGAGCTCGTGGAGGCCCGGCTGAGCCTTGGGCAGAACACAGGTGCAGAAGGCTCCCTGGCCCGTGCTTCTGTGTGCAGGTGTATATGGGCATGTGCAATACAACTTAAAATCTTAGAAGCATTCATTATTAGCAGGGATACAGCAAATAGCTACTGGTAGCAGGAGGGTCCGTTAGGACAATGTGGTGGTATCTGTTAGAGTTTGGGGGCTTCCCTGATGGCTCAGCGGTGAAGAATCTGCCGGCAGTGCAGGAGACTCAGGAGGCTTGGGTTTGATCCCTGGGTTGGGAAGATGCCCTGGAGCAGGAAATGGTAACTCACTCCAGTATTCTTGCTTGAAAACCCCAAGGACAGAGGAGCCTTGTGGGCTACAGTCTGTGGGGTCACAAAGAGTCGGACACGACTGAGTGACTGAGGCTGCACGCACGTTAGAGTTTTAAGCAGATCACCTATAACCCAGTAATTCCCATTCTCTGTTCCTTAGGGACCTGACCTTGGGCAAGTTATTTTACTTCTTTGTGTTCCAGTTTGTTTATCTATTAAATGGAGGTAATAAAAACACCTACCTCACAGAGTTATTATTGAGGATGACACGACCAAATACAAGTTAATGTGATGGAATTCCGCCTGGCTTATTCTTTTCAAGGGTGTTAGTGATTGACAAGAACAGTAACAGCATTAGTAGTGCTGTATCAGGAGTGAGGATGGTGGCAGTAATAGTTAACAATATCAGCAGGAACGCTTGTCACAGTAGCGACAGCAGTGTTAATAGTAATGGCAGTGAGAGCAACAGGAGCAGTGCTGGTAAACCCGTGATGGGGCTGGTGTTGGTGGTAGTAACAATGGTAGTAGGACAGTTGCTATAGTGACTGTAGTAATAATCATAGTAGTAGCAATAGCTGCAGTACTAGTAAAACCGCAATTAGGGTTTAGGGATTGGGTCAGTAATAGTAGTAGTAATAGTAGTAGTAGTAGTAGTAGTAGTAGTAATAGTAGTAGTAATAGTAGTAGTAGTAGTAGTAGTAGTAGTAGTAATAGTAGTAGTAGTAGTAGTAGTAGTAAAAGTAGTAAGAGAAGTAGTAGTAGAAGTGCTACCAGTAGTAGTTACGTTACAGCAGTAACTGGAGCCACAGTAACTGCAGCGGTGTGGAAGTAGGAAACAGAACCCATGTCTCACCTTTACTCTGGGACCATGTCCACACCTCACTGGTGTTAGGCATGCATGCTAAGTCACTTCAGTCGTGTCCGACTCTTTGTGACCCTTTGGACCGCAACCTGCCAGGCTTCTCTGTCCATGGGGTTCTCCAGGCAAAAATACTGGCTTGGGTTGCCATGCCCTCCTCTAAGGGATCGTCTCAACCCAGGGATCAAACACATGTCTCTGATGTCTCCTCCACTAGCAGGTGGGTCCTTTACCACTGGTGCCCCCTGGGAAGCCCCACTGGTACTACATTTGTGCCCAAACCCAGTGTGATGGAGTGTGTGCCTCCATCCACACAGACTCCCAGAAGATAAGGAAGGATTCCCATTTGGTATAAGTTGTTTCTGGACCAGAGGGTAATCTTTCATCCCTGGGACCATAAGCCAGCTCACTGACATTCAGAAAGGGAGAAACTGATTCCATTCGGGGCATGGTGCCAGCGCCATTTCTGGGAACCTGTTTTTCTCTCAGGTCCTCTCCTGCCACTTCTTTTAGTTATTAAAATACTGAGCAGACCTAGAAGTCAAAAAAATAAAGCAGCAATTCATCACTGTGTGAATGATCAAAGTGTTGATGGCCGAAACTGGCAGAATGGTGTGTCACACCCAATTTCAATGACTTTACACAGTGCAATTGATGGAGGTGGGAATTTCCAGACTTCTGGGAGACAGATTATTTCCACATTGAACTTGCTTGCCAGATCCCAAAAATAATTGCTATAGTTTATTGAGTGTTTACGCATGGCAGGGTCTGTATTGACATTCTATTGACCTTACCAGACCTTTATGAGTTAGGTAGTGTCAGAAACGGCAGCTTGCCCGAGGCCATCAGCTGCCTGTATTTTTCCTTCTTTACAGTGGGCGCCACTGTCCTCCTGCCTGCACTGCAAGAACCACCTGACTTAGTTGTTTGGTGTCAGCCTCTCTCTGTGATCAGCCTTGACCTTGGCAAGTTACAGAGCTCCGTGTATCTAAGTTTTCACATATGTAAATGCTGATAGCAATAATAGCACCTGCTGCATAGGTAACACAATTCAAATTCAAACGTGATGTGTGTGTGCACGCACTAAGGACTGAAACAGGTCACTGCCAGGAACCATCCGGAGACACTGAATGATGGCGTGCTGCCCGCCCGCGTTCTAACCCACACTCTCCTTCCGACCCTTCCTGCCGCAGCTGCTGCTTCCAGCATCGCAGGTGCTACGAGGAGGCCGCTGAGATGGACTGTCTGCAAGACCCTGCCAAACTTAGCACAGATGTCAACTGCGTCAGCAAGAGTATCTCCTGTGGTGAGCATCTCCAGGTGTCCCAGGAGACTGGGCTGAGAAATGACAGTTCAGAGACTCCAGGCCCGGGCTCCCAGGGCCCACGAGCATCATTGTCGCCATTGCCAGCATCGCTGTGGGTACTTACAGCCCCGCCAGATCTAGGGCAGCTGCACCTTGCCTGGAGTAGAGGCACATTGCATGCTTTCTGAATTGAAACCACAGTTGCTCAGCAGATTATTTGATTTACAACTCTATGCTTGTACCAACCCTGGAAGCTTGGGAAGGGCAAATAGTTTGCTACTTATGCATTGTGTGATTTCGGGGAGGGAGTACCCTGACCTACTTAACTCAGATCCTCAAAATGGGGAGGACAGAACCTGCTTCATAGATTTGTTATAAAAATTAAGTAATGCTTAAATGTAGAATGGTGTTACATTTAAAATTTTTAAGCAGCGTTAAATGTCAACCAATATGGAGACTGGCATCTGTTGAGAACACAGTGATGGTGGAAGTGGAGGCGATGCCATGATGGATGAATAAGGCTGGGGTGCTTGTTTATAAGAATCAGATACTTGTATGTTCAAATCTCAGCTCTCCACCTTACCTGCTGTGTGACTCCAGGAATTTTATTTCATGTCTCTGAACAATCCTGGTAGAAGAAGTAAAATAGGCCAAAGCAGAGAAGGAAGAGGACCATGGCAAGATGGGGTACTGTATTAGAGCCAGGCTTTTTGAGTGCCTGTTACATGTTGTGGCTAGTATACGCAGCAACTCTGGTCGTCCTAACAACTCTATTAGCCAAGGGTCGTCATCCCCAGTGTTCAGACAAGGAGAGAAAGGCTCAGAGAAATTAAATAATAACTCTCCCAAAGTCACATAGCTGCCAAGTGGCAAAGCCAGAGTTTGAACCCAGGTTTGACTGGCCCCTCAATCCAGGTAATGTCAACTGGCAGGCGTTTGGAGCATCAGGAAGGGTGTAAATCATTGGTGAGGAGCGCAGTGGGCCAGGGAAACGTGGCTCATTTGTTCGCTCACTCAGCACTTACACGCTGCGCACCTGCACCGGTGCATGGTGATCACCTGCATGCTGACGGTACCTGGCCTTCTGGAATCTCCTCTGGGCTGTCAGACACTGAAAATGTCAGAAAGAAATCGTATGGTATGTTAGGTAGTGCTAAGATCTGGGAAGGAGAATAACCTCAGAGGAAACGCATAGAGAGGCCTGGGGAAGGAGATCCCATTTAAATACGAAGGTCAACTGAAACCTCCTTGGGAAGACCGAGAGGAGGAGGAAGCCACAGGTGGCTTCTCAGGAGAAGAGCAGTTGGAAGAAGTGGCCCATGGTGGATGCAGGGCTCCAGGTGCCTGGTGTGTTTCAGAAATAAGGGGGACAGTAGGTCAGAAGTGGGGTGACGAGGAGGAGTGAAAGGAGGTGAGGTCTGAGAAGGAACAGGAGGTAGTGGTTTTTACTTTGAGTGAAGACGTTGATGGAGGATTCTGAACACACACACAAAAAGGCGTGGTTTGACCTGAGTCTTAAAGGACTGTTCTGGCCCCACAGTGGTGAGAAGAGGCTGGGCAACAGGGGAGGAGGCGGGGGGTCTAGCGAGGCCTCTGATGTAAGCCAGGCAGGATGGTGGGGGATGGAGAGAAGGTGGGGTGCATTGCTGCTGTTGTTTAGCTTCTCAGTTGCATCTGACTCTTTCCAACCCGTGGACTGTAACCCACCAGGCCACCAGGCTCTTCTGTCCATGGGATTCCTCAGGCAAGAATAGTGGAGTGGGTTGCCATTCCCTTCTCCAGTGGATCTTCCCCACCCAGGAATCAAACCTGCATCTCTTACATTGGCAGGAGGATTCTTTACCACTGAGCCGCCAGGAAAGCCCAGGGCTGCATGATCAGATTCATATAGGTTGAAAGCAGAGCCGGTAGGGTGGCCTGGTGGATGGGGTGTGAGTGTGGGAGAAAAATGCCTTTGGCTCCCAGGCTGGACCACACAGCGGAAGGGATGGAGCCGGCATGGATGAGATGAAGAGAACCACAAGAGAAGCAGGGCTTTGGGGGCAAGTCAGGAGTCAGTCTGCGCATTTGCATCACCCCTTGGGATTCCCAGTGAGCTCTTCCGACCTGCCCTGTCCTTGCTCTGTGTATAGCGTCCGGGGACCCCTGTGAGCACCTGCTGTGCACCTGCGATAAGGCTGCCATAGAGTGCTTGGCTCAGTCCAGCATCAACTCTTCCCTGAACCTTCTGGACACGTCCTTCTGTCTGGTTCAGCCCCCAGGTAGGAAGCCCCAGGCCCGGCGTCATCACTGGGGATGGTGATCTGGGGTGGGAGCTGGTCAGAGACCATCATCGCTGTGTTTCTTCAGATGCCCCAGACCAGCGCCTTCTGACATCACCAAACCCACTCCTCTAATGTGCTTTCTTTTCAGAGACAGCCAGCAAGGAGGAGCTGCTGACAGTGCTGCCCAGAGGTAAGGCCTCTTCGGGAAGCCACTCTTGCTTGGACTGTTATGCCCGATGTCCGAATCCCCGAGCGGGAAGAGAGAAGGCTTCCAAGACAATGCAACTCGCAAAAAGGGAAGTTTATTACTGACTCGAGCCAGGGCTTCTGCCGCATCCAATGCAGTGGTGCGGGTCAGAGAGCCCCGAGCCCAAGCTGTTACACAAATTTATAGGGTGAGCACATGCCATTGGTAGTTGGTTTAAGCGGATTGGTTACAAGTTTGCAAAGCAATTTCATTGGTCAAAACTTTCGCGCGCACGGGACTTTCCCGGGGGTTTCCGCCCCATTCTAATTTCCTAATTGGCAAACAGCGGTCAGTGTTAAGCGAATGCTGATTGGTTGTATCCAGGTGGCCTGATAATCTTACCACCCAGAAGTAGGAAGGCCTACTCCTAATCTAAGCTGCCTGCCATGGCGTTACTTCTGCTCGCCTCACATGGACCACAGGGCCTTGGTTACAGATGGGAGTGGATGGATCAGGGTTAGGTTGGGGAGCTGGAGTGACCCGTGGCACTGAAGGCATGTCCACCTCCTCCAGCCAGAGGCGCCACTGAAGTGTGAAGTGAAGTTGCTCAGTCGAGTCCGACTCTTTGCAACTCCATGGACTGTAGCCCACCAGGCTTCTCTGTCCATGGGATTTTCCAGGCAAGAGTACTGGAGTGGGTTGCCATTTCCTTCTCCAAGAGACACCGTTACTTCTGATAGATTCAGTCCATATCCAACATCAAATGGCCCTTGCTAGGTAGACAGGTGTGAATTTAATCCAGTTAGGATGAAGACCCCAGGTTCTTCATCTCTGTCTATAGCTGTGAGCAGGACACGGTTCAGCGCTCAGATAGGGCAAGGCCCTTCCAGCTGGGTGATCTCCTGGTGGCTGAGGCCTCCTGGGGACAGACTGGCTGCCTCCCTCCTCTGACCCCCAGAGCCTGCAGCCCAAGGAGCCACCTGGCCCAGGTGGGGACTCCCTGAAGAGGAGGCTATTTTCTTTATGTCACTTTTCAGGACAGGGTGGGCTCTTCATAACTGTCTACTGAACCAAGCAAGGGAGGTTCTAACTCTAACACATGTGTCTTATGAAAAAAAAAAAGTGAGAGTTAAATTTATGCACGTCATTCCTTGTCCACCAAATCCCCCCGCCCCCCATCTCAGTCCCAACCTCGTGGGTGCCTGAGGATGGGAAGTTCAAGGTGCGCCTTGGCCAAGCATCCTTCTTTTCCTGGGGCTGCAGTCTCTTTGCAGAACTAGTCCTGGCGTGTTTGCTAAAGAGGAAGCTGGTGTGACTGTGTGTGCCGTGGATGTGGGTGTGCCCGTGCCTATATGTGTGTGGATTTGTGTATGAGCATGTGCAGGTGTGCTTGTGTGGACGTGTGTGGGGGGATTGTGTGTGCATGTGGTACCTCTACCGACCTTCTGAGTCCAGCGCCCTTTTCTGTCTGCCCTCCCGTGTGAACAGCAGTCTTCTCAGGTGGGAACCACCGCCCACGGCCACAAGCCTTCAGGGTCTGCAACCCTTTGGTTGCAACAGCCGTGTCTGACGGTGTCACTTTCCCCACGAGAACCAGCACTGACTGGAGCGCCTCCTGAGCGGGGGCCCTGCTGGGCACTCCCATGTCCTGGGGTGGGGTGTGAGAGGCGGGACGAGCAGCCCCGCTAGGAACCTCTTTACCAGCCCCCTCGCTCCTCCCTTGCACAGCCTGGCCTTGGGGACCCTTGGTACCTGCTTTCATCACACGTTGTTCCCGGGGTCTCTCTTTCTGCAGTGGTTCCTGTGGAGCCCACGGATTCCAGCCTGATGGCCATTTCGGGAGAAGGTGAGCACAGGGGACAGATGGGGAACCCAAATACCCGTGTTTTGATGGTGCCATCTGCCTACTTACTGACATTGGCTACCTAAAACTCCCCCCTGCCTGGGCTTGCAGTGGAACCGCCTCCAGAACATTCCAGAGTCCCTCCTACTTCCTTTGGACCCACAGATCTCTTTTCTACTTGCTCAGCTTTCTCCCACAACTCCTAGCCCCTCTCAAGAGAATTACCACTTAAAACCCAGGACCCACACCCTCGACCATCTGACCTTGAACTTCAGATGAACAACAAATGCTGTATTCGTATAAATGTGTCCCAGAATTTGCATGAGCCCTACTTCTACTAAAAAGGTATTTATCGTTCATGGGAAACCCAAATATAACTGGGCTTCCTGGCTTTTTATTTGCTAAATCTGGCAACTCCTCACCACAGGGAGACCCCACCGCACACCCGCTGCCTACAGGTTTGTGTCTTGTTCTCTTTTGCTGCTGCTGCTCCTGCAAGGTTAGAAGCAGAGGCTCATGGGCTCATCCCGTGGCCATCCTCCATGTCCAAGGTCATGTCATCCCCAACAGCTCCCAGATAGCCTGTGCCTTGGAGTCCTGGTCCTGAGAAAAGAGGAAAGGGCCCCAATACCAAACCAAAGCTCCACCATATGCCCTGCCCCCAAGCAGCCGCCAAGTCCAGCGTGACTGGCAGCAGCCACATCCCTTCTAAATTGAGGATAATGGGACTTCCTCAGCTGCCCAGTGTTTAAGACTCCAAGGTCCCAGTGCATAGGTTTAATCCTTGGCTGAGGAACTAAGGTCTTGCATTACTGCACAGCATGGCCAAAAGCAGACCAAAAAAAGAATAAATAAAAAAATTGAGCATAAGCTATGGGTTTCCTGGCCCTACCAGACACTCACAGAATAACCCCCAATTCATACATTTTCCAATTTGTTCAACCAGAATCCTTATTTCCCTTGTGGCATGACCCTGGGAAAGACTCAAAGTAATAAGGTTCATCAAGGAGTCTGGAGTCTAAGTTGAGGAAGAGAGAGGATGCACTTACATCTTTGCACCCCAACACACACTCAACACCCTCACACCCATGACCTCAGCAGTGCCCACAAATGCCCTCTGAAGAGGAAGCCTGAATGTGGGCTCAAAAATCAGTCACATGAGTGCCGATGGGACAGTTTGTGAAGGTTTGTAACTGTTCTCACCATTATGGGGTGAAATTATGTTTTGTTGTCAGGCAGATTTGGGATTGATTCCTGACTTTCCTATTTTTCAGCTGTGTGACTTGGGAAGCATGGTTTAACCTCTCTAAGTTTCACTTTGCACAGGAATCAGGTTTTTTTTTTCCGGTTAAGAGCCAGATAGTAAATATTTTAGACTTGGGGGCAAGAAGATATTTTTCACAACTACTCAACTGTACCGTTGCTGCAGGAAAGCAGCCATAGACAGTCTGTAACTAGATGGGTGTGGTTGTGGTGCCAATAAAACTTTATTGACAAAAATGAGCTGAGGGCCAGGTCATAGTTTACCAATCCCTGGAAAGGGATGACTATTCCTATTCTTAGGGGAGACAGAAGAATTAAATGAGACAGAGCATGGGAAGGTTCTGGGCCAGCATCTTATTACAAAGATTCTGATGTGGCTACAAAAAAAATGCACACAATGTCAAACCAGAAGCAGGATACTGGGCGTCTGAAACTATGTAATCTTATTTAATGCTCATAAAATTCTATGAAATAATTACTATAATCTCCATATTCAGATTGTATATTGAGATGGAGAGAGAAGCTGTCGAAACCCAGAGTTGGTGGAAGGGTTGAGATTTGAAGCTGCCACTTCCTCCATCCTTGCTTTTAGACCTACATTTCCTCTTAAGCTGACTTCCGACAAAGCCATTCCAACCAGAGAAAATAATGGCTATTTCTCCCAGGGTGTCATTTGCTGGTCTCTTTGTCTAAACACAAGACTGGCCCTTAACTGGCCTCTTGTCCACTGAGTTGAGAAATAACGGAGCCACAACACCCAGACAGAGTCCCTGATCAGATTGCCATGGGTCTTCTCTTCTCTGCCCGGCTAAGGTGCTGAGCTGGGTTAGTAATTGAGATTTGATGATTTCTTTTCACAGTGGCATCTGAGACCAGAGCTGACCAACTGATCACGGTCTCCAGGACAAGTAAGCAGAGGGGACTTCAGAGGAGGGCACCCAGTAGAAAATGCCATCTCAGTATTTGTGCTGAGTTCTGGTGACCAACTTCCCAGGTGGCTAAGTGGTAAAGAACCCCTCTGCCAGTGCAGAAGACATGGCTTCTATCCCTGGATTGGGAAGCTCCCCTGGAGTAGGAACTGGCAATCCACTCCAGTATTCTTGCCTGGAAAATTCCATGGACAGAGGGGAGGCTGGTGGGCGATAGTCCATAGGGTCGCAAAGAGTCAGACACAACCAAGCACGCACACACACACACACACACACACACACACACACACTCACACACACTGGTGACCACTATTTGACAGGGTCTGGAGTGAATGTTATTATGCCTGTTCTGCAGATTATATAGGAAACCAAGACATTAAAATCTCTAAGTCATTCTAGCTGTGACTTCTGGACTGGTTTCTAACCCCAGATGTCAGGATGTAAGATTCATCTTCTTTCTGTTATACAGTTGTGATTTCACAGAGAACAAACTCTTATCTAAAAGTAGATGGGCTAAGATGTCATCAAGAGAATTAACCTATTTACTTTGTTCGTGGTGATCAACAACCATGGCTCTATTTTTTAAAAATATTTACTTATCTATTTATTTGTCCCTTGGGAAGTGACCAGGGGCAGAGCAGGAGCACATTGCCTCCTGTGCCCAGGGGATGGGAGCTGCCTCTGGAGACTAAGATGGGACAGACTGGAGTTAATGCTCACTCCCTATCTCTCCTTTGGGGACAGAACCAGGTGGAGACCAGGAAGGCATGGAAGACTCTAGGACCACACCTTCTCCAGGTAGGCATGCTCAGCTTCTCCCGCCTTTGTGTATGATGTTGTCCCCTGTGCATTTATCAACTGTGCTCCCCAAAATGAGAGAAATTGAAGCCAATTTACTTTTAAATCCCCTCCTCTACAAAAACTGCCCCCCTTTACAAAAAAATAGACAAAATGAAATCAAAAGATCCATTAATAGGAAGATACAGAAATCTACCTGCTAAAAAGATGCATTTAGAAAAAAAAATACAGAAAACTATACTTAGTTGTCTATTTCATTCCACATTATAAAAATAGCTACTTTTAATATTTGAAGATGATTTCTTCCCGTCTCTACCCAACCCACAGTAAGCACATCTGTAACATAAATAAAATTAATTTGAGATCACTTGGCAGCCATGGTTTCACAGTCTGAGTTGTATCACTTCATACAATGAGATGATATTCGCCTGACATGAAATATTTTTCTGTAACATGGTTTTTATAAGCTGTACAACAGTTCCTTGTATGGAATCCTATAACTTGTTTAACCAATTATTTCTAACATGTGTTATTATAAATAATAGATATGCACTCTCTCTATGCCTATGCACTTATGATTAATTTGTCAGGATAGGTGCCTAGAAGTTGAATTGCTGTAAAATGGTGTAATCATTTCAGGGCTCTCAATATGTTGCCATATTGCCCTGGAGAAAAACTGAATTTTCACTCACAGGCACATCCCAGTGGCCAACAGTGGATACTATTTAAAAACAAAGAGAACGAGAAACCTCTAGTTTTTAATAGAAGAAAAATGGTAGCTCATTATTTTCCATTGTTCCCTGTGATTAAGATGAGAAGTGGTATTTTTTTATACCTGAGTTGGGTTGGACTCTCTCACTCTGGGACTGCTTGTCCAGGCATGGACTTCAGCAAAATCTGAGCTCAACTCCGATTTGTGCGGAGGTGACGGGCATTTTAAAGGCAGATGAGGGAGGCGTGAGGGGAAACCCTTAGGAGCTCCTGCAGAGCCAGAAAAGTGGAAAATCCCAAAGAGAGGGTAGGGGCTGTTTTCTGAGACCTGTTTGGCAAGGTGGGTGTGGATGCAAAGCAGTGAATTCTCTTGACTGCCTTGAGCTTTCTCGGACAGGACCTTAAGGAAGACCAGAGCTGGGATATCCCAGGGACAAGGCTTTCCTTCAGTGTTAGAAACCAGGCTAGGGTTTGTTTGGGCTTCCCTGGTGGCTCAGATGGTAAAGAATCTGCCTGCAATGCAGGAAACTGGGGTTCGATCCCTGGGTCGGGAAGATTCCCCAGAGAAGGGAATGGCTACCCACTCTAGTATTCTTTTCCTGCAGAATCCCATGGACAGAGGAGCCTGGTGGGCTACAGTCCATGGGGTCACAAAGAGTCGGACATGACTGAGTGACTAACACTAGAATTTGCTTACGTCTCTTAGTGTGGGGAGCGTGGAGAGCTTGCAGTGCTCACGGGCTAAGGTCAAGGGTGGGCGCAGAGGGGCCTGACTGATGGTCAAGGAGAGTCTTTGTTTCCAGCTCTCTGGAGTGTGGTAGAAAGTCAGCATTTAATGGGTTTCCACTTGCGGGGCTGGAGAACTGAACAGGATGCTAACTTTAGGAGGCTGAGGTTACGACAAGGTTCCTGAAGGGCTGCTTCTAACCCATCAGGACCAGAGTGTTGAGCAAGCAGAGACAGGAGCCCAGATGTATGAAGAAAACCAATATGGCATGTCTGGGGAAGGACTGCAAGTTAGAGGTCCGGGCCGTACCCTGAGCTCTGGGAACTGAGCCTGGGCCAGTGGACGAGTGGGGCAGAGCCTCCTGATGCTCCCTGGTCTGGACCAGACTGGGCTGGAGATCTGGCCTGGGGCTGGAGACCCTCCTGCCTGCAGCCAAGGGGGCAGGTGGGACTGATACACAGAAATGAAGGGAGGTCCAGGAGGGCAGGACCACATCGCTGGCAGCCTCGCCCGCAGTGGAAGGGCCTTTGCACTTAATTCTGAGCACAAAGAGAGGCTAATGCGGTTTTGAAGCGTTCGGGGAAGAGTCTGGCTTGCCTGTGTGATTTTGTACTGAGAACCAGCTTAATGTCTCCATCATTCTTTTTCCTCTTCACTTGTGAGCACCTTGGTGGGCCTTTACCTGGCAGGCGCTTGACATTAAACGTGACACCAACATAGGCTTGTGAAGTTGTGCTGTTTCTCGCCCCCAAGACGTCATCCACAGGTTCTAGCTTGGGCCCCATCAGTTTTAGCGTCATCATGGAAAATCTGGAAATTCTCACGCAGCAGCCGAGGATCCCTGAGGCTCTGCCCTGGCTGTCTGCAGACCCAGTGTGAGGACACTCTCCTGATGCTTTGTCTGAACTTGGCCTTGAGCACATGTCCATCTGCAAGTCTCTGAACCATAGCCAATTAACAATGTTATATAGTTTCAGGCTAACAGGGAAGGGACTTAGCCGTACATATACACTTATTCATTCTCCCCCCAACCCCTTCCCAGACAGGCTGCCACATAACATTAAGCAGAGTTCCAGGTGCTATTTAATAGGTTTTTGTTGGTTATTCATTTTAAATATGTGTACATGGCCTTCCCAAAGTCCTTAACTTCCCTCGAACCACTTTTTGAATAAGGGCCATAACGGCGTGTGTTTTCAGGGTCTGCAGAAATTGTTGCCACAGCGAAAGGTGTAACCGTCGTCCCCGCTGGCATTAAATCTTTGGGGATGACGGTATCATCCACCAAAAGCGGTCCCGAGGAGACATCTGGAAAAGGTGAGCAGGAGCAGACAGAGAGGGGTCTGTTTTCTCCCAGTCTTAAGATCCTCTTATGAGTGGGGTGGTTCATCAAGCCCCTTAGGTCTCCGTAAGGCACTGCGACCATCCCACTCGGTGCCACTAGAGGGCGCCATCTCTCCCGCTGCTTGAGCGGCTTTAGTCATCAGCGCTGGAGGCTGAACCGGGGAAGGAACCGCTGACGGAGGGCTCTTGTCGCTTTTAACTGGCTCAGAAAGAAAGAGCTCGGCATCGTCCGCACCGTGGTTTGCTGGAAGGAATGAACTTGGGTTTTGATGGTCCTCCTCCTTGGCTCTCCTTCCTCGGGCGCCTTAACAAAGGCCCCGCACCTGCAAGGAGCCACAGCGGGCGGGACACACACAGGAGGACTGGGCTCATTCCTGGGCAGGACCCTGGCAAGGCGCTGCAGGCCTCTGGGCTTTGTGGTCCTTCCCCCTCTGAACTCGTGACGATGGGGTTTGCAAGGTGGGCTTTTGCTTGGCTAAGCCCAAGTTGCAGGGCGAGGAGGAAGGGAGGGGAGAAGGAGGGCAGAGAGAGACAGAAATGAGAGTCCTGTTTCTCAGCCTGTGACAGGCTCACCTTCCTGCATCCGGGAAGCGGGGACCACGCGCGGGTGAGGCCACAGCTTGGAGAGATGCTCTTCTGTCTGACATCCCGGTGCCCCGAGGACTTTGAATCCTATGGCTGTTACTGTGGGCAGGAAGGACAAGGCGAGCCGAGGGACGCCCTGGACAGGTACGTCGGTTATCGCTTCAGGCTCACAGCGTTGCATTACCGCACTCAGCGGGGCTTGTTGCCATGACAACCCCTCTGTCCTGACGAGCAGCAGAGGCTCCAAGACTGGCTTGCTGAGGTCGTTCAGCCATGAAGGGACAGAGCCAGGTTCAGAGCTTTTGATATGGGAGTCTAGAGTTCCAACACGAGTACTGCCCAGCTGCTCTAAAAGGGTTGATCTGCAAAGACACCTCAGAAAACCCCAAACATGCTTATTTAAACAATGAGTAAAGTGTAGAATTGGGTTTCCTAGGTGGCCAGTGGTAAAGAATCCACCTACCAATGCAAGAGATGTGGGTTCGATTCCTGGGTCAGGAAGATACCCTGGAGGAGATGGCAACCCACTCCAGTATTCTTGCCTGGAAAATTCCATGGACAGAGGAGCCTGGTGGGCTACAGCCCGTGGGGTCACAGAATCGGACACCACTGAGGGACTAAACAGCAACAACAGCAGCGTGTAGAATTGGGGTCTTCAGTTGATTTGCTCTGCAAGAGGACACGTTGAAAGGAGCTTCTTGACAGCTTCTAAGTTTAATTGTCAAATGTTGTACCTACTGCTCTTGGAAGAACTTCCACTGACCTCATGCATTCGTTAATTTATTCATTCATTAATATAGGCATTCAGCCTATGTTTGTTGTGCTTTTGCTCTGTGTCTGGCACTGTGCTAGGTGGTAGAGACATAAAAAGGACTAAACTTCAGCAAAGCAGATCATAACAAATTGCCTCTGGAGCTTGCAGAGTGAGAGATATGGACAATTCAACAAAACACCACCCACTGTAACACATGCGGTTAGGACACAGAGGAAACAATGGGGGGCTCAACCTGGAGATGAGTTAGAGGAAGATTCTGAGAGTAGAACTGGTCAAGTTTAAATATTGATTGCACCTGAAGACTCACCCATTTCACGGTTAGTTAGAGCTCCAGTGAAATGGTGTACACTGTCCACACCCTCTGATGGTGGAGTTGCCAAGGGAGGATTGACAATTATATCACAAGTTTCCTTGGGCTGGGGGGACACTGAAGGAGATTGTGAGGCTTTATAGGGCCAGATGGGTGAGTCTAAAAAGCAAGACCATGATTCATCCCCATCTATTTCCTGAGATCTTGCTCTTTGCTGGTCACTTCCTTAGATGCAGGTCTTTATGCTCAGGATAGTTACTCTCTTCTCTTTTAAGGCTGGGGACATAGAGGGTACCCTATGGATGTAGGATGAACTGTTCTGTTGTGTAAAAGGTTGGAGGGAGTGTGTCACTGCTAGCCCATGTGGTACTCTTGTATATACTAAAAGTGGTACCCTTTCCTCAAGACTCTTTCTGTTAGAAGACTCCTGTAGTAAATATGCAAGTCACCCATCTTTTCGGTCAACAGAATCATGATAAAAATACCAAAAACTTTTTTTACAATTACAAGATGCTTCCAGTGCGATGGACACTGCCTTAGATGTGGCATCCTGGTGCAGTCCACAACCCGAACAACCGTACATGGTGGCCCTTGGTGTGTATATCAGTCAGCCCTGTGTGCACTGGAAAGGAGGCACTGACTACTCTCACTACTATGGGGAGTGTGGGAGAACTACGCTTGGAGGGAGTTCTGGGGCAGCTGGGGCTCTGACAGGAAATGATTTTCCTTGCTGTTAGGTGCTGTCTGTCCCATCACTGCTGCCTGGAGCAGGTGAGAAAGCTGGGATGTCTGCTCGAGAGGCCTCCTCAGCCGCCGGTGCTGTGCGTGGACGGTACCCCCAAGTGTAAGTGCTGAGGGCCAGCACAGTGGGCTGTTCTTTCATCCAGGTCGGCATGAGGACCACAGCTTATCTGACAGATGCTTTCACAAGCACTTGTTCACCTCTAATGTGGTTTATTATGTACTCTGAGGCACATATTAGTACCCTTATTCCACTGAGGAGGGGACTCAAGTTCAAGAGGCCAAGTCAGCTGACCAAAGTCACAGAGCCCGTGAGAGCAGGTGGGGACTAACGCCACAACCCACACTTACTCAGTGCTTCGCACGTGCCCTTCTGAGTTCTGGAGTTCATCCTCACTCCAGTCTTCTGAGGTAGCCCCGCGGGCCTGCCCATTTTACAGATGAGGCAACTGAGGTCCGGGATCACACAGATTGGAAGAGGTGATAGAACTGGGGTTGGGACTGTGAAACCGTAATTCCTCGGACCCAGAACTGAGTCTTCACTGTGCAAGTGGGTCCCTTTTCCTACAAACAGAACCCCTTCCCAATGGAGTCTCCTGAAGAACCCCACAGAGAAGGGGAAGTGACTCCGGCCTCAGGGAGGGGTGGGCCTGCATCTCCACTCCTCCCAGTGGTGGAAGCCAGAGGCACCTCTGGGGCCATTCAGGGTCTGGGGTTGGGGGGGAGCCATTGGGAAATAGCCCGACCCCCGGGAGCCTCACTGTGCCGGGCTTGCTGTAGGACTGACTTCATCTACATCTGACCGCTACATCAGTGGGTGTAGTTCCCTTAGGCTTTGCAGCTTAAAAGGAAGCGGTCCCCATAGCATTTCTCGAGAGCCACGTGGGGCTGTGTGTCACCCTCACTTTTTATCTGGGGAAGCCTCGGGCTGAGTGCCCCTTCCTCCCTGGGCACCCAGCCTTTGAGGACCACGTGTGCCTCTTACCTCCCAGGAGCTCTGCGCTTTACGTGTCACTCAATCAGTTGAGTCAGTCATTCACTCACCTAACTATGTGCTTCTCCGAAAAACCGCCACCAGGAACAAGAAACACCGTGAACAGGCAGGGTCCCTGCCTTGAATCACTCACAGGCGGGAAGAGAGACAAGCAGGGGACTCTGTAGTCTTCCTGGTATCACTAGTAGGTAGTACAAGTGCCCAGGAGCGCGGGAAAGGGCTTTGAACCCGCGGAGCGCGGCAGCCGGGATGGGGGAATTTGGCAGGAGTAAGGAAGGGCAGGGAGGTTAACAGGTTCCCTGATAACACTGGGTGTGTGTTTTTAAAAAAGAAAGGGGAGGGGAGGAGAGACAAGTGGCATTCGGGAACTCCTGAGTCTGGGAACGACACGTGGTTCCGCATTTCAGGAGCAGGAAGTGGAGGTGATGGGACTGTGGTGGTGCAACGTGAGGTTGGGGAGACAGGTCAGGTCAGACACCTAAGGCTGAAGGCTGAGGGCTGCACGCTTTGTCCTGTGGGCGGTGAGGGGCAGGGGTGGGGTTAGAGCCGTGAGGGACGGGATGAGATGACCACTGTTCTCGGTGATGCCGTCATGCCTCGGGGTCCCACCTGCTCAGCTTAAGTTCATCCCTCTGGCCTCAGTGAGCCCGGGAGCGCTGTGGTGTCACTTGAAGTCCTTGGCGGCTTCAGAGAACCGGTTCCAACCCTCTGTGAGCTGTGAGCGCGGTCTCCTGGAGCGGACGCGAGGGCCGGGCTTAAGAGCCGAACGCCTTGGGGCCGCTCGCGGCGGTCCTCCGCGAGGGGCAGGGGCAGGGCCGTGGAGCGGCTCTGGGGAACCGGCCGCCGCCTCTGTCCTCTCTGCTCGCCTGTTTCTCCCCCTTCTGCTCCCTGCTGTGGAGATGCCATGGGCGAGTCTGGGCTGATGGGAACGCCGGTGTCGGAGATTTGGAGGGTCAGTGTGGTGGAAAAAGCCTGGTTGATCTGGTTGATGAGTACTTCATGGTAGTATGAGACAAAAAAGAAAATTAAACAGAACCAATACAGCCCCAACAGCCCCAGGAAGTCTTTGGGTGTCCCTGGTGGCTCGGACGGTAAAGAATCCACCTAAGTGCAGGAGATCTGGGTTCCAAACCTGGGTTGGGAAGATCCCCTGGAGAAGTGAATGGCAACCCACTCCAGTATTCTTGCCTGGAGAATCCCATGGACAGAGAAGCCTGGGTGGGCTACTGTCCCTGGGGTCGCAAAGAGTCGAACACGACCAAGCGACTAATATGTCTTTGAAAACCAAAGACAAGGATAACATTTGTAGAATCCTTGTCTATGTCTGAGCAACGTCAAACACATTCATTATTTCGGATCACGCAGATGCTCAGTGCTCCACCCTTACTGCAGGCAGCTGAAACAGTCAAGAAATAAAGTAGGGTCACTAGACTGAGCAAATAAAAATACAACTTGTAAAATATATACATAAATATATATTTCTGCTGTGATAGAAAGAAGCGCTGGGTGGGATTCGATGGGCGCCTACAGGAAAGACACCCCCTTTAAGCCGGGCGAGGAGCAGAGGGGTGGCCGAGTGGTTTCGTGATGGACAAGTATGAGTCAGCCAGGAGGAAGATACGAGTATTCCCAGCAGAGGAAGCGGGGCCTGCAGGACCAAGAGGTTCGAGACGGAGGGAGGAGGACCGGCGAAGGGGCGAGCATCCCGCGGCGTCTCAGGCTGCTCCTCTGTCCTTGCCCCTCAGGTGTGGGGCGGAACCTGTGTGCGAAGCTGCTCTGCGCCTGTGACCAGTCAGCGGCCGGGTGCATGGCCTCTGCCTTCTACAACCACAGCCTGCAGTCGGCAGGCAGACGCGAGTGCCGGGGCGACCGGCCGACCTGCGAGGGCGGCGGGCCCGCGGCTGCCGCCCCGGGCTCCAGCTCCGAGGAGGACAGCGAGGAGGCCCCGCCCCTCACCAGAAGGTTCCTGGGGAAGCCGCTGGGTCTCGCGGGGCCCAGGCCGCCGTACGGCCCCAGATAGACGCCCAGAGGACGTGCGCAGCACACCCCGTGTGGGCCCCTCCTGCCCCCGTAACCCCTCTGGGCCGGTCTCATCCTCCCCGTCCTCAGCGGAGGCTCACAGTGCGGGGAGACCCCGCACACACGCATCGTGACCTGTTTGTCAGTTCGCATGCCAGGGCGCCTTTGGAGAAGGCAGACAAGGGGTGGTTCGATGCTTCCTGGAGTGCACTGTGGACGCGCAATAAATATTCCAACCAACGTTTCTTTGTTTTAATCCTCGTGGCTGAGCCGTGTGTCATGGAGGGTTAGTTTCCCGACCGGGGACTGAAGCAGCCCCTGCAATGCAAGTGCATATTCTTAACCACTGGACTGCCAGGGAAGTTCCCTGTTTTTTGTTTTGAAGCAATGTTGTGGATACTGACAAATGAATAGATTGCAAGAGATGACAGAGGAATGGAGGGTGAGAGTATCTCCACTCCCTAATCACCAAAAGCTACTTTCCCTTCTATTAAAAAAAAAAAAAAAATATATATATATATATATATATATATATATATATATATCTATAAAGGAGTGTATTTAACCAATCTTATGAGATGACATGGGTCACCAGTAGCCCACCAAAGATGTATGCCAAGGGCTGACATGACAGCCCTTCTGGTATGTTGAGTGGCCACAGCCGCCACCATGAAGAAACATTGACAACTCTGTCTTGGGTCTGGCAATATTGATTTAAAAAAAATAGGGGATGATCCCAGTGACTGGAAGTTTGGGGGATATAAATGCCCTTTTGGACACAGATGAATGTAATAGGAATTACAATAAATTGAAACTATATCATGTATTCACCCACCCATGCCAGTTCCTGAGATCTTACCGTGTACCAGGCAATAGGCAATGCCTCCAGAATCCCCCTCAGTATTTGATAAGGACTCAGACTCTAAGTTCACATTGCATCCTTGGTTCTCAATTCCTGTAAATCGTGTGGCCTGCGGTGACATGGTGCATGGTCCCTGCCTGCTCCTCAGGTGGGAAAGCAGAACCTTTTGAGTTAGTTCATGCTTGTCAGCCTCTCACGGTGTGGACTATCCTGGAGTCAACAGGGTAGAACACCTTAGGAAATCAAAAGGTCGCAGTGCCAAGCCGACAGCTGATATCCTTTCCTGTCTTCCAGGGAGATCACCAGATGGGTGCCTGCCATCTCTGTGTTATAAGTCTGTATGCTGTATACAACCTCAGAGAGGTAGTCCAGAATAAAGGTGGTTAGTGTCCTGGTTCACAAGATATGCAGGAATGCAAGGCATATGGCCAGTTGTCTTAACAAGGGCCTCACCTAATACTCCCTTGAGAAAATTGAAGTTTTCCAGTGGGAAGGCCCTGATCTTCCTGCCACCAAAGCTACAGAATTATTGGTGGTCTTTGTCTTCCTTCTTGTTACGATGAAAAACAGGGTTCCTTATCCATATCAAAGGTCAATCCCTCCAACTCTCCTCTGCTCTGGGTTCAGTTACCCTATTGCCTTTTCCGGGGCTTGATTCCTACAAATAGTTCCTTTTTATTCCAGATCAGTTTATCCCTGAATAGTGAATAAGACCCTCTGCACAGCAAATGCAAGGATCATTCATGATAAACAGACTCAGTGACTACTCTGTGCCATGCTGGCGTGACATGATGAACTTCTTCTTAGTGATTCACTTACCCCTCGACAGATAACCTCTGAGGGGCAAAACTCTAAGAGCTGCATTTTACAAACTTCAAAGCTCAAAGCTGAGCCACTTCCCGAAGGCCGCTCGGCTAGGAAGTGGCAGCGTGGGATCTGAACCCAGAGCCTGGGCTCCCTGCCGCTGCACCACACCCCTCAGGAAGACCCTGAAGCCCACGGGCTGTGGTGCGCGGCTCCACGGGGGGCAGGAAAGCAGGCCAGATGGCAGAGGGTGCTAGAGAGGAGCTATGCTTTTTGAGAGAAAGGCTTGTGGGGTTTATACAGCAGAGGGTGGGGCTGGAAATATAGACACGAAGACTGATGCAGACGTGGCGACGGTGCTCTCCGGGCACACGCTGAGAGCTTCATCTCAGCCACGTCTGTTCACGACTGCAGCTACGGAGCTGATTCTTCCCAGTATGTGAAGAGGACTCCATCTGGCAACTTGATTTTTTACTAAAGCACTTCATTCTTAATAGAATCCAAACAGTGGATAAGTTTAATAAATGGGATAGCTATTATAAGAATGGCTATTATACAGGAGTTATTAGATTTTGTTTTATTGCTTACGTATGAATTGCACAGTGAATTTTTACATTACAAAAAACTCAATTAATTTACATTTGTACTCAATTACATTTAGTATATACATTGGCACAAATAAAACAAATTAGTCCCCTTTTCAGACAGGCAGAAGAAAAAATGCTGTGAGGAAGTTAACTGCTGGTAAAGTACAGAATTAAGATTCTTAAAGAAAATGAATTCAGAACCATTAAGGAAGAGTGTGTGTGCACGTGTGTGCGTGCGTGTGTGTATTCAGGTCAATTCCAATGACTCTATATATAAAGCAGACAATACAAGTCTAGAAGGAACATTTAAATGTTAACTATTCAATGTCAAGGAAAAAAATGAATGAAATAAGCAACAGTATACAGCAGAGAGAGAACAATGAACTGTTTTTATTGAGTTTTAAATATCTACAAAAATATAGCAATACAGTGAACTTCAATACATCCTAAATGTTCAGTACCCAAACCGGCTATACTAAAATAGCACGCATACCTATGACTTGCATGATCTCCTGCAATCTCCTGGAAGGGACAGCAAGCCAAGGACAAGAACCCACATTTCTTACGAATCGTTAATGAGAGCAGTTCAGTAATCTAGCATATACAGAAGTCTACTGTGATTTAAAAACAACTACAACAAGAAAATCCCCCCCCAACCCAAATCAACTGTTTACAAACAGACCACAAGAAAAATGTGATAAACATTAACTGAAATGATTTTCCTTCACATGCTATACATGCATTTTTAAATCACAGAGAAACATGAAATTTTGTCCAGCAAAGTTTGTTTTGCATGAGTGCAAATGAATATATATCTTCTTTTCTTATACTATTAAATTATATATATTTTTCATACAAAAGCACACAGTGTTAATCTATAAAATGACATCCAAGTGGATGATGATTGTTTTTGTATGTCCCCCTGCTTAGATTTTTCACAATCGAGTTAATATCTTTCTTTAAAAATACAGAAAAAAAAAAAGGAAAAATAAAGAAAAACATAAAAATTGGCCTATTAAATGCTGAAACGTTTTTACCTGGTCAGGAGCTAAAGTTACAGTGATAGCTGCAATAGGGCCGTTTAAGCCCAGTGGTGACCGCACTATTATTTGGAAAACAATGTTGTTTCTCTACATTGAAAAAACCACCAAGGATGCTTGACAGGTTTCAAAGACTAGAATCTTTTGCAAGATGTTTCAAGAATGCTGTACTTTGGTTTAAATATTCAAAAAAATTTCGAGTATACTTGTTCTATCTTGTTTCTACTGAAAGTGCCCAAATAATCGTAAACACAAAGTCATTCTTCACTGTGATTTTTTAAACAAAAGCTAAAGCTAAAATTCAATTGTTTTTTGGGTCATAATCTGTGATATGTATATTGTTTGATGTAAAAAGGAATCAAAAACCTGAAAAGGTAGAATTATAAACAGACTATTTTATAAAAATGTCCTAAAATAATTGTATAAGAGCTGCAAAGAAAGTTGTTCATTTTTGCTGTGTGATGGAATTCACTAAAATGTACATAATTTTAAGAAAACACTGTGTGTTTGTCAGCACATGTAATCCTGGTAGCTTATTAAATCAACACGAGCTTAAACTGACAACCTTTTAGCACACTTAATGGCTAAACCCATAGGCACTCTTTTCAAATGTAATATCATGAATCCTAAACAGAAATGCATATAAGCTACAGTTCAAATCTTACAAGCTAAAACTCCATTTGGGGCACTTTTTTGACTGTAAGGATTTAAAACAATGCACCATATAAAAATGTAAATTAATGTGTTCTCAGGAGAAATTAAAATGTACACACTCTTCACAGGTGAACTAGTAGCTGTTTTAAATGTCTTTTTTTCCTATACTAAATATATAGCTCATTTAATTAATGGAGCCACAGCAAAAATACTACTATAATTTCAAAGTATAGTCTGTAAACTAAATACATCTTATGATGTAAAAAATATTGCACAATTTGGTACTCCAAGGTTAAGTTCTAAGACTCTCAAGTAGAATGGTCAAACTTTTGGCAGAAAACACAGTATTACAAGAACCAGACACTTAGACGTATGGAGATTTTGGGGTCATATTCTAGGACTATTACTCAGCAAATGTCATTACCATAGACAAGTTGAGGAATGACAGTCACAAACTATTGAAGTGAACGAACAGAAGGATGCCGATCACAACATCCAAAACATGGGGACAAAAAGCCACAGGACAGTTTTACAGCCCCAAGATTAATATATTTGTATGTTTTCGCTTTTGCAGACAAAAACAAAAGCAGTTCTAATTTTAAGCAGTTGCCTAGATGTTTAAGAAATACACTAGACACTTCATACATCTTCAACTCTGGAAGGCTTAACTTTTTAACTGTATGTTTGTGAAAGGCTTTAAATATACTATTTAACAATGAATTAATGTGAGACCAATATATGTTCAATTTTAAAAGCCAACAGGTACTAAAAATAAAAAATTAACATGGCATAAACCCATCTTCAGAAGTACTCTAAATCATAATAGCTACAAAATTTCTAACCTGGTATGCCAAGCATTTGGTTAAAGATAAATTCCATAATAATTTTCAGTAAAGTAAACCCTGAAACATCAGCTTGGCCTGAGTTTTTAGGCTTTTTGCTGAGGTCTTTCATGAGCCACTCAGTACACACACAGATCTGGAAACTTCATCTCGTAGACTGGGACAGACTGGTATTGGGCGTGCCCAGAAGTAATGGTCAGCGTTCCCGACGGACTGGGAGGAGGACTGTAAGAGAAGAACGAGGCTCTGTCAACAGGTCCGTGGAAAAGCTGTTCACTCCACACAGCGTCCCTATCACCACCTGCCAACAGCAGGGTAAGGCTCTGTCACCACCGGGACCAGTGTGACAGAGGTGCGGGCCAGCTGCAAGGGGGCGTGGCGCAAAGATCACAGTGGAACTACGCTGTTTCTAAGACTGAACTAGACCTTCTCCTCTGAATATATGTAATTTTAACAATGGGATCACATCATATCCACTCATGTAAGCTTGCTTTGTTTCAGTAGTAAAAAATCTTTTAGTATTAATATATATATATATATTAACCTTTTTGATGACCACAGCATGGTACTTCAATATATAGATATATTATGATTAATTTATTTCCATGGGAGATAGTACATTCATTTCCATTTTTCATTATTATAAATAAGGCTGACAGGTCTATTCTTACATATACATAATTTTATCCTGCCTTCTTGGTTTATAGTCTTACACATAGAGTTTCTGGATCAAAGTAGATTCACAATTTTGAGACGGGTACACACTGTCAGAATCCCCACAATTCATACTTTCAACATCTGGCTGCACCATTCTCTTAAACCACTATAAATATTGGGTATAATCGTTCTTTCTTGTTCTCATCTTTGGCACTCTGGTAGGCAAAAGGGAATTCATTCTATTTTTATTTTCACATTTTGGGTTACTACTAACGGGACATACTTAGTATTCATTTTGTGTTTCTTTGAAAATGAATTGTCTATTTGAGTCTACTGCCTGTATTTCTATTCATTTTTCTCTTATCAATTTGGGAAACTGATCTTTTGCCATATGATACAAACGCTTTTCCTCGATTTGTTACTTAACTCTTATCTCTACCACAGATAAAGATGACACTTTTCACCATTCAGAGACGTTCCCTGGTGTCTCCAATCTATTCCTCTTTACTCCACATGCTCACACATCTCCAACACTGACTGTGTTCTGATCTCTATCGCTGAAGACTGGTGTCCCGCATTCTTGAATTGCATACACTTGGTCCATATAGCCACAGAAAGGGTCAACTCAAGCTATATTCTTTTCTGTCTGACCTGTTCTGCCTGGTGTACTTTTAAGTTTACCCCATGTGTTCCTTTTTACCGCTGAACAATATCTCACTGTGTCAAGGGCACCACTATTTGTCTACCAGCTCTCCATTCTCCTGTTCACGGATATCTCGTAATTAAGAAAAAAGCTGCTAAAACATTCTAACATTTTAATTTCTCTGGGAAATATTGAGAAATGGGATTACAGGATCAAAAGCAGGTATATGTTTAACTTCATAAGACACTGAAACTTCTTCGTAAGTTTTGTGAAGTGTTTGTACCATTTTATACTCCTATGAGCAATATATGCAGACTCTTCTATATAATGTCCAATATACTATTAAGTTCATCCAATGACATTTTTTCTTCTTCCAGATACTGTATCACCCAGTTCTTGAACTACAATTTGGTTCTTTTTCAGAGTTTCCAGTTCTCTCCTAAAATATACATTATTTTTTTCCTTTAAATTCTTTGATATGTGTGTGTTCTTTTAAGATCATTATCTACTCATTCCAATAACTGATCTGTGGGGCTGCTTATTCTTACTGTATTTTTCTGCTTCTTTGCATTTCTTGTCATTTCTTTTCCTTACTGTACTAAGGTCAAAATGAATGAAGGAACACGGGAAACTGAGGTATAATATTGCTTATTCTGTTTCTTTTCTCACGAGCACAAACTCACTTTTCTATCTGGTAGTTGGTTGTTGTTGTTTAGTGCTAAGTTGTGTCTGACTCTTTGTGAGCCCATGGACTGTAGCTCGCCAGGCTCCTCTGGGATTTCTCAGGCAAGAATACTGGAGTGGGTTGTCATTTCCTTCTCCAGGGGATCGTCCCGACCCAGGGGTCAATCGTGTGTCTCCTGCATTAGCAGGTGGATTCTTTACCACTGAGCCACCAGGGCAGCCTATCTGGTAGTTAGAGTGAGGCAAATTAACAGGAGGAAACGTATCAGATAGAAACGGAAAACCTGAAGATACACTAAGAAGCCTGCTTCATTTCTCTGCATCATGTAAACTACGCAGGACTGCTACTTCCTAACTAGGTGACCTTGGATAATTACCGAACATCTACCTGAATCTGCTTCTACATGTGTAAAGTAAAAATAATCATTATATATTTTTTAAATGTGCTGTAAATACTACATAAAAGAATGCACTCAGCAGAGTGCCTAGAATACCACAAGTTTTCAATAAATAACTAGTAGCAATAAGGTTTAATAAATGCAAATTATTAGTTGCAGTACCAATGAAAGAGAGTTAGTCATAATACTTATTCTAAAATACTAAATCCACAGAGTTATGATAGTGGGATTAAATGTAACATAGAGGTCTCTAGCAATATTTCTTGTCAAGAACATGAGTTATAGATTTGAATTTCGATTTTTTCCACTCACTAGCTGGATAAACTTCAGCAAGTTACTTTACTTCTCTAAGCCTCAGTGTCTTTACCTGGAAAATAAAAAAACACAGCATCTACCTAACTTTCAGGACTGTGGTGAGGATTAGCAAAAACAACAGATACAAAGCAGGTAGATATTTACTATGACAACTAAGAGGCAACAAAAGCCTTGCAGACAGGGAATGCTGCCTGCCATTCCCATTCTACAAGGTCAAGCCATCAGCCACTGCTGTTTCCCACAGCTGTGCGCCCTGAGGGGGATTCAGGACGGGGAGAAATGCAAAGCATTCTGCTCTTTAGACACTGGCCCCACGGCCAAGGTGCACATTCCAGGAGCAGTTTCAATGAGCCCAGACCCTCCCACCTTCCTATAGACAGAAAAGCACGAAAACTTGTAGGCTGTGTAAGTGCCCACATCTAGCGATTTTCACCGAGTCTAAGGTATGGAGCACACTGCACAGTTCAGTCTGAGTCTCTGTTCTGAACTTTTCTACAGGAGTGATTCTCAGTTTAGCAGGGGGTGGCGTGGCGGTAAGTGCCTGGAATGAGATGTTCTACTGATGAAAAGGTGCCTTGTATAGGAAGGCAGTAAAAAGGCTGGGGGGAAAAAAAGCAAGTCAACTGAGCATCTACCCGTTTATTCTATTTATAGGCTACAAGGTTTGACGCAAAACTAATTTAATCAAGCTGAAAATGTGAAACATGCAGGGGAAAAAATCTCAGAAGCGTAGCTTCTATGCATGGCTCATTCACTGTGCCACTGTGTACACAGAGCAGTCTCCACACGGAGTCAACCTAAGAACAGGTGCAAACTCACTCCTCAGACAGAACCTGGAGTTTTTCCCTCCCTCTCTCATGGGCTTCACTACTTAACAACAGACACAGAATAACCAGTGTTAGATACCTTACGTTTGCAGAGCATAAAATACAATTGCTTAATGGTGTACACAGGGCTTTGGTTTCAGGACCACCCACAGAGAGCAAAACCTTGGTGCTCAAGTCCCTTATATAAAATGGAGCAGTATTGGCATGGGACCTATACAACACATCTTCCCTTATAGTTTACATCATATCTAGATTATTTATAATATCTAATACCATGCAAATGTTACATAAGTGGTTGTCAGCATTTAGTAAAATCAAGTTTTGCTTTTTGGAATTTTCTGGGATTTTTTCCCCCCACTGTTGGTTGAATTTGAATATGCAGAACCCATGGATATGGAGGGCCGACTATAATTAGTAACAGGACTCAAACCTAGGAAAATTCAACTGACATTTGATCATTCAAGTGAGCCACCTGCAGAGGCAGAATTGTTATGGTCCCAGAAGAACGATGAGGTTGAACCATACAAAACAGTAGTTTTTATAGGTCAAAATGATTAAATCTGAGAAACTACCTTGTTAAACATATCACTAGAATAAGTCTTCCAATTACTCAAATGTCCATAAGGTGGTTTAGTGGCTAAGTCGTGTCTGACTCTTTGCGACCCATGGACTGTAGCCTGCCAGGCTCCTCTGTCCATGTGATTTTCCAGGCAAGAATACTGGAGTGGGTTGCCATTTCCTTCTCTAGGGGATCTTTCCAATCCAGGGACTGAATTGAGGTCTCCTGCATTGCAGGCGGAGTCTTTACCGACTGAACCAACAGGAGAGCCCTGTCTTTATAGAACCATTTTAAAAGCAATTAAGTGATCTAAAAAGGAAAGCTAGAAAAACGTTAAGAAATGGTATCAGACTATCCAGTAAACAGAAAAACTATTAAGGCAAAGATATCTATATGATCTTGGGTTTACTCTCAATGAAAAGCAGAATTACTTAAAAGCTAGAAATTTATAGGGGTCTAATAGTTTCTGTTTGTTGTTTTATTCATCTTGTAGTACCAAAACCCTTACCGTATGGTGAGTTCCAATATTTGAGCAAGTCTATCATGAAGCAGATTTGCCTACGAAGGAGAGAAAGCAAATGTTAACCATGGACCCACTACTCTCGCAGGGTCCATATGTAAGAGCACAAGGACGCAGCGCGACTGCAACTGTTAAGCTGATGGTGCAGAATGCTTACTGTCTTGGCTTTCTCTCAGACACTGGAATTTAATGTGAAGTTTTTCTTCACTCCTTTCCTAGTCTCACTGGTAAAAATAAATTGATACACATACAGAACAAAATAGCTACAGCAAAATCATTGAAAACCACTGCAAAAAAAATTTCAAAGCAACAAAAATCATTAACATTTAATTTGGGATCTGTCATTTCAATCAGCTTGTACCACACAAGAACTTATTTAAGGCTTCATAGCTACATCTTCAGTTTTTGGTCCCTAGCCAATCCACTACCTTGTGGATTCTACTGACTTGCCTAAAGCTTAGAATCTACCCATCAATTACCACGAAAAGCTTCAACAAAAATCAAACTCCATCCCCACCGCCTTCACTATGTGTTCACTTACTTTGGATTCACACTGTGCTGCTATTTCTTCAAAAGGTGCTTTCTGGAATTTCTCTATCACTAGACGCCTCTTTTCCTTTTCCTGTTCTTCCATTCCACTGGTATCTATAGAAATGTTTAAAAAAAAAAACCATTAAAAGGAATACAGAATTTCACAGAACATTGCCAACGACCCTAAGAACAAATGATCTATACATAAAAAATAAGGATAATTTACAGGACTACTTGTTTAGGGAAAAAAGCAAAATGTGTAACACCCCCTGAAATGTCTTAGTTGAGGCCAGAGAGCACACACAAAAGACTTCAAAATTACACCGCACAAAACCCTTTTATTCATAGACTATCTTTGTCTCTCTTACCAAAAAAAGCAGAAGCACAACTTGCTACAAGTCAAGCAACTTCAAGGCCCTTCCTGAAGATGATTATTTTATTTATAACCATGCCCTTGCACATATGAGGTACCAAATAAAAAGTCTGCTAAATCTGATAATGAATGGCATGACTGAAATATAGATATGGTCAAGTGGAACCATATTGGTTTAGTCTTTTCCATTTATCTTCCACAATTTGAAAAGGGACTGTTTTTATCTTAAAATGATGTGTGGTCTGGTCAAAGATAATAGAACAATAAGTGGTCTGTCTTTTTGATACTACTGATATAATAACCGTGTCTATTTGCTTAACAATTTGAAAGAAGGCTAATTAATGGTTTAGTTACTGATGGTCTACTTTAACAACCCAGTGGGTCAACAACTTCATAAGGCAAAACACACTCTGTTCAAGGTTCTTAAAACAAAGCTGCTCTTCAGGTACACAAACTAGGTAACAATTAGCTAGTTTAAAAAATGGGAAGTAGCATATAGAAAGGAAATAGTTTTTCCCACCCCCTCTGAAATTGTGCCAGGCTAACAAAGTTGTAGAATTTATGTACTTCTTCTGAGTGAATGTAATACAGAATTATGATCACATCTTAGGCGTTCACTGGCCCAGGGCCACAAGCTTAAATGTGCCAGAGGTCAGGCAGGAGACATAAATGTTTTAAATTAGCTCAGTAAAAGCAGTAAGAAAAACAGACTTGGGCAAGCTGAGCATATATTTCTGGTCTTTATTCAAATTCAATTTCTGAAAATAATGCTTCCACCCAAATTTGGCCTGCAGGCGGCAAATCTGTCCAGCAGTTCTCAAACTTTCTGCTTTCAAGACTCCTTTATGTGTTACATTACTTGATAATTTCTGTATTATAATATAAACATGAGACTTTAAAAATATTCATTAAATTCATCAAAAATTCAAACCACTATACATTAACATAAACGTTTAATGAAAAAATAACCATATTTTCTAAAGTGAAAATTTAGTGAAGAGAATGGCACTGTTTTATATTTTTGCAAATCCCTTTAATGTCTGACTTAATAGAAGTCAGCTGTATTCTATTTGCAAATATTCAATGCATTGCAATATGTTATTGTGGTTGAAGTATATAAAGAAAAAACTAAACTCACACAAGCATGTACTGATATGTTGGGAAAGAGTAATTTAATAGCCTTTTTACAGAATTGTAGCTATTTCTTCTACAATAAAATATGACAAGTGGTAGTTTCTTAAAAGTTAGTTGCAATATGGAATCTGAAGCTTTATTAATGAACTTTTTACAATTGGTTATATTAACATTTATTGGTCTGTTTTACACTTTGAATAGAGTTCTACTCATGCATGATTCTGTAACATCATGCAATGGTCATCTGGAATACTGCTCCACTGATTTCTGCAGATCCTCTAAATAACTGGGAGTGTGTGGCATCAAAGAATGCGATGACCACCAGACCAGTCTGAGGCCACTGCCTTCATTCATGTTAGTACATGTAGCAGAGAAGCAAACTATGTCCTACTGTTATGCAGAAAATACTTTTAGACTTGAGGATCTCTTGAAAGAGTCTCCCCTAGGGCTCCAAGGGACCAAAGATACTCTGACAACACTGCCAAACTGTAAATTCCTCAACATGCCTTATCAATATTTAAATGTCTCCAAGTATCTCGTACATAATAGGTGTTCAAAATTGCTTAGTAAATTCAATTTTATTTTGACAAATCTGATATCATAATACAATAAGAAAAAAAATCCTCTAAAAGATTAAGCTGAAAAAGGTCAGATTTTATTTCATGTATGATGGGTACCAGAGTGTTTCATGTCCCTTGATAATGATGTTCTTATTCTAATATTTCTTAAAATCAGAGCCAATTTCCACTCTCTATAGTGAAAGTCAATTTCCACACTCTATTGCTTTACCAATTAGAAATAAATTCAGATCAGAGCATCATTAGCCACCAGGAATTTATATTAATACTTAATTGAAGGAATCATTCAAAAAAATTTTAGAAGAGGCGAAGTGTATGAGATAAAATTTATTTCCAGAAAGGCGAAAGGAGAAAAATCAAGAGTATTATTTTATGCAAAGATAAGTGTAAAGATCAGAGTCAGCCAGACATGGGTATGAGATTTGGCTCTGGTATTTACTAGCTATGTGGTCTCAGGAGAGTTGTTAATTTCTCTGCCTCAGTGTTCTCACTGATGAAATAGCAAGAACTAACGTGATAATGCCTACTGACAACTTCTGCCAGGTCCTTTCTGCTACCCCATTGGAAACACACCTCTAATTACACTGCTATATGCCTACTAAAAACGACTCTACATAATTTTCAGAATTTTCATCTGCCCATTTCTTATAAAAGGAAATACACTGACTGCTTCTCACAAATTCATGCAGCCTGAATGCTGGCCACCAAATAAGGGTGACATTCAAATAAACAGTGATGTGCTTTCATAGTTTTAGAAACGTCAGTCTGTACAAAGGAAAATAATTATCCAGGACAAGACAGGACAATCACAAAAACCTAAAGAATGTAAGCTAATAAACTGATACTATATTTATAGAGAAATCAACAGTATATACATTTGCCATGTTGCCTCTGGTAATTCTGGCATCTAAACAAGTACTGAGATAAAGATAAGCTAGTAAAATACTAGGAAAGTTAACAAGCAACATATGCCTATATGCAGGTCAGGAAGCAACAGTTAGAACTGGAAATGGAACAACAGACTGGTTCCAAAAAGAAAAAGGAGTACATCAAGGCTGTATATTGTCACCCTGCTTATTTAACTTATATGCAGAGTACATCATGAGAAACGCTGGGCTGGAGGAAGCACAAGCTGGAATCAAGATTGCCGGGAGAAATATCAATAACCTCAGATATGCAGATGATACCACCCTTATGGAAGAAAGGGAAGAAGAACTAAAGAGCCTCTTGCATGAAAGTCTGAAAGAGGAGAGCGAAAATGTTGGCTTAAAGCTCAACATTCAGAAAACTAAGATCATGGCATCTGGTCCCATCACTTCATGTCAAATAGATGGGGAAACAGTGGAAACAGTGTCAGCCTTTATTTTTTTGGGCTCCAAAATCATTGCAGATGGTGACTGCAGCCATGAAATTAAAAGACGCTTACTCCTTGGAAGGAAAGTTTACAACCAAACCTAGAAGCATATTAAAAAGCAGAGACATTACTTTTGCCAACAAAGGTCCGTCTAGTCAAGGCTATGGTTTTTCCAGTGGTCATGTATGGATGTGAGAGTTGGACTGTGAAGAAAGCTGAGTGCCGAAAAATTGATGCTTTTGAACTGTGGCGGTGGAGAAGACTCTTGAGAGTCCCTTGGACTGCAAGGAGATCCAACCAGTCCATCCTAAAGGAGTTCAGTCCTGGGTGTTCATTGGAAGGTCACACCCAGGACTGATGCTGAAGCTGAAACTCTAATACTTTGGGCACCTCATGCGAAGAGTTGACTTATTGGAAAAGACCCTGATGCTGGGAGGGATTGGGGGCAGGAGGAGAAGGGGACGACAGAGGATGAGATGGCTGGATGGCATCACCGACTCGATGAACTTGAGTTTGAGTAGACTCCGGAGTTGGTGATGGACAGGGAGGCCTGGCATGCTAAGATTCATGGGGTCTCAAAGAGTCGGACACGACTGAGCAACTGAACTGAACAAGCAAAAATCTTACCAATTGCTTTCTTCAGTGCTTCAAAGGTGATTTCTTCAGTGTTACTAACCTAGAGAAAAGTGATTTTAAGTAAAATAAAGGGTTAAGAAAGGTCAATATAAATGACACCCTTACCTAGTTACAAGTCATCTAAGACCTTTTACAAATATTTTCTCTTCTTTGTGTTGGGAAGGATTCATGATTATACTCCACAGTATCAAATAATCATCATGTTTTCCTTGGTTTTAACAATAGGCTACCATAGTGGTGATGCTTTATTGCGACTGTGCTGCTAAGTACGGTTATCATATTGATTTCACACACTTTCATCAGCCTTTTTGGAGAAGGAAATGGCAACCCACTCCAGTATTCTTGCCTGGAGAATCCCAGGGACAAAGGAGCCTGGTGGGCTACAGTCCATGGGGTCGCAAAGAGTCGGACACGACTGAGCGACTAACACACACACACCACAGTGGTTCCCCAAACAAGGTTACAGGCTGATGCTGGGCTGGCAGAACTAGCACCCTTTAAGGCAACCCAACTAATATTCAAGGCAGAGGTTATGTATAAATGCAGCTTCAGCTGTGTAATAAAGGAGAACTAAGTATTCTATACTCTCTATAATTTTGGTACCACATATATGTTTACAAATCAAAAATGAAATAATCAGAAACTCTGAATGGTTTAAAAGCAAGAATCACTACTTTGGGAAGTGTTCAATGAGTACAGTTAACCAACATCTTAAAATAATCATATTCTGGATCTTTTAAGGTCAACCATCAAGTCTGATTCTCCAGAAAACACCTTTTAACTTGAAGTTTTCAAATCTCTCCTGTTTTGAGCCATGTTTGTGCTATATAAAAAGTCAGGAATACTTTTTGTAGCACTAACACATTTTCAGGAGGAATAATATATCCAGTTACTATAGTATCTCAATAAAAGTTAAGAAATGATATATGAGTACTTGCCTTGGACTCTGGTCATCCCTAATTTTAGCTCATGAGCTTCCTTTTGCTAAGTCTAAGGCAAAAAGACTAATGAAAGCAGAAGACTTCATGCTTTGCACCTTAGCTTTTCTGTAATACAAAGGCTTTGGCTGGAATTCAAGCAGCAAGTTTCACTACCTCAGTTTTTCTACTGAAGGCTCATATTTCTAGTTGAAGTCAGATTAAACTTGGAAATCTTCAGTTGCTTTGTTCTAGATATTTGGAGCAGATATACAAGATTAGGCTCTGGCTGGTTAATTATTTGTATCTAGAAGCAATCTAGTACTTCAAAGTTGTTCTTACAACTGGTTAAGACTTTTAGACTTTTGAGAAACAATTAGAGCACCGGAGAAAGAACACAGGAGAAGCCAGAAGGTCAGGATCCTTGTTACACAGAACTTTTACCTGTTAGCTGTTCAATTATGGGTAAGTGACAAGCTAAAGGACTTGATCTAATAACTCTTCTCTATTTGTTTTCCTTACTTTAGAGAATGAGGATGCATTCCTCAGCATGGAAACATCTCAGGTCACTCAGTCTCCGTCCTGTTTTTACCTCCTTCCTCCGAGTCCCTTGAAGTCCCCTGCTGGTCCTCTCCATCATGCCTCTAAGAAAGGCACCTCCTCCTCCCCTGACCTCTCCCTCGTCTCCAGCCTGGCTACCCCAGACCCGCTTCAACCTCAGTGCAAACCACCACAGGTGTCTCCTGTCTGGCCTCTCCACCTCCAGTCTCCTCTTTCCAATGTAGCTCAGTCACACGTTTGAGGTTCTTTTTACGAAAGCCCAGCTCTGACAACGACACTGCCCAACTCTCAACGTGTTGCCATTTCCTATCGGAGTACACATGAAGCCCTCGGCCTGGGGATGAAATGTTCCATAACTTGGCTTCAATTCTGTCTCCCACTTTTGCCTTTTGTGAATTTTCGTTTTTTTTTTTTTTAAAAAAGAGGAATTTCTTTATACTAATGTTTAATGATTCATATTTTTCATACAAAGTAGCTGCTAAATACAAGCCTTGGTGCTCAAGCAAACCACAGTCTGTTCCAAATCTATAGAAAACACTGGTTGTGCTACAGTTATTGGGAAATGGTACAAAGGTAGGCTCTTGGAGGAGTTCCAACATTCCTTTACTCGTTATGACTTTGGCCTCACGTATGACCTGTAACTCTCGCTTAGACTGTACAATGCCCTTGAGCCTGTGTAAAATCTGCTACGCCTTTCCCAACCAGACTGGCTGTGACGTCACTTTCACTGATGAGTGCCTTCTTGTTCTGTTAGCACACACAGAGGTTCCTTCAGTTGTACTTGGGGGAAAGGCAGGAGTAGGCATGTATGTATAAAAGATCTGCTATTTGTCCTAGAAAAAGTGACAATCCTTCTCAGCCAACCAGTGACTTAATATTGTATAAAAAATTTAATTTGTACTCCAAATTTAACATGTCTAACTTCCCATCCGTTTCCCCAAATAATCAAGCACTGACTATTATCTTTTTGAGAGAAGAACTGAGTCATGGTTTCAGGTTTTACTTATATTCTTTATGTGTATCAGTCATGCTGATGGGGCTCAGCAAGCACCAGAGATCACAGTCTTGCCTGTGGTGCCTTATTCTATTAGTCAAGCTGATCGTTTAATTTCAGGAAGCAGATATGCCTCTATTCTATTTTAGTCACTTATCTTCTTTAATTCTTTAATTTAATTTAGGTATCTTTATACATATATAGGGCAATTTTTAGGAGAAGTTCACTAAGGATTCACAGTGGGTTAAACCTTGAACTGCAAATGTTACAACTGACATACCGCAATGGACCAGTTTATTTTAATAGATCAATAATAAGCTGAGCCATAACTAGGGAAAAACAACAGTTTTGCTATGATCTCCATCTAAACAACAACAATAAAAAAGTTACAAGCTCTAAAAGCAGGTATCAAATATAATCTGAGGACTATATGAGATTATGTATATATAATTTCACATAATTTTGATGAAATAATGATTTTTCAAATGAGCAGTTTTTAATTTGATTCACTGTTAGCAAATATATGTATTCTCAGCTTGATATTTTGTTACACCATTAACTGGAGAATACCTAACTGATGAAAATCTCTCCCGTCCACACAATGAAATTACTTGGTTTTAGCCTAAAAGGTACCGTTATTCTGTCTTCTGGTATCTGAACCACCATTCCTAACACACAAAATTAGGTACCACAACGGTAAATGAGTTTGAAACTCCAATGTGCTCAACTAAAAACTATACTTAATTTTTCAAATACTCAGGGTGAGGTGTATTTGACTTAGGATTTATACTTAGAGCAAAGATAAAACAAAAGGATCTTTGGTAATTTAACATATGTATTAATGAACTTTTAATGTAAAATTCATGCTCAAGAATCTTCCTCCTATACTAAGTCTTCATGCAAATGTCTTTTCAATTCATTTTACTAAAATAAACTGACTCTCTGCAACAGTTTCAAGTGCTAAATATGTATTTTTAGGAGAAATAAAGATGGTTAACAAAGGGCAAAGGGAAAAATTACAGTCAATAAAACAGACTGCACTCTTGACACATATAAATTAAGGCTTTGGATGAATTTCTTCCCTCAAAAGGTATTATCAGCAAATTCATAATCATTAAAGATAGACTTAGCAAGGCATCTTCCTTGCTAATAACGTGTAAAAATTAAAATGTCTTTGGAGAGGTGAAATTTAGGGAAGATGATTTTTCTTGAGTCTTAAACTGGTAAGAAAACTTAAACCAACCTTGAGGCCCCAAGTTCCAAAATGAACACCAACAGCTTATTCAAACTACTCCAATATTCTGAAGTTAATTTCTTTATAAAACTGATTAATTCTACGTAAGAGGGAGCTAAAAAGCTTGAAAGATATAAATTAATTGGCTGTACCCTGGCCACCAAATAGTTTTAATTCCTGCAGACAAATTAACTGACAGGGAATGGAAGCAGGAGGGAGAGAGGAGGCTGAGAAAGCACAAAGTCAGACAATTTCCTTCCCCTTTTCTTATATGGATATTCTTTTAATCATTTATACTGTACCAAGAGAAATAATGAAATACCTAGGAAGCAAACAATGGATAAACCACAAGGAGGAGGCTGACTTGACATGCTGGCACATCGGCACTTTTACTTGACTATCAAAAAATTCTCTGCTGATTTGTGTGGATAAGTCCTAGAGAATACTGGCTGCTTTTTCTTCCTATAACTCAGGAGGGTACACTCTTGTGCTCTATTGAAACAGGAGGAGAACATTAAATCTATGATATTTCAAATAACTCCTTCAAGAGTATACAGGTCACTGATACAGTTTAACCTACATTAAATGTTATATTTACTTTCCAAAATGATTAAAAAAATTCTCTCATAGGTGAAATTTTTAAACTTTCTAAAAGTAGTGGGTATTTGGCTTCACTTGAGAGTGTATAATCCCATTTATTCTCACAACTTATGTTTTATAAATCTTTTAAAATAAATAGGATTAGAGGGCCTATTTATTTAATAAAAGGCCTTATATAAGTTCTTACTTATTAAAAAAGCTTAGTTCTATGGTTTCTTTTACTACAATGTGAGTGACACCATAACACTTAATATTAAATTTATGTATCTTTGTAAGTGTCTGAAATGAATTCAGCAAAATAAATTGTAAATTACAAGTTCAAAGCTAAATCAAATTAACATCTACTAACAATTTTGCTTATTTAGGAATAATTCAGAGTTGTATTTGCTCCTAAAAGTGCAGAGGGGCAAAAAGCTCTTTCAAATTGACTGATGTCTATCTCAAGACAGTACTTGGTCATAAACTTTCAGCAACTTACCACATCATCAGAAGGAATGCTGTTGGGTAAAATATCCACCTGAATGGATACGGTGTCCACAATACTCTTCCTTCTAGAAAGTCGATCTTCATCTACAATAAAAAAAAAAAAAAATTCCCCCATTATTTCCTAGTTAGAAATGGTGTACCATGTATAAATTCCAGTTATTTCAGATTTCAAAAAATTTCAGAAAATTAAGAGAGTTTGTCTTTTTTTGCTTTTACTAAATATATAAAGCAGTGTGCTCTCAGACTTTAACAGATTTAAAAAATAAAATTGATGGACTCAGTTTCATGCAGTTGACCCCTGAATGACATGGAGGTAGGGGCGCTGACACCTGAAGAGCCAAAAATCAGTACAGAACTTCAAAGTTGGCCCTCCATACCCCCAGTTCCATTTCCAGTCGAAATTTTCCAATTTTGTATTAATCAATTCTATTCAATATGTTCTATCATGTTGAGGTTTGACAGAAAACAACACAATTCTGTAAAGCAATTATGCTTCAATTAAAATATCAATTAATTAAAAAAAATGTTCTAAACTCAATTTTAATGTCTCTAAGAAAACCTTCCTCATCTGTACACTGTCACATTTATTTTTCAAGAGAGCCATCCTTCAGAATTTTTTATCTTGTCTTATGTAGACTTGAGGATGGCTTCTGAAGTGGTCTAAAACAGCACTCCCTCTTATACCGCCAGTAGAGCTGCTTCTAAAATGAATCTTTTTCAGACTAACTTACAATTTTAAAACAAATCCAGCCTACTGACTAATGCTGAGCTTCCCAAGATTTTGCACATCGAAGCATACACAAAATTATAGTACATGTAAGGCACACGGAGCTCAATGGAAGAGGCTGCCTGCACTGTAAGCTGACTGCCCAAGACCAGACCCAGCTAGCTGAAGAGCTAAGGAGATCAGTATTCAGACACACCTGTAAGGTTCCCAATAACAGGGAGCTCAGGCCTAGAATTAGCCTAACGGCACAGTCAGTCACGTCATAATCTGGCAACACTCTCTCTTTCTAATTTCACTTTGTATATGCAGTTGACCAAAGGAAATGGCAACCCACTCCAGTATTCCTGCCTAGAAAATGCCATGGACGGAGGAGGCTGGTAGGCTACTGTCAGTCAATGGGGTTGCAAAGAGTAGGACACGACTGAGCAACTTCACCTCGTGAACAACCTGGGAGTTCGGGGCAGACTCCTCTGCAGTCAAAAATCTGCATTACAACTTTAACTGGCCCTCCAGATCCATGGTTCTGCACCTGCAGATTCAACCAACTGGAGACCACATAATACCGTGGTACATGTTTATTGAAAAGTATCTGCATTTTAAGTGGAACTATGCAGTTCAAACCAGTGTTGTTCAAGGGTCAACTGTACTGTGATTTTATTCTTCCGAAGGGGTGAAGAATGAACTAAAAGAGGGCAAACATAAAGAAACTGGTTTCTTGGGACTTTCCTGGTGGTCCAGTGGTTAAGACTCTGTGCTCTGGGCGTGGGCTTGCTCCCTGGTTGGGGAACTAAGATCCCAAAAGCTGTGTGGCACGGCCTAAGAAAACCATTGGTTTCTTTCTTACTGACTACTCCTCTACTCCAAGGTAGCCTTCCATGGCAATAAATTAATGCTGTTAATCAAACATGGCAATTTGCTTTCTGGGACACAGAAGGATTGCAATTCCTGGCCTCTCGGTGGTTAGGAGGGACTCTGTAACTAGTTCTGGCCAATGAAGAGTGAGCAACGTTCTAGACTATGGCTATTCCATCAGCTTGGGCTCCAGAACATGGAGGATGTAAAGTTATGCACGGCTAGCTGGAGCAACGAATAAGTCTTTACAGTTTTAAATTACTAAGAATCTGTGTCTGTTTCTTCTCACAGCACAACTTAGCCAGGGTTCTTAACCTTGGCACTACCGGCATTTTGGGCCAGATAATTCTTGCCGTGGGAGCTATTCTGTGTACTGCAGAATATTAGCAGCATCCCTAATTTCTGCCTGCTAGACACCAATAGGCCTGCCCCACTGGCGATAACTAAGAATGTCTCTAGGGTTGACATATGGTTCCTAGAGTGTGAAAAATCACTCACAGTTGAGGACCACTGACCCATCCCATCCTGATAATAGACCTTTCGAGAATTTTCCCTGTATGCCACCATCTTATTATAAGTTTCTTGAACACTAACCACATCACTCCTCCAAGCAATTCTACCCACTGCCTGAGGAAGTAAAAAGGCAATCTGCATTCTCCAGTCAGATCCTACAAACAGGAACATCGGCTGTTCCTGATGTATTAAGGCAGATGCGCCTATTCTCCAGTCTCTGAGCATCTGCCTCACATGCTTTTCTACAAACAGGAACTCCTTCGGGAAACACCTGTTACCTGCCCTTTCTTATGTCCCCTCCACCATAAAGACTCTTACCTTTCAAGCTCTACTTACACACTGCATCGCATCCTTTAAATCGTAAATATTACTTAATTGTTTTTACTTACTTGTCTTTCTTCTAGCTACAGAAATTTCCTACCGGTTATGACTGATCTTTCCTTATCACTATTCAATCATTCTCACCGGTAAGTCACTAACTGGGCCTTGAACTACCAACATGTAAATCAGTGCCTTTTCTCCGCAACTGTACAAGAATTTAGTGGCAGACTGTGTTTTGCATCTATCATCTAGCTGTTACTCAGGTTCCGCTGTATAAAGGCTGGAGGTACAGAATGAATACATACCCATCTGTGACAAGTTACTACATATAGTTTCACTACAGTTTTCAGGTTGAAAATATCTTATCTCCTGCATATGATTATTACTGAGGTAACCAAGACACTGTACTTTTTCTAATTTTTCCTCATGATCATATGCTAATATAAATCACCAAACATAAAAATCAACATCAATGGAACTGCTACAAAACAGTATGGTCATCACTGCTGACTTGCTTTTCAACTTTCAAGGCTTTACCAGAACTCAAAATGAGGAATAAGTAACAGCCTGCTTCTCAAAAAAACCCATACAAGAATTTCTAGGTTAATATATGAAACCTGATGGGTTGCAGAAAAGAGACAAATTGAAGCTTAAGATAAAAATAAAAAGGAAAGGAGAAGTACAGAGGCAGGAGAGGGATCACTGAGTGGCAAAAATGAGTCAGAACGGGAGGGACATATAGGGGCAGAGATTTAAGACAGAAAAGGAATTGTTCAAAGGAAGAACATGAAACTCAATGGGAAACTCTTAACACTCTATTCTCAGAAAGTTCTTTCTTTTCATCAATAGAGTAACCTGCTTGAAGGTGATAGAAAAAGCCCAGTCACAACTAAGTATCGTGCACATCTACACATGAGTAAGCTCTTCACAACACAGCTTACAGAAGATAATGCCCCTGTTTTCATGGGCCGTTCACGTCTGCTCCTGACCTGCCCTTCAAGGTCGGCTGAGACGCAACATCACTGCAGCCGCTGTGGACGGCCCTGTCCTGCCGGCTCGAGAACTGCCTGTCAGAGTCTCAGAGCCTCGTGTGTGCACCCCCGGGGCAGACCCTTGCTTCCCTTCCTCAGGCTGGCCTAGGCAGTCTCAGACGCTACTTTCTACGCCCCCTCCGTTTTCCCACCCCACCTCCCTCTCCACTTCCTATAATCTGCTGTTTGCTATGGTAATCACTGTTTCTTCTTTCTGTTTTTAATTGCAACCTGGGTTTTAGAGCAATACTTGGAGACAGTGAGGCCTAACTTCCTTCAGTGATATTCTGCTGCCACCTGGAGTGTCGGTGTATAATGTATGGAACTGCATTCAGACGGCTAAAGAATAAAGAAACACAAGTATACACAATACTCTGAACACAAGTATAACACAGAACTACATCAAATTACTCAATATAATTGCCTATGGTTGTATAAAAAAAGGCAGAAGAACTTACTTAACTGTGTATTAATAAATCATGAAATATAATTAGGGCCACAATGCTGCTCCGATTCAATTAAAAAGCTAACTGGCAAAATGAAATCTCAGAGGTAACTTATCTATACAAAACTTCATTTTAACACTGATAGTACTTATACAGATAGACTTTTTTGGTTTTATAGAAAAACACAAAATTCCACCTAGAGCTAACGCATGTTTATTTATAGTGACACTGTTTTTTTTAGGTTCTATCAATTCTTATCAAGCCATTCCCTATTTAAAATCATTTAATGACCCCCGTTGCTTTCAGAACAGTTCGAACTATTTAATCCGGTTTTACAATTCCCAATCCTACTCTTCCAAGTCACTCCAAAGTAGACTAACTTTATAGCAGTTCCTTGAAAAATCATCTTCTTGCTCGCCTCCATTCTTCCACACATGCTGTTACTTTGGCTCATTAGCCTAACTTGCTTTAGGCTCAGCTTAGGGGAAAACACCCCTGGTTTCACAAAACCTGGACAGAAGACTCTTCCAGGTGCTATCATCATCTCCTCTGATGATAGTCTTTAAGGCGTACTGCAATCATCTAGTTAATTGTCTTGTTAGACAAACTGTATAATGAATTAACTTCTTTCCTATGCATCTAGAATAAAACTGCTGATGTGCCATCTCGGGAGAACTGAGAAAAATGTCATTCAAAATCATCTTCTGTGTTTCTTGGTCCAGATGAGGAATCCCATTAGGAAAGACTGTATGCTTTGTTAAAGCAAGAACCTCTACCTGTCTTGCTTATTCTTGCTTTTGTCTGCACAGCGGCTGCCACACTGTAAAAACTCATTAAATACTCATTACCCCTTCATAGAGGAGCATATAACACACACCTAGACATACACTATTAACTCAAATTCTAGGCTGATTTGCAATAATTAGCTAACATTTATTGATCACTTACTTTATGCCAGTCATTAACTGTTCAGTAAGCTTTAGGCAGACCATTCTTCTTTCTTTAGAACCAGTTACCATTATATTTCAACTGTCTGTCTGTCTTCTCCACAAAACTTTAATCCTTGAGGATAGGGACTGAATCTTAACATCTTTCTACCCCGAATGTCAGAAGAATATTTGATATAGGAGACATTCAGTAAAGGTTTGTGGAATACAAGAAAAAATAAATCTGGATCAATACGGATGACTGAACAATCTTTGAGCACACAGTTGGCAAAATCAATTTATTAAGCACCTAACTGAACAGGCAAGGCAGTTAATTCTAGTGGCCTTACCTAATCAAATTATTTAATTTCAGCCTCACTATCCTCATTTGTAAACAAAATTAATGCTACTTTCCTCACCAAACTACATTCTCAGATTAGCTGAGAACACGAATACAGAGTATCACTGTGACTGGCAAACACTCAGTACATAATAAATGGTAGCTACTATTTTGATGATGAAGGATATACATGCATGATACACAACCTAAATATTTAAACTTTTTTCTTTTAAGAAGAAAGATACCTTAAATCTTAAATCCCTTATTTTTTAAAAAAATGAATATCTGATGGTTATACAGCAAAAGGAAAATTTAATGATTGATTGATTATGCCACAAAATCTTACTATGTCTTCTGACTCTCTCTGCATTAAGGCAGGACACACATGCCACCGACTAGTTCTAAACTGCCAAAATCTTTATAAATCAGAAAAACCTTATTCATACTGAGGGATTTCTGTGCAGTTACATAACTAAGTATATGCTGAAATGCTCAGAATTCTTCTAGTCAGTGATAGACTGGCATTAAAAAAGAGAATACATCCTTTTCAGGGGTGGGAAGAAATGGGAAATACAAACCATTTGTTAAAAAAAATAAATGTACCATAATTTTCATTAAGAACTGTTTAGAGTTAAAGGAACAGGGTAGAAGGAAATAACAAGGGATGGAAAGTAAACTACAGCTATGGGGAAGGTAGAGCAAAACAATAACTGAATTTACAACTACATAAAATACACAGGCCACTGTCTTCATTTTCTAGAAGGCAGTTGTATTAAGCTAGGGGAGGGATGGGGGAGGGAAAGGGCAGGCCAGCTGACACTGGATTTACCTTTGCACTTGTGCCTGGGTTTATGAGGTTTTTTGCCTGAAGGAAAGAGAGCTAAATCCAAATTATAAGAATGAAATATTTTAAAAACCTATTTAAAAAATTCTTTTAAATTACAAAGCTCTACTAATGTTTTATTTTTAGCACTTTTATTTTCCCAAGGAATTCCTGAGGAACAGAATTTTCTATACTATGGAATTTAAAAGAAAATGCAAAAGCTTTCATTAACATCTCAGACTATTATGAACAACTATCTGTAATAAATATACATATTTTGGATCCATATTATAAAAAAGTTATTTCCAAAGATCATGCTACTTCTAGCGATTAATTCGGAAAACTACCTAAATGAAATCAAACAGCTCTCTTATAGAACAGATGCATCCCTGAAGGAAGAAGTAGTTTTTCTAACAAATTTAACATTTATACAATCATCAAAAGAAAATGAAGGTGTCCTAAGATAAAAATCTTTGATTTTCGTTTTCAAAGTAAAAAGTGAATGCAAGATATGATGCAGTTTTGCTTTGAAACACAACAATTATCTCAGGCAATGAAAAGAACAGAAGAAGATACATTATACACAGAGGAAAACATATTCTTAACTTAAAAAGTTTGCAGGTTTCTTTACATAGCAAATAGTCTGTACTCTTTCAAATGACAAAAATTACCTAATTCATTAAGCTCAACAGTCACAAATTACTAACCAAATGATTTTTACCAATTTCCTGAAGTTAAACACAATATTGCTTAAAGAGCAAAGATCTTACCTTGCTTCTCTGTTTAAAGAATAATATTATTCAGTATAATA